>NC_082372.1:7500-307500 GCF_027477595.1 Haemorhous mexicanus | reverse complement strand
CGGGCCACAAGGCCCTGAACACAAACATCGGCCCTTTCCCAGGTAAAAAATACTCATGAGTCCAGGTTCTTGGTGTCAGTTTTCAGGAGGTACTTTGCATTGCCTAACAAGCCTGACTTTGCACTCGTGCCCGCTTGGCTCTTGGAAGAATCCTGTGCAATGCCGAATTTCAGGAGCCAGCTGCCCACTCCGGCCCACATGTCCCCACACACAAACGCCGGCCCATTTCCCAGGTAAACAATACTCACCAGCCCAGGCTCTTGGTGTCAATTTTCAGGAGGTACTTGGCACCATCAAACCAGCCTGACTTGGCACTGGTGCCAGCTTGGCTCTGGGAGGCATCCTGCGCAAAGCCGAATTTCAGGAGCCAGCCAGCCACTCCGGCCCACAGGCCCTAGAACACTAAGGCCGGCCCTTTTCCCAGGTAAACAAAGGTCACCAGCTCAGGTCCATCGTTTCCGTTTGGAGGAGGTACATGGCACTGTCAAACCAGCCTGACTAGGCACAGGTGCCAGCTTGTATATTGGAGGCATTATGCGCAGTGCCGAATTTCAGGAGTCAGCCGGCCATTCCAGTCCAGAGACAGCCGAACAATACTCCGGCCGTTTTCCCTTCCAAACAAAAGTCAAAAGTGCAGGTCCTTGGTGTTATTTTTCAGGAGGTACTTGCCACTGTCAAACCATCCTGATTCTGCGCTGGTGGCAGCTTGGCTCTGGGAGGCACCCTGCGCAATGCTGAATTTCAGGTGCCAGCTGCCCACTCCGGCCCACATGTCCCCACACACAAACGCCGGCCCTTTCCCCAGGTAAACAATACTCACCAGCCCAGGTTCTTGGTGTCAATTTTCAGGAGTTACTCGGCACTGTCAAACCAGCCTAACTTGGTGCTGGTACCGGCTTGTGTATTGGAGGCATCTTGTGCAATGCCGAATTTCAGGAGCCAGCCGGCCACTCCGGGTCACAGGCCCTGTAAGACCAACGCCGGCCCTTCCCCTAGGTAAACAAAAGTCACCAGCCCAGGTTCTTGGTGTCAATTTTCAGGAGGTACTTGCCACTCTCAAATCAGCCTAACTTATCGCTGGTGCCAGCTTGGCTTTGGAAGGCATCCTGCGCAATGCTGAATTTCAGGAGCCAGCCGGATACTCTGCACCAGAGGCCCCCGAACACCAACGCCGTCCCTTTTCCCAGGTAAACAATACTCACCAGCCCAGGTTCTTGGTGTCAGTTTTCAGGAGGTACTTACCAATGTCAAATCAGGCTGACTTAGCGCTGGTGCCAGGTTGGCTCTGGGAGGCATCCTGCGCAATGCCGAATTTCTTGACCAAGACCGCTACCCCGAGCCAAATGGTCTGGAACACCAACGCCGGCCCATTTCCTAGGTAAGCAAAAGTCACAGGCCCAGGTCCTTGGTGTCAGTTTGCAGGAGTAACTTGGCACTGTCAAAGCAGCGTGACTCGGCACTGGCGCCAGCTTGGCTCTGTAAGGCTTCCTGCGCAATGCCGAATATCAGGAGCCAGCCCGCCACTTCGGGTCACAGGCCCCCGAAAACTAATGCTGGCCCTTTTCCTAGGTAAACAAAAGTCAGCAGCCCAGGTTTTTGGTGTCAGTTTGCAGGAGTAACTTTGAACTGTCAAAGCAGCGTGACTTGGCACTAGGGCCAGCTTGGCTCTTGAAGGCGTCCTGCGCAATGCCAAATTTCAGGAGCCAGTCGGCCACTCCAGCCCACAGACGCCCAAACACCAACTCTGGCCGTTTTCCCTGCAAAACAAAAGTCAAAAGTCCTGGTTCTTGGTGTCAATTTTCAGGAGGTACTTGCCACTGTCAAACCAGCCTGAATTGGCGCTGGTACCAGCGTGTGTATTGGAAGCATCCTGCGCAATGCCATATCTCAGGAGCATTCAGGATACTCTGCACCAGAGGCCCCCGAACACCAACGCAGGCCTTTTTCCCAGGTAAACAATATTCACCAGCCAAGGTTCTTGGTGTCAGTTGTCAGGAGGTACTTGCCACTGTCAAATCAGGCTGACTTATTGCTTGTGCCAGCTTGGCTCTGGGAGGCATCCTGTGCAATGCCGAATTTCAGGACCAAGACTGCCATCCCTGGCCAAATGGTCTGGAACACCAACGCCGGCCCAATTCCTTGGCAAACAAAAGTCACCAGCCCAGGTTCTTGGTGCCAGTTTGCAGGAGTAACTTTGAACTGTCAAAGCAGCGTGACTCGGCACAAGTGCCATCTTGGCTCTGGAGGGCATCCTGGGCAATGCTGAATTTCAGGAGCCAGCCGGCCACTCCGCGTCACAGGGCCCCGAACACTAATGCTGGCCCATTTCCCAGGTAAACAATACTCACCAGCCCTGGTTCCTGGTGTCAGTTTGCAGGAGGTGCTTGCCACTGTCAAACCAGCCTGACTTGGCTCTGGCACCATCTTGTGTCTAGGAGGAATCCTGCGCATGGACGAATTTCAGGAGCCAGCCGGATACTCTGCACCAGAGGCCCCCGAACACCAACGCCGGCCCTTTTCCCAGGAAAACAATACTCACCAGCCCAGGCTCTTGGTGTCAATTTTCAGGCGGTACTTGCCACTGTCAAACCAGCGTAACTTGGCGCTGGTGCCAGCTTGTGTGTTGGAGGCATCTTGCGCAATGCCGAATTTCAGGAGCCAGCGTGCCACTCCGGGTCACAGGGCCCCCAAAACTAATGCCGGCCCTTTTCTCAGGTAAACAATACTCACCAGCCCAGGTTCTTGGTGTCAATTTTCAGGAGGTACTTGCCACTGTCAAATCCAGCCTGACCTGGCGCTGGTGCCAGCTTGGCTCTGGAAGGCATCCTGCGCAATGCTGAATTTCAGGAGCCAGCTGGCTACTGCAGCTCATAATTCCGCAAACACAAACGCCAACCCTTTTCCCAGATAAATAATACTCATCAGATCAGGTTCTTGGTGTCAGTTTGCAGGATGTACTTTGCACTGAAAAACCAGCCTGACTTGGGACTGGTGGCATGTTGGCTAGGCGAGGCATCCTGCGCAAAGTCGAATTTCAGGAGCCAGCCCGCCACTCCGGGCCACAAGGCCCTGAACACAAACACCGGCCCTTTCCCAGGTAAAAAATACTCATGAGTCCAGGTTCTTGGTGTCAGTTTTCAGGAGGTACTTTGCATTGCCTAACAAGCCTGACTTTGCACTCGTGCCCGCTTGGCTCTTGGAAGAATCCTGTGCAATGCCGAATTTCAGGAGCCAGCTGCCCACTCCGGCCCACATGTCCCCACACACAAACGCCGGCCCATTTCCCAGGTAAACAATACTCACCAGCCCAGGCTCTTGGTGTCAATTTTCAGGAGGTACTTGGCACCATCAAACCAGCCTGACTTGGCACTGGTGCCAGCTTGGCTCTGGGAGGCATCCTGCGCAATGCCGAATTTCAGGAGCCAGCCAGCCACTCCGGCCCACAGGCCCTAGAACACTAAGGCCGGCCCTTTTCCCAGGTAAACAAAGGTCACCAGCTCAGGTCCATCGTTTCCGTTTGGAGGAGGTACATGGCACTGTCAAACCAGCCTGACTAGGCACAGGTGCCAGCTTGTATATTGGAGGCATTATGCGCAGTGCCGAATTTCAGGAGTCAGCCGGCCATTCCAGTCCAGAGACAGCCGAACAATACTCCGGCCGTTTTCCCTTCCAAACAAAAGTCAAAAGTGCAGGTCCTTGGTGTTATTTTTCAGGAGGTACTTGCCACTGTCAAACCATCCTGATTCTGCGCTGGTGGCAGCTTGGCTCTGGGAGGCACCCTGCGCAATGCTGAATTTCAGGTGCCAGCTGCCCACTCCGGCCCACATGTCCCCACACACAAACGCCGGCCCTTTCCCCAGGTAAACAATACTCACCAGCCCAGGTTCTTGGTGTCAATTTTCAGGAGTTACTCGGCACTGTCAAACCAGCCTAACTTGGTGCTGGTACCGGCTTGTGTATTGGAGGCATCTTGTGCAATGCCGAGTTTCAGGAGCCAGCCGGCCACTCCGGGTCACAGGCCCTGTAAGACCAACGCCGGCCCTTCCCCTAGGTAAACAAAAGTCACCAGCCCAGGTTCTTGGTGTCAATTTTCAGGAGGTACTTGCCACTCTCAAATCAGCCTAACTTATCGCTGGTGCCAGCTTGGCTTTGGAAGGCATCCTGCGCAATGCTGAATTTCAGGAGCCAGCCGGATACTCTGCACCAGAGGCCCCCGAACACCAACGCCGTCCCTTTTCCCAGGTAAACAATACTCACCAGCCCAGGTTCTTGGTGTCAGTTTTCAGGAGGTACTTACCAATGTCAAATCAGGCTGACTTAGCGCTGGTGCCAGGTTGGCTCTGGGAGGCATCCTGCGCAATGCCGAATTTCTTGACCAAGACCGCTACCCCGAGCCAAATGGTCTGGAACACCAACGCCGGCCCATTTCCTAGGTAAGCAAAAGTCACAGGCCCAGGTCCTTGGTGTCAGTTTGCAGGAGTAACTTGGCACTGTCAAAGCAGCGTGACTCGGCACTGGCGCCAGCTTGGCTCTGTAAGGCTTCCTGCGCAATGCCGAATATCAGGAGCCAGCCCGCCACTTCGGGTCACAGGCCCCCGAAAACTAATGCTGGCCCTTTTCCTAGGTAAACAAAAGTCAGCAGCCCAGGTTTTTGGTGTCAGTTTGCAGGAGTAACTTTGAACTGTCAAAGCAGCGTGACTTGGCACTAGGGCCAGCTTGGCTCTTGAAGGCGTCCTGCGCAATGCCAAATTTCAGGAGCCAGTCGGCCACTCCAGCCCACAGACGCCCAAACACCAACTCTGGCCGTTTTCCCTGCAAAACAAAAGTCAAAAGTCCTGGTTCTTGGTGTCAATTTTCAGGAGGTACTTGCCACTGTCAAACCAGCCTGAATTGGCGCTGGTACCAGCGTGTGTATTGGAAGCATCCTGCGCAATGCCATATCTCAGGAGCATTCAGGATACTCTGCACCAGAGGCCCCCGAACACCAACGCAGGCCTTTTTCCCAGGTAAACAATATTCACCAGCCAAGGTTCTTGGTGTCAGTTGTCAGGAGGTACTTGCCACTGTCAAATCAGGCTGACTTATTGCTTGTGCCAGCTTGGCTCTGGGAGGCATCCTGTGCAATGCCGAATTTCAGGACCAAGACTGCCATCCCTGGCCAAATGGTCTGGAACACCAACGCCGGCCCAATTCCTTGGCAAACAAAAGTCACCAGCCCAGGTTCTTGGTGCCAGTTTGCAGGAGTAACTTTGAACTGTCAAAGCAGCGTGACTCGGCACAAGTGCCATCTTGGCTCTGGAGGGCATCCTGGGCAATGCTGAATTTCAGGAGCCAGCCGGCCACTCCGCGTCACAGGGCCCCGAACACTAATGCTGGCCCATTTCCCAGGTAAACAATACTCACCAGCCCTGGTTCCTGGTGTCAGTTTGCAGGAGGTGCTTGCCACTGTCAAACCAGCCTGACTTGGCTCTGGCACCATCTTGTGTCTAGGAGGAATCCTGCGCATGGACGAATTTCAGGAGCCAGCCGGATACTCTGCACCAGAGGCCCCCGAACACCAACGCCGGCCCTTTTCCCAGGAAAACAATACTCACCAGCCCAGGCTCTTGGTGTCAATTTTCAGGCGGTACTTGCCACTGTCAAACCAGCGTAACTTGGCGCTGGTGCCAGCTTGTGTGTTGGAGGCATCTTGCGCAATGCCGAATTTCAGGAGCCAGCGTGCCACTCCGGGTCACAGGGCCCCCAAAACTAATGCCGGCCCTTTTCTCAGGTAAACAATACTCACCAGCCCAGGTTCTTGGTGTCAATTTTCAGGAGGTACTTGCCACTGTCAAATCCAGCCTGACCTGGCGCTGGTGCCAGCTTGGCTCTGGAAGGCATCCTGCGCAATGCTGAATTTCAGGAGCCAGCTGGCTACTGCAGCTCATAATTCCGCAAACACAAACGCCAACCCTTTTCCCAGATAAATAATACTCATCAGATCAGGTTCTTGGTGTCAGTTTGCAGGATGTACTTTGCACTGAAAAACCAGCCTGACTTGGGACTGGTGGCATGTTGGCTAGGCGAGGCATCCTGCGCAAAGTCGAATTTCAGGAGCCAGCCCGCCACTCCGGGCCACAAGGCCCTGAACACAAACACCGGCCCTTTCCCAGGTAAAAAATACTCATGAGTCCAGGTTCTTGGTGTCAGTTTTCAGGAGGTACTTTGCATTGCCTAACAAGCCTGACTTTGCACTCGTGCCCGCTTGGCTCTTGGAAGAATCCTGTGCAATGCCGAATTTCAGGAGCCAGCTGCCCACTCCGGCCCACATGTCCCCACACACAAACGCCGGCCCATTTCCCAGGTAAACAATACTCACCAGCCCAGGCTCTTGGTGTCAATTTTCAGGAGGTACTTGGCACCATCAAACCAGCCTGACTTGGCACTGGTGCCAGCTTGGCTCTGGGAGGCATCCTGCGCAATGCCGAATTTCAGGAGCCAGCCAGCCACTCCGGCCCACAGGCCCTAGAACACTAAGGCCGGCCCTTTTCCCAGGTAAACAAAGGTCACCAGCTCAGGTCCATCGTTTCCGTTTGGAGGAGGTACATGGCACTGTCAAACCAGCCTGACTAGGCACAGGTGCCAGCTTGTATATTGGAGGCATTATGCGCAGTGCCGAATTTCAGGAGTCAGCCGGCCATTCCAGTCCAGAGACAGCCGAACAATACTCCGGCCGTTTTCCCTTCCAAACAAAAGTCAAAAGTGCAGGTCCTTGGTGTTATTTTTCAGGAGGTACTTGCCACTGTCAAACCATCCTGATTCTGCGCTGGTGGCAGCTTGGCTCTGGGAGGCACCCTGCGCAATGCTGAATTTCAGGTGCCAGCTGCCCACTCCGGCCCACATGTCCCCACACACAAACGCCGGCCCTTTCCCCAGGTAAACAATACTCACCAGCCCAGGTTCTTGGTGTCAATTTTCAGGAGTTACTCGGCACTGTCAAACCAGCCTAACTTGGTGCTGGTACCGGCTTGTGTATTGGAGGCATCTTGTGCAATGCCGAATTTCAGGAGCCAGCCGGCCACTCCGGGTCACAGGCCCTGTAAGACCAACGCCGGCCCTTCCCCTAGGTAAACAAAAGTCACCAGCCCAGGTTCTTGGTGTCAATTTTCAGGAGGTACTTGCCACTCTCAAATCAGCCTAACTTATCGCTGGTGCCAGCTTGGCTTTGGAAGGCATCCTGCGCAATGCTGAATTTCAGGAGCCAGCCGGATACTCTGCACCAGAGGCCCCCGAACACCAACGCCGTCCCTTTTCCCAGGTAAACAATACTCACCAGCCCAGGTTCTTGGTGTCAGTTTTCAGGAGGTACTTACCAATGTCAAATCAGGCTGACTTAGCGCTGGTGCCAGGTTGGCTCTGGGAGGCATCCTGCGCAATGCCGAATTTCTTGACCAAGACCGCTACCCCGAGCCAAATGGTCTGGAACACCAACGCCGGCCCATTTCCTAGGTAAGCAAAAGTCACAGGCCCAGGTCCTTGGTGTCAGTTTGCAGGAGTAACTTGGCACTGTCAAAGCAGCGTGACTCGGCACTGGCGCCAGCTTGGCTCTGTAAGGCTTCCTGCGCAATGCCGAATATCAGGAGCCAGCCCGCCACTTCGGGTCACAGGCCCCCGAAAACTAATGCTGGCCCTTTTCCTAGGTAAACAAAAGTCAGCAGCCCAGGTTTTTGGTGTCAGTTTGCAGGAGTAACTTTGAACTGTCAAAGCAGCGTGACTTGGCACTAGGGCCAGCTTGGCTCTTGAAGGCGTCCTGCGCAATGCCAAATTTCAGGAGCCAGTCGGCCACTCCAGCCCACAGACGCCCAAACACCAACTCTGGCCGTTTTCCCTGCAAAACAAAAGTCAAAAGTCCTGGTTCTTGGTGTCAATTTTCAGGAGGTACTTGCCACTGTCAAACCAGCCTGAATTGGCGCTGGTACCAGCGTGTGTATTGGAAGCATCCTGCGCAATGCCATATCTCAGGAGCATTCAGGATACTCTGCACCAGAGGCCCCCGAACACCAACGCAGGCCTTTTTCCCAGGTAAACAATATTCACCAGCCAAGGTTCTTGGTGTCAGTTGTCAGGAGGTACTTGCCACTGTCAAATCAGGCTGACTTATTGCTTGTGCCAGCTTGGCTCTGGGAGGCATCCTGTGCAATGCCGAATTTCAGGACCAAGACTGCCATCCCTGGCCAAATGGTCTGGAACACCAACGCCGGCCCAATTCCTTGGCAAACAAAAGTCACCAGCCCAGGTTCTTGGTGCCAGTTTGCAGGAGTAACTTTGAACTGTCAAAGCAGCGTGACTCGGCACAAGTGCCATCTTGGCTCTGGAGGGCATCCTGGGCAATGCTGAATTTCAGGAGCCAGCCGGCCACTCCGCGTCACAGGGCCCCGAACACTAATGCTGGCCCATTTCCCAGGTAAACAATACTCACCAGCCCTGGTTCCTGGTGTCAGTTTGCAGGAGGTGCTTGCCACTGTCAAACCAGCCTGACTTGGCTCTGGCACCATCTTGTGTCTAGGAGGAATCCTGCGCATGGACGAATTTCAGGAGCCAGCCGGATACTCTGCACCAGAGGCCCCCGAACACCAACGCCGGCCCTTTTCCCAGGAAAACAATACTCACCAGCCCAGGCTCTTGGTGTCAATTTTCAGGCGGTACTTGCCACTGTCAAACCAGCGTAACTTGGCGCTGGTGCCAGCTTGTGTGTTGGAGGCATCTTGCGCAATGCCGAATTTCAGGAGCCAGCGTGCCACTCCGGGTCACAGGGCCCCCAAAACTAATGCCGGCCCTTTTCTCAGGTAAACAATACTCACCAGCCCAGGTTCTTGGTGTCAATTTTCAGGAGGTACTTGCCACTGTCAAATCCAGCCTGACCTGGCGCTGGTGCCAGCTTGGCTCTGGAAGGCATCCTGCGCAATGCTGAATTTCAGGAGCCAGCTGGCTACTGCAGCTCATAATTCCGCAAACACAAACGCCAACCCTTTTCCCAGATAAATAATACTCATCAGATCAGGTTCTTGGTGTCAGTTTGCAGGATGTACTTTGCACTGAAAAACCAGCCTGACTTGGGACTGGTGGCATGTTGGCTAGGCGAGGCATCCTGCGCAAAGTCGAATTTCAGGAGCCAGCCCGCCACTCCGGGCCACAAGGCCCTGAACACAAACACCGGCCCTTTCCCAGGTAAAAAATACTCATGAGTCCAGGTTCTTGGTGTCAGTTTTCAGGAGGTACTTTGCATTGCCTAACAAGCCTGACTTTGCACTCGTGCCCGCTTGGCTCTTGGAAGAATCCTGTGCAATGCCGAATTTCAGGAGCCAGCTGCCCACTCCGGCCCACATGTCCCCACACACAAACGCCGGCCCATTTCCCAGGTAAACAATACTCACCAGCCCAGGCTCTTGGTGTCAATTTTCAGGAGGTACTTGGCACCATCAAACCAGCCTGACTTGGCACTGGTGCCAGCTTGGCTCTGGGAGGCATCCTGCGCAATGCCGAATTTCAGGAGCCAGCCAGCCACTCCGGCCCACAGGCCCTAGAACACTAAGGCCGGCCCTTTTCCCAGGTAAACAAAGGTCACCAGCTCAGGTCCATCGTTTCCGTTTGGAGGAGGTACATGGCACTGTCAAACCAGCCTGACTAGGCACAGGTGCCAGCTTGTATATTGGAGGCATTATGCGCAGTGCCGAATTTCAGGAGTCAGCCGGCCATTCCAGTCCAGAGACAGCCGAACAATACTCCGGCCGTTTTCCCTTCCAAACAAAAGTCAAAAGTGCAGGTCCTTGGTGTTATTTTTCAGGAGGTACTTGCCACTGTCAAACCATCCTGATTCTGCGCTGGTGGCAGCTTGGCTCTGGGAGGCACCCTGCGCAATGCTGAATTTCAGGTGCCAGCTGCCCACTCCGGCCCACATGTCCCCACACACAAACGCCGGCCCTTTCCCCAGGTAAACAATACTCACCAGCCCAGGTTCTTGGTGTCAATTTTCAGGAGTTACTCGGCACTGTCAAACCAGCCTAACTTGGTGCTGGTACCGGCTTGTGTATTGGAGGCATCTTGTGCAATGCCGAGTTTCAGGAGCCAGCCGGCCACTCCGGGTCACAGGCCCTGTAAGACCAACGCCGGCCCTTCCCCTAGGTAAACAAAAGTCACCAGCCCAGGTTCTTGGTGTCAATTTTCAGGAGGTACTTGCCACTCTCAAATCAGCCTAACTTATCGCTGGTGCCAGCTTGGCTTTGGAAGGCATCCTGCGCAATGCTGAATTTCAGGAGCCAGCCGGATACTCTGCACCAGAGGCCCCCGAACACCAACGCCGTCCCTTTTCCCAGGTAAACAATACTCACCAGCCCAGGTTCTTGGTGTCAGTTTTCAGGAGGTACTTACCAATGTCAAATCAGGCTGACTTAGCGCTGGTGCCAGGTTGGCTCTGGGAGGCATCCTGCGCAATGCCGAATTTCTTGACCAAGACCGCTACCCCGAGCCAAATGGTCTGGAACACCAACGCCGGCCCATTTCCTAGGTAAGCAAAAGTCACAGGCCCAGGTCCTTGGTGTCAGTTTGCAGGAGTAACTTGGCACTGTCAAAGCAGCGTGACTCGGCACTGGCGCCAGCTTGGCTCTGTAAGGCTTCCTGCGCAATGCCGAATATCAGGAGCCAGCCCGCCACTTCGGGTCACAGGCCCCCGAAAACTAATGCTGGCCCTTTTCCTAGGTAAACAAAAGTCAGCAGCCCAGGTTTTTGGTGTCAGTTTGCAGGAGTAACTTTGAACTGTCAAAGCAGCGTGACTTGGCACTAGGGCCAGCTTGGCTCTTGAAGGCGTCCTGCGCAATGCCAAATTTCAGGAGCCAGTCGGCCACTCCAGCCCACAGACGCCCAAACACCAACTCTGGCCGTTTTCCCTGCAAAACAAAAGTCAAAAGTCCTGGTTCTTGGTGTCAATTTTCAGGAGGTACTTGCCACTGTCAAACCAGCCTGAATTGGCGCTGGTACCAGCGTGTGTATTGGAAGCATCCTGCGCAATGCCATATCTCAGGAGCATTCAGGATACTCTGCACCAGAGGCCCCCGAACACCAACGCAGGCCTTTTTCCCAGGTAAACAATATTCACCAGCCAAGGTTCTTGGTGTCAGTTGTCAGGAGGTACTTGCCACTGTCAAATCAGGCTGACTTATTGCTTGTGCCAGCTTGGCTCTGGGAGGCATCCTGTGCAATGCCGAATTTCAGGACCAAGACTGCCATCCCTGGCCAAATGGTCTGGAACACCAACGCCGGCCCAATTCCTTGGCAAACAAAAGTCACCAGCCCAGGTTCTTGGTGCCAGTTTGCAGGAGTAACTTTGAACTGTCAAAGCAGCGTGACTCGGCACAAGTGCCATCTTGGCTCTGGAGGGCATCCTGGGCAATGCTGAATTTCAGGAGCCAGCCGGCCACTCCGCGTCACAGGGCCCCGAACACTAATGCTGGCCCATTTCCCAGGTAAACAATACTCACCAGCCCTGGTTCCTGGTGTCAGTTTGCAGGAGGTGCTTGCCACTGTCAAACCAGCCTGACTTGGCTCTGGCACCATCTTGTGTCTAGGAGGAATCCTGCGCATGGACGAATTTCAGGAGCCAGCCGGATACTCTGCACCAGAGGCCCCCGAACACCAACGCCGGCCCTTTTCCCAGGAAAACAATACTCACCAGCCCAGGCTCTTGGTGTCAATTTTCAGGCGGTACTTGCCACTGTCAAACCAGCGTAACTTGGCGCTGGTGCCAGCTTGTGTGTTGGAGGCATCTTGCGCAATGCCGAATTTCAGGAGCCAGCGTGCCACTCCGGGTCACAGGGCCCCCAAAACTAATGCCGGCCCTTTTCTCAGGTAAACAATACTCACCAGCCCAGGTTCTTGGTGTCAATTTTCAGGAGGTACTTGCCACTGTCAAATCCAGCCTGACCTGGCGCTGGTGCCAGCTTGGCTCTGGAAGGCATCCTGCGCAATGCTGAATTTCAGGAGCCAGCTGGCTACTGCAGCTCATAATTCCGCAAACACAAACGCCAACCCTTTTCCCAGATAAATAATACTCATCAGATCAGGTTCTTGGTGTCAGTTTGCAGGATGTACTTTGCACTGAAAAACCAGCCTGACTTGGGACTGGTGGCATGTTGGCTAGGCGAGGCATCCTGCGCAAAGTCGAATTTCAGGAGCCAGCCCGCCACTCCGGGCCACAAGGCCCTGAACACAAACACCGGCCCTTTCCCAGGTAAAAAATACTCATGAGTCCAGGTTCTTGGTGTCAGTTTTCAGGAGGTACTTTGCATTGCCTAACAAGCCTGACTTTGCACTCGTGCCCGCTTGGCTCTTGGAAGAATCCTGTGCAATGCCGAATTTCAGGAGCCAGCTGCCCACTCCGGCCCACATGTCCCCACACACAAACGCCGGCCCATTTCCCAGGTAAACAATACTCACCAGCCCAGGCTCTTGGTGTCAATTTTCAGGAGGTACTTGGCACCATCAAACCAGCCTGACTTGGCACTGGTGCCAGCTTGGCTCTGGGAGGCATCCTGCGCAATGCCGAATTTCAGGAGCCAGCCAGCCACTCCGGCCCACAGGCCCTAGAACACTAAGGCCGGCCCTTTTCCCAGGTAAACAAAGGTCACCAGCTCAGGTCCATCGTTTCCGTTTGGAGGAGGTACATGGCACTGTCAAACCAGCCTGACTAGGCACAGGTGCCAGCTTGTATATTGGAGGCATTATGCGCAGTGCCGAATTTCAGGAGTCAGCCGGCCATTCCAGTCCAGAGACAGCCGAACAATACTCCGGCCGTTTTCCCTTCCAAACAAAAGTCAAAAGTGCAGGTCCTTGGTGTTATTTTTCAGGAGGTACTTGCCACTGTCAAACCATCCTGATTCTGCGCTGGTGGCAGCTTGGCTCTGGGAGGCACCCTGCGCAATGCTGAATTTCAGGTGCCAGCTGCCCACTCCGGCCCACATGTCCCCACACACAAACGCCGGCCCTTTCCCCAGGTAAACAATACTCACCAGCCCAGGTTCTTGGTGTCAATTTTCAGGAGTTACTCGGCACTGTCAAACCAGCCTAACTTGGTGCTGGTACCGGCTTGTGTATTGGAGGCATCTTGTGCAATGCCGAATTTCAGGAGCCAGCCGGCCACTCCGGGTCACAGGCCCTGTAAGACCAACGCCGGCCCTTCCCCTAGGTAAACAAAAGTCACCAGCCCAGGTTCTTGGTGTCAATTTTCAGGAGGTACTTGCCACTCTCAAATCAGCCTAACTTATCGCTGGTGCCAGCTTGGCTTTGGAAGGCATCCTGCGCAATGCTGAATTTCAGGAGCCAGCCGGATACTCTGCACCAGAGGCCCCCGAACACCAACGCCGTCCCTTTTCCCAGGTAAACAATACTCACCAGCCCAGGTTCTTGGTGTCAGTTTTCAGGAGGTACTTACCAATGTCAAATCAGGCTGACTTAGCGCTGGTGCCAGGTTGGCTCTGGGAGGCATCCTGCGCAATGCCGAATTTCTTGACCAAGACCGCTACCCCGAGCCAAATGGTCTGGAACACCAACGCCGGCCCATTTCCTAGGTAAGCAAAAGTCACAGGCCCAGGTCCTTGGTGTCAGTTTGCAGGAGTAACTTGGCACTGTCAAAGCAGCGTGACTCGGCACTGGCGCCAGCTTGGCTCTGTAAGGCTTCCTGCGCAATGCCGAATATCAGGAGCCAGCCCGCCACTTCGGGTCACAGGCCCCCGAAAACTAATGCTGGCCCTTTTCCTAGGTAAACAAAAGTCAGCAGCCCAGGTTTTTGGTGTCAGTTTGCAGGAGTAACTTTGAACTGTCAAAGCAGCGTGACTTGGCACTAGGGCCAGCTTGGCTCTTGAAGGCGTCCTGCGCAATGCCAAATTTCAGGAGCCAGTCGGCCACTCCAGCCCACAGACGCCCAAACACCAACTCTGGCCGTTTTCCCTGCAAAACAAAAGTCAAAAGTCCTGGTTCTTGGTGTCAATTTTCAGGAGGTACTTGCCACTGTCAAACCAGCCTGAATTGGCGCTGGTACCAGCGTGTGTATTGGAAGCATCCTGCGCAATGCCATATCTCAGGAGCATTCAGGATACTCTGCACCAGAGGCCCCCGAACACCAACGCAGGCCTTTTTCCCAGGTAAACAATATTCACCAGCCAAGGTTCTTGGTGTCAGTTGTCAGGAGGTACTTGCCACTGTCAAATCAGGCTGACTTATTGCTTGTGCCAGCTTGGCTCTGGGAGGCATCCTGTGCAATGCCGAATTTCAGGACCAAGACTGCCATCCCTGGCCAAATGGTCTGGAACACCAACGCCGGCCCAATTCCTTGGCAAACAAAAGTCACCAGCCCAGGTTCTTGGTGCCAGTTTGCAGGAGTAACTTTGAACTGTCAAAGCAGCGTGACTCGGCACAAGTGCCATCTTGGCTCTGGAGGGCATCCTGGGCAATGCTGAATTTCAGGAGCCAGCCGGCCACTCCGCGTCACAGGGCCCCGAACACTAATGCTGGCCCATTTCCCAGGTAAACAATACTCACCAGCCCTGGTTCCTGGTGTCAGTTTGCAGGAGGTGCTTGCCACTGTCAAACCAGCCTGACTTGGCTCTGGCACCATCTTGTGTCTAGGAGGAATCCTGCGCATGGACGAATTTCAGGAGCCAGCCGGATACTCTGCACCAGAGGCCCCCGAACACCAACGCCGGCCCTTTTCCCAGGAAAACAATACTCACCAGCCCAGGCTCTTGGTGTCAATTTTCAGGCGGTACTTGCCACTGTCAAACCAGCGTAACTTGGCGCTGGTGCCAGCTTGTGTGTTGGAGGCATCTTGCGCAATGCCGAATTTCAGGAGCCAGCGTGCCACTCCGGGTCACAGGGCCCCCAAAACTAATGCCGGCCCTTTTCTCAGGTAAACAATACTCACCAGCCCAGGTTCTTGGTGTCAATTTTCAGGAGGTACTTGCCACTGTCAAATCCAGCCTGACCTGGCGCTGGTGCCAGCTTGGCTCTGGAAGGCATCCTGCGCAATGCTGAATTTCAGGAGCCAGCTGGCTACTGCAGCTCATAATTCCGCAAACACAAACGCCAACCCTTTTCCCAGATAAATAATACTCATCAGATCAGGTTCTTGGTGTCAGTTTGCAGGATGTACTTTGCACTGAAAAACCAGCCTGACTTGGGACTGGTGGCATGTTGGCTAGGCGAGGCATCCTGCGCAAAGTCGAATTTCAGGAGCCAGCCCGCCACTCCGGGCCACAAGGCCCTGAACACAAACACCGGCCCTTTCCCAGGTAAAAAATACTCATGAGTCCAGGTTCTTGGTGTCAGTTTTCAGGAGGTACTTTGCATTGCCTAACAAGCCTGACTTTGCACTCGTGCCCGCTTGGCTCTTGGAAGAATCCTGTGCAATGCCGAATTTCAGGAGCCAGCTGCCCACTCCGGCCCACATGTCCCCACACACAAACGCCGGCCCATTTCCCAGGTAAACAATACTCACCAGCCCAGGCTCTTGGTGTCAATTTTCAGGAGGTACTTGGCACCATCAAACCAGCCTGACTTGGCACTGGTGCCAGCTTGGCTCTGGGAGGCATCCTGCGCAATGCCGAATTTCAGGAGCCAGCCAGCCACTCCGGCCCACAGGCCCTAGAACACTAAGGCCGGCCCTTTTCCCAGGTAAACAAAGGTCACCAGCTCAGGTCCATCGTTTCCGTTTGGAGGAGGTACATGGCACTGTCAAACCAGCCTGACTAGGCACAGGTGCCAGCTTGTATATTGGAGGCATTATGCGCAGTGCCGAATTTCAGGAGTCAGCCGGCCATTCCAGTCCAGAGACAGCCGAACAATACTCCGGCCGTTTTCCCTTCCAAACAAAAGTCAAAAGTGCAGGTCCTTGGTGTTATTTTTCAGGAGGTACTTGCCACTGTCAAACCATCCTGATTCTGCGCTGGTGGCAGCTTGGCTCTGGGAGGCACCCTGCGCAATGCTGAATTTCAGGTGCCAGCTGCCCACTCCGGCCCACATGTCCCCACACACAAACGCCGGCCCTTTCCCCAGGTAAACAATACTCACCAGCCCAGGTTCTTGGTGTCAATTTTCAGGAGTTACTCGGCACTGTCAAACCAGCCTAACTTGGTGCTGGTACCGGCTTGTGTATTGGAGGCATCTTGTGCAATGCCGAATTTCAGGAGCCAGCCGGCCACTCCGGGTCACAGGCCCTGTAAGACCAACGCCGGCCCTTCCCCTAGGTAAACAAAAGTCACCAGCCCAGGTTCTTGGTGTCAATTTTCAGGAGGTACTTGCCACTCTCAAATCAGCCTAACTTATCGCTGGTGCCAGCTTGGCTTTGGAAGGCATCCTGCGCAATGCTGAATTTCAGGAGCCAGCCGGATACTCTGCACCAGAGGCCCCCGAACACCAACGCCGTCCCTTTTCCCAGGTAAGCAATACTCACCAGCCCAGGTTCTTGGTGCCAATTGTCAGGAGGTACTTGCCACTGTCAAATCAGGCTGACTTAGGGCTGGTGCCAGGTTGGCTCTGGGAGGCATCCTGCGCAATGCCGAATTTCTTGACCAAGACCGCCACCCCTGGCCAAATGGTCTGGACCACCAACGCCGGCCCATTTCCTAGGTAAAGAAAAGTCACCAGCCCAGGATCTTGGTGTCAGTTTGCAGGAGTAACTTTGAACTGTCAAAGCAGCGTGACTTGGCGCTGGCGCCAGCTTGGCTCTGGGAGGAATCCTGCGCAATGCCGAATTTCAGGAGCCTGCCAGCCAATCCGGACCATAGGCCCTAGAAGACCAACGCAGGCCATTCCCCAAGGTAAACAAAAGTCACTAGCCTAGGTCCTTGGTGTCAATTTTGAGGAGGTGCTTGCCACTGTCAAATCGCCCTGACTTAACGCTGATGCTAGCTTGTGTCTAGGAGGCATCTTGCTCAATGCCAAATTTCTGGAGCCAGCCAGATTCTCTGCACCAGAGGCAGCCGAACACCAATTCCGGCCCTTTTCGCAGGTAAAAAATACTCAGCAGCACAGGTTCTTGGTGTCAATTTTCAGGAGGTGCTCTCCCCTGTCAAATCAGCCTGCCTTAACGCTGGGGCCAGCTTGTGTCTCGGAGGCATCCTGCGCAATGCCGAATTTCAGGAGCCAGCCAGCCACTCCAGTTCACAGGGCCCCCAAAACTAACGCAGTCCTTTTCCCAGGTAAGCAATACTCACCAGCCCAGGTTCTTGGTGCCAATTGTCAGGAGGTACTTGCCACTGTCAAATCAGGCTGACTGCGGGCTGGTGCCAGCTTGGCTCTGGGAGGCATCCTGCGCAATGCCGAATTTCGGGAGCCTGCCAGCCACTCCGACCCACAGGTCAGCGAAACCTAGCGCAGGCCCTTTTTCTAGGTAGACAAATGTCACCAGCCCAGGTCCTTGGTGTCAGTTTGTAGGAGGTACTTGGCACTGTCAAAGCAGCGAGACTTGGCGCTGGTGCCAGCTTGGCTCTGGGAGGCAATCTGCGCAATGTCGAATTTCAGGAGCCAGCCAGCCACTCCGGCCCACAAGCTCTAGAAGACCAATGCCGGCCCTTCCCCAAGGTAAACAAAAGTCACTAGCCTAGGTCCTTGGTGTCAATTTTGAGGAGGTGCTTGCCACTGTCAAATCAGCCTGACTTAACGCTGATGCTAGCTTGTGTCTAGGAGGCATCTTGCGCAATGCCAAATTTCTGGAGCCAGCCAGATTCTCTGCACCAGAGGCCCCCGAACACCAACGCAGGCCCTTTACCCAGGTAAACAATACTCACCAGCCCAGGTACGTGGTGTCAATTTTCAGGAGGTATTTGCCACTGTCAAATCAGCCTGACTTAACGGTGGGGCCAGCTTGGCTCTGGGACGCATCCTGCACAATGCCGAATTTTGGGAGCCAGCCGGCCACTCCGACCCACAAGCCCTAGAAGACCGACGCCGGTCCTTCCCCAAGGTAAACAAAAGTCACCAGCCCAGGTCCTAGGTGTCAATTTTCAGGAGGTACTTGCCACTTTCAAATCAGCATGACTTAACGCTGGTGCCAGCTTTTGTCTCGGAGGCATCCTGCGCAATGCCGAATATCAGGAGCCAGACGGCCAGTCCAGGTAACAGGGTCCCCAAAACTAATGCCGGCCCTTTTCCCAGGTAAACAATACTCACCAGCCCAGGTTCTTGGTGTCAATTTTCAGGAGGTACTTGGCATTGTCACACCAGCTTGACTTGGCGTTTGTACCCTCTTGTGTATTTGAGGCATCATGCACAGTACTGAATCAGGAGCCAGCTGGCCACTCTGGCACACAGACGCCCAAACACCAACTCTGGCCGTTTTCCCTGCAAAATAAAAGTCAAATATTCAGGTTTTGGGTGTCAATTTTCAGGAGGAACTTGCCATGTCAAACCAGCCTGACTTGGCGCTGGTACCAGCGTGTGTATTGGAAGCATCCTGCGCAATGCCAACTCTCAGGAGCCATTAGGATACTCTGCACCAGAGGCCCCCGAACACCAACGCAGGCCTTTTTCCCAGGTAAACAATACTCACCAGCCCAGGTACGTGGTGTCAATTTTCAGGAGGTGCTTGCCACTGTCAAATCAGCCTGACTTAACGCTGGGGCAAGCTTGTGTCTCGGAGGCATCCTGCGCAATGCCGAATTTCGGGACCCAGCCGGCCACTCCAGGTCACAGGGCCCCCAAAACTAACGTAGGCCCTTTTCCCAGGTAAACAATACTCACCAGCCCAGGTTCTTGGTGCCAATTGTCAGGAGGTACTTGCCACTGTCAAATCAGGCTGACTTAGGGCTGGTGCCAGCTTGGCTCTGGGAGGCATCCTGCGCAATGCCGAGTTTTAGGAGCCAGCCGGCCACTCCGACCCACAGGTCACCGAAACCTAGCGCAGGCCCTTTTTCTAGGTAGACAAAAGTCACCAGCCCAGGTCCTTGGTGTCAGTTTGTAGGAGGTACTTGGCACTGTCAAAGCAGCTTGACTTGGCACTGGTGCCAGCTTGTGTCTAGGAGGCATCCTGCGCAATGCCAAACTTCAGGAGCCAGCCAGCCACACTGGCCCACAGGTCCCTGAACGACAACGTCGGCCCTTTTCCCAGGTAAATAATACTCACTAGCCCAAGTTCTCGGTGTCAATATTCAGGAGGTACTTGCCACTGTCAAATCAGCCTGACTTAGCGCTGGTGCCAGCTTGGCTCTGGAAGGCATCCTGCGCAATGCCGAACTTCAGGAGCCAGCCCGCCACTCCGGACCACAGGCCCCCGAAAACCAACGCCAACCCTTTTCCCAGATAAACAATTCTCATCAGCCCAGGTTCTTGGTGTCAGTTTGCGGGAGGCACTTGGCATTTCCAAAGAAGCCTGACGTTACACGGGTGCCCGCTTTGCTCTGGGAATCATCCTGCACAATGCCGAATTTCAGGAGCCAGCTGCCCACTCTGGCCCACAAGTCCCCAAACACAAACGCCGGCCCTTTTCCCATGTAAACAATACTCACTAGCTCAGGTCCTTGGGGTCAATTTCAAGGAGGCATTTGGCACTATCAAACCAGCCTGACTTGGCGCTGGTGCCAGTTTTGCTCGGGGAGGCATCCTGCGCAATGCCGAATTTCAGGAGCCAGCCCGCCACTTCGCGTGACAGGCCCCTGAAAACTAATGCTGGCCCTTTTCTCAGGTAAACAAAAGTAACCAGCCCAGGTCCTTGGTGTCAGTTTTGCAGGAGTAACTTGGCACTGTCAAATCAGCTTGACTTGGCACTGGTGCCAGCTTGTGTCTAGGAGGCATCCTGCGCAATGCCAAATTTCAAGAGCCAGGTGGCCACTCTGGCCCACAGGTCCCCGAACGACAACATCGGCCCTTTTCCCAGGTAAACAATACTCACCAGCCCAGGTACGTGGTGTCAATTTTCAGGAGGTGCTTGCCGCTGTCAAAGCAGCCTGACTTAACGCTGGGGCAAGCATGTGTCTCGGAGGCATCCTGCGCAATGCCGAATTTCAGGAGCCAGCCGGCCACTCCAGGTCACAGGGCCCCCAAAACTAACGTAGGCCCTTTTCCCAGGTAAACAATACTCACCAGCCCAAGTTCTTGGTGTCAATTGTCAGTAGGTACTTGCCACTGTCAAATCAGGCTGACTTAGGGCTGGTGCCAGGTTGGCTCTCGGAGGCATCCTGCGCAATGCCGAAGCTCTGGACCAAGACCGCCACCCCTGGCCAAATGGTCCTGACCACCAACGCTGGCCCATTTCCTAGGTAAAGGAAAGTCACCAGCCCAGGATCTTGGTGTCAGTTTGCAGGAGTAACTTTGAACTTTCACAGCAGCGTGACTTGGCGCTGGTGCCAGCTTGGCTCTGGGAGGAATCCTGAGCAATGCCGAATTTCAGGAGCCTGCCAGCCAATCCGGACCATAGGCCCTAGAAGACCAAAACCGGCCCTTCCCCAAGGTAAACAGAAGTCACTATCCTAGGTCCTTGGTGTCAATTTTGAGGAGGTGCTTGCCACTGTCAAATCAGCCTGACTTAACGCTGATGCTAGCTTGTGTCTCGGAGGCATCGTGCGCAATGCCGAATTTCAGGAGCCAGCCAGACACTGCACCAGAGGCCCCCGAACACCAATGCCGGTCCTTTTCCCAGGTAGACAATACTCACCAGACCAGGTTCTTGGTGTCAATTTTCAGGAGGCACTTGCCACTTTCAAATCAGGCTGACTGCGCGCTGGCGCCCGTTGGCTCTGGGAGGCATCCTGCGCAATGCCGAATTTCTGGACCAAGACCGCCACCCCTGGCCAAATGGTCTGGAACACCAACGCCGGCGCATTTCCTAGGTAAAGAAAAATCACCATCCCAGGATCTTGGTGTCAGTTTGCAGGAGTAAATTTGAACTGTCAAAGCAGCGTGACTTGGCGCTGGTGCCAGCTTGGCTCTGGGAGGAGTCCTGCGCAATGCCGAATTTCAGGAGCCAGCCACCCACTCTGGACCATAGGCCCTAGAAGACCAATGCCGGTCCTTCCCCAAGGTAAACAAAAGTGACCAGCCTAGGTCCTTGGTGTCAATTTTGAGGAGGTGCTTGCCACTGTCAAATCAGCCTGACTTAACGCTGGGGCAAGCTTGTGTCTCGGAGGCATCTTGCGCAATGCCGAATTTCAGGAGCCAGCCGGCCACTCCAGGTCACAGGGCCCCCAAAACTAACGCAGTCCCTTTTCCCAGGTAAGCAATACTCACCAGCCCAGGTTCTTGGTGCCAATTGTCAGGAGGTGCTTGCCACTGTCAAATCAGCCTGACTTAACGCTGGGGCAAGCTTGTGTCTCGGAGGCATCTTGCGCAATGCAGAATTTCAGGAGCCAGCCGGCCACTCCAGGTCACAGGGACCCCAAAACTAACGCAGTCCCTTTTCCCAGGTAAGCAATACTCACCAGCCCAGGTTCTTGGTGCCAATTGTCAGGAGGTGCTTGCCAATGTCAAATCAGCCTGACTTAACGCTGGTGCCAGGTTGGCTCGGGGAGGCATCCTGCGCAATGCCGAATTTCTGGACCAAGACCGCCACCCCTGGCCAAATGGTCTGGACCACCAACGCCGGCCCATTTCCTTGGTAAAGAAAAGTCACCATCCCAGGATCTTGGTGTCAGTTTGCTGGAGTAACTTTGAACTGTCAATGCAGCGTGACTCGGCACTAGTGTCAGCTTGGCTCTGGAAGGCATCCTGAGCAATGCCGAATATCAGGAGCCAGCTGGCCACTCCAGCCCACAGGTCCTAGAAGACCAACGTCGGCCCTTCCCCAAGGTAAACAAAAGTCACTAGCCCAGGTCCTTGGTGTCAATTTTGAGGAGGTGCTTGCCACTGTCAAATCAGCCTGACTTAACGCTGATGCTAGCTTGTGTCTCGGAGGCATCCTGCGCAATGCCGAATTTCAGGAGCCAGCCGGCCACTCCAGGTCACAGGGCCCCCAAAACAAACGCAGTCCCTTTTCCCAGGTAAGCAATACTCACCAGCCCAGGTTCTTGGTGCCAATTGTCAGGAGGTACTTGCCACTGTCAAATCAGGCTGACTTAGGGCTGGTGCCAGGTTGGCTCTGGGACGCATCCTGTGCAATGCCGAAGTTCTGGACCAAGACCGCCACCCCTGGCCAAATGGTCTGGACCACCAACGCCGGCCCATTTCCTAGGTAAAGAAAAGTCACCAGCCCAGGATCTTGGTGTCAGTTTGCAGGAGTAACTTTGAACTGTCAAAGCAGCGTGACTTGGCGCTGGTGCCAGCTTGGCTCTGGGAGGAATCCTGCGCAATGCCGAATTTCAGGAGCCTGCCAGCCAGTCCAGACCATAGGCCCTAGAAGACCAACACCGGCCCTTCCCCAAGGTAAACAAATGTCACTAGCCTAGGTCCTTGGTGTCAATTTTGAGGAGGTGCTTGCCACTTTCAAATCAGCCTGACTTAACGCTGATGGTAGCTTGTGTCTCGGAGGCATTGTGCGCAATGCGGAATTTCAGGAGCCAGCCAGACACTGCACCAGAGGCCCCCGAACACCAACGCCGGCCCTTTTCCCATATAAACAATACTCACCAGACCAGGTTCTTGGTGTCAATTTTCAGGAGGCACTTGCCACTTTCAAATCAGGCTGACTGCGCGCTGGTGCCTGTTGGCTCTGGAAGGCATCCTGCGCAATGCCGAATTTCGGGAGCCAGCCGGCCACTCCGACCCACAGGTCCCCGAAACCTAGCGCCGGGCCTTTTTCTAGGTAGACAAAAGTCACCAGCCCAGGTCCTTGGTGTCAGTTTGCAGGAGTAACTTTGAACTGTCAAAGCAGCGTGACTTGGTGCTGGTGCCAGCTTGGCTCTGGGAGGCATCCTGCGCAATGCCGAATTTCAGGAGCCAGCCATCCACTCCGGCCCACAAGCCCTAGAAGACCGACGCCGGCCCATCCCGAACGTAAACAAAAGTCACCAGCCCAGGTCCTAGGTGACAATTTTCAGGAGGTGCTTGCCACTTTCAAATCAGCATGACTTAACGCTGGTGCCAGCTTTTGTCTCGGAGGCATCCTGCGCAATGCCGAATATCAGGAGCCAGACGGCCAGTCCAGGTAACAGGGTCCCCAAAACTAATGCCGGCCCTTTTCCCAGGTAAACAATACTCACCAGCCCAGGTTCTTGGTGTCAATTTTCAGGAGGTACTTGGCATTGTCAAACCAGCCTGACTTGGCGCTGGTACCAGCGTGTGTATTGGAAGCATCCTGCGCAATGCCAACTCTCAGGAGCCATTAGGATACTCTGCACCAGAGGCCCCCGAACACCAACGCAGGCCTTTTTCCCAGGTAAACAATACTCACCAGCCCAGGTACGTGGTGTCAATTTTCAGGAGGTGCTTGCCACTGTCAAATCAGCCTGACTTAACGCTGGGGCAAGCTTGTGTCTCGGAGGCTTCCTGCGCAATGCCGAATTTCGGGACCCAGCCGGCCACTCCAGGTCACAGGGCCCCCAAAACTAACGTAGGCCCTTTTCCCAGGTAAACAATACTCACCAGCCCAGGTTCTTGGTGCCAATTGTCAGGAGGTACTTGCCACTGTCAAATCAGGCTGACTTAGGGCTGGTGCCAGGTTGGCTCTGGGAGGCATCCTGCGCAATGCCGAATTTTGGGAGCCAGCCGGCCACTCCGACCCACAGGTCACCGAAACCTAGCGCAGGCCCTTTTTCTAGGTAGACAAAAGTCACCAGCCCAGGTCCTTGGTGTCAGTTTGTAGGAGGTACTTGGCACTGTCAAAGCAGCTTGACTTGGCACTGGTGCCAGCTTGTGTCTAGGAGGCATCCTGCACAATGCCAAACTTCAGGAGCCAGCCAGCCACACTGGCCCACAGGACCCTGAACGACAACGTCGGCCCTTTTCCCAGGTAAACAATACTCACTAGCCCAAGTTCTCGGTGTCAATATTCAGGAGGTACTTGCCACTGTCTAATCAGCCTGACTTAGCGCTGGTGCCAGCTTGGCTCTGGAAGGCATCCTGCGCAATGCCGAACTTCAGGAGCCAGCCCGCCACTCCGGACCACAGGCCCCCGAAAACCAACGCCAACCCTTTTCCCAGATAAACAATTCTCATCAGCCCAGGTTCTTGGTGTCAGTTTGCGGGAGGCACTTGGCATTTCCAAAGAAGCCTGACGTTACACGGGTGCCCGCTTTGCTCTGGGAATCATCCTGCACAATGCCGAATTTCAGGAGCCAGCTGCCCACTCTGGCCCACAAGTCCCCAAACACAAACGCCGGCCCTTTTCCCATGTAAACAATACTCACTAGCTCAGGTCCTTGGGGTCAATTTCAAGGAGGCATTTGGCACTATCAAACCAGCCTGACTTGGCGCTGGTGCCAGCTTTGCTCGGGGAGGCATCCTGCGCAATGCCGAATTTCAGGAGCCAGCCCGCCACTTCGCGTGACAGGCCCCTGAAAACTAATGCTGGCCCTTTTCTCAGGTAAACAAAAGTAACCAGCCCAGGTCCTTGGTGTCAGTTTTGCAGGAGTAACTTGGCACTGTCAAATCAGCTTGACTTGGCACTGGTGCCAGCTTGTGTCTAGGAGGCATCCTGCGCAATGCCAAATTTCAAGAGCCAGGTGGCCACTCTGGCCCACAGGTCCCGGAACGACAACGCCGGCCCTTTTCCCAGGTAAACAATACTCACCAGCCCAGGTACGTGGTGTCAATTTTCAGGAGGTGCTTGCCGCTGTCAAAGCAGCCTGACTTAGCGCTGGGGCAAGCATGTGTCTCGGAGGCATCCTGCGCAATGCCGAATTTCAGGAGCCAGCCGGCCACTCCAGGTCACAGGGCCCCCAAAACTAACGTAGGCCCTTTTCCCAGGTAAACAATACTCACCAGCCCAGGTTCTTGGTGCCAATTGTCAGGAGGTACTTGCCACTGTCAAATCAGGCTGACTTAGGGCTGGTGCCAGCTTGGCTCTGGGAGGCATCCTGCGCAATGCCGAAGCTCTGGACCAAGACCGCCACCCCTGGCCAAATGGTCTGGACCACCAACGCCAGGCCATTTCCTAGGTAAAGAAAAGTCACCAGCCCAGGATCTTGGTGTCAGTTTGCAGGAGTAACTTTGAACTTTCACAGCAGCGTGACTTGGCGCTGGTGCCAGCTTGGCTCTGGGAGGAATCCTGAGCAATGCCGAATTTCAGGAGCCTGCCAGCCAGTCCAGACCATAGGCCCTAGAAGACCAACACCGGCCCTTCCCCAAGGTAAACAAAAGTCACTAGCCTAGGTCCTTGGTGTCAATTTTGAGGAGGTGCTTGCCACTGTCAAATCAGCCTGACTTAACGCTGATGCTAGCTTGTGTCTCGGAGGCATCGTGCGCAATGCCGAATTTCAGGAGCCAGCCAGACACTGCACCAGAGGCCCCCGAACACCAATGCCGGTCCTTTTCCCAGGTAAACAATACTCACCAGACCAGGTTATTGGTGTCAATTTTCAGGAGGCACTTGCCACTTTCAAATCAGGCTGACTGCGCGCTGGCGCCCGTTGGCTCTGGGAGGCATGCTGCGCAATGCCGAATTTCTGGACTAAGACCGCCACCCCTGGCCAAATGGTCTGGAACACCAACGCCGGCGCATTTCCTAGGTAAAGAAAAATCACCACCCAGGATCTTGGTGTCAGTTTGCAGGAGTAAATTTGAACTGTCAAAGCAGCGTGACTTGGCGCTGGTGCCAGCTTGGCTCTGGGAGGAAACCTGCGCAATGCCGAATTTCAGGAGCCAGCCACCCACTCTGGACCATAGGCCCTAGAAGACCAATGCCGGTCCTTCCCCAAGGTAAACAAAAGTGACCAGCCTAGGTCCTTGGTGTCAATTTTGAGGAGGTGCTTGCCACTGTCAAATCAGCCTGACTTAACGCTGGGGCAAGCTTGTGTCTCGGAGGCATCTTGCGCAATGCCGAATTTCAGGAGCCAGCCGGCCACTCCAGGTCACAGGGACCCCAAAACTAACGCAGTCCCTTTTCCCAGGTAAGCAATACTCACCAGCCCAGGTTCTTGGTGCCAATTGTCAGGAGGTGCTTGCCAATGTCAAATCAGCCTGACTTAACGCTGGTGCCAGCTTGGCTCTGGGAGGCATCCTGTGCAATGCCGAAGTTCTGGACCAAGACCGCCACCCCTGGCCAAATGGTCTGGACCACCAACGCCGGCCCATTTCCTAGGTAAAGAAAAGTCACCAGCCCAGGATCTTGGTGTCAGTTTGCTGGAGTAACTTTGAACTGTCAATGCAGCGTGACTTGGCACTAGTGTCAGCTTGGCTCTGGAAGGCATCCTGAGCAATGCCGAATATCAGGAGCCAGCTGGCCACTCCAGCCCACAGGTCCTAGAAGACCAACGTCGGCCCTTCCCCAAGGTAAACAAAAGTCACTAGCCCAGGTCCTTGGTGTCAATTTTGAGGAGGTGCTTGCCACTGTCAAATCAGCCTGACTTAACGCTGATGCTAGCTTGTGTCTCGGAGGCATCCTGCGCAATGCCGAATTTCAGGAGCCAGCCAGACACTGCACCAGAGGCCCCCGAACACCAATGCCGGTCCTTTTCCCAGGTAAACAATACTCACCAGACCAGGTTCTTGGTGTCAATTTTCAGGAGGCACTTGCCACTTTCAAATCAGGCTGACTGCGCGCTGGTGCCTGTTGGCTCTGGAAGGCATCCTGCGCAATGCCGAATTTCGGGAGCCAGCCGGCCACTCCGACCCACAGGTCCCCGAAACCTAGCGCCGGGCCTTTTTCTAGGTAGACAAAAGTCACCAGCCCAGGTCCTTGGTGTCAGTTTGCAGGAGTAACTTTGAACTGTCAAAGCAGCGTGACTTGGTGCTGGTGCCAGCTTGGCTCTGGGAGGCATCCTGCGCAATGCCGAATTTCAGGAGCCAGCCATCCACTCCGGCCCACAAGCCCTAGAAGACCAACGTCGGCCCTTCCCCAAGGTAAATAAAAGTCACCAGCCCAGGTCCTAGGTGTCAATTTTCAGGAGGTACTTGCCACTTTCAAATCAGCATGACTTAACGCTGGTGCCAGCTTTTGTCTCGGAGGCATCCTGCGCAATGCCGAATTTCAGGAGCCAGCCTGCCCTTCCAGGTAACAGGGTCCCCAAAACTAATGCCGGCCCTTTTCCCAGGTAAACAATACTCACCAGCCCAGGTTCTTGGTGTCAATTTTCAGGAGGTACTTGGCATTGTCAAACCAGCCTGACTTGGCGCTGGTACCAGCGTGTGTATTGGAAGCATCCTGCGCAATGCCAACTCTCAGGAGCCATTAGGATACTCTGCACCAGAGGCCCCCGAACACCAACGCAGGCCTTTTTCCCAGGTAAACAATACTCACCAGCCCAGGTACGTGGTGTCAATTTTCAGGAGGTGCTTGCCACTGTCAAATCAGCCTGACTTAACGCTGGGGCAAGCTTGTGTCTCGGAGGCTTCCTGCGCAATGCCGAATTTCGGGACCCAGCCGGCCACTCCAGGTCACAGGGCCCCCAAAACTAACGTAGGCCCTTTTCCCAGGTAAACAATACTCACCAGCCCAGGTTCTTGGTGCCAATTGTCAGGAGGTACTTGCCACTGTCAAATCAGGCTGACTTAGGGCTGGTGCCAGGTTGGCTCTGGGAGGCATCCTGCGCAATGCCGAATTTTGGGAGCCAGCCGGCCACTCCGACCCACAGGTCACCGAAACCTAGCGCCGGGCCTTTTTCTAGGTAGACAAAAGTCACCAGCCCAGGTCCTTGGTGTCAGTTTGTAGGAGGTACTTGGCACTGTCAAAGCAGCTTGACTTGGCACTGGTGCCAGCTTGTGTCTAGGAGGCATCCTGCGCAATGCCAAACTTCAGGAGCCAGCCAGCCACACTGGCCCACAGGTCCCTGAACGACAACGTCGGCCCTTTTCCCAGGTAAATAATACTCACTAGCCCAAGTTCTCGGTGTCAATATTCAGGAGGTACTTGCCACTGTCAAATCAGCCTGACTTAGCGCTGGTGCCAGCTTGGCTCTGGAAGGCATCCTGCGCAATGCCGAACTTCAGGAGCCAGCCCGCCACTCCGGACCACAGGCCCCCGAAAACCAACGCCAACCCTTTTCCCAGATAAACAATTCTCATCAGCCCAGGTTCTTGGTGTCAGTTTGCGGGAGGCACTTGGCATTTCCAAAGAAGCCTGACGTTACACGGGTGCCCGCTTTGCTCTGGGAATCATCCTGCACAATGCCGAATTTCAGGAGCCAGCTGCCCACTCTGGCCCACAAGTCCCCAAACACAAACGCCGGCCCTTTTCCCATGTAAACAATACTCACTAGCTCAGGTCCTTGGGGTCAATTTCAAGGAGGCATTTGGCACTATCAAACCAGCCTGACTTGGCGCTGGTGCCAGCTTTGCTCGGGGAGGCATCCTGCGCAATGCCGAATTTCAGGAGCCAGCCCGCCACTTCGCGTGACAGGCCCCTGAAAACTAATGCTGGCCCTTTTCTCAGGTAAACAAAAGTAACCAGCCCAGGTCCTTGGTGTCAGTTTTGCAGGAGTAACTTGGCACTGTCAAATCAGCTTGACTTGGCACTGGTGCCAGCTTGTGTCTAGGAGGCATCCTGCGCAATGCCAAATTTCAAGAGCCAGGTGGCCACTCTGGCCCACAGGTCCCCGAACGACAACATCGGCCCTTTTTCCAGGTAAACAAAAGTCACCAGCCCAGGTTCTTGGTGCCAATTGTCAGGAGGTGCTTGCCACTGTCAAATCAGGCTGACTTAGCGCTGGTGCCAACCTGGCTCTAGGAGGCATCCTGCGCAATGCTGAATTTCTGGACCAAGACCGCCACCGCTGGTAAAATGGTCTGGACCACCAACGCCGGCCCATTTCCTAGGTAAAGAAAAGTCACCAGCCCAGGATCTTGGTGTCAGTTCGCAGGAGGTACTCGGCACTGTCAAAGCAGCGAGACTTGGCGCTGGTGCCAGCTTGGCTCTGGGAGGAATCCTGCGCAATGCCGAATTTCAGGAGCCAGCCAGCCGCTCTTGACCATAGGCCCTAGAAGACCAACGCCGGCCCTTCCCCAAGGTAAACAAAAGTGACCAGCCTAGGTCCTTGGTGTCAATTTTGAGGAGGTGCTTGCCACTGTCAAATCAGCCTGACTTAACACTGATGCTAGCTTGTGTCTAGGAGGCATCTTGCGCAATGCTAAATTTCAGGAGAAGGCCAGATTCTCTGCACCAGAGGCAC
Source organism: Haemorhous mexicanus (assembly GCF_027477595.1). Classification (NCBI taxonomy): domain Eukaryota; kingdom Metazoa; phylum Chordata; class Aves; order Passeriformes; family Fringillidae; genus Haemorhous; species Haemorhous mexicanus. The sequence goes on along the minus strand of NC_082372.1, from coordinate 278,284 downwards.
CCGAACACCAACGCAGGCCCTTTTCCCAGGTAAACAATACTCACCAGCCCAGGTACGTGGTGTCAATTTTTAGGAGGTGCTTGCCGCTGTCAAAGCAGCCTGACTTAACGCTGGGGCAAGCTTGTGTCTCGGAGACATCCTGCGCAATGCCGAATTTCAGGAGCCAGCCAGCCACTCCAGGTCACAGGGCCCCCAAAACTAACGTAGGCCCTTTTCCCAGGTAAACAATACTCACCAGCCCAGGTTCTTGGTGCCAATTGTCAGGAGGTACTTGCCACTGTCAAATCAGGCTGACTTAGGGCTGGTGCCCGTTGGCTCTGGGAGGCATCCTGCGCAATGCCGAATTTTGGGAGCCAGCCGGCCACTCCGACCCACAGGTCCCCGAAACCTAGCGCCGGGCCTTTTTCTAGGTAGACAAAAGTCACCAGCCCAGGTCCTTGGTGTCAGTTTGTAGGAGGTACTTGGCACTGTCAAAGCAGCTTGACTTGGCACTGGTGCCAGCTTGTGTCTAGGAGGCATCCTGCGCAATGCCAAACTTCAGGAGCCAGCCAGCCACACTGGCCCACAGGTCCCTGAACGACAACGTCGGCCCTTTTCCCAGGTAAACAATACTCACTAGCCCAAGTTCTCGGTGTCAATATTCAGGAGGTACTTGCCACTGTCAAATCAGCCTGACTTAGCGCTGGTGCCAGCTTGGCTCTGGAAGGCATCCTGCGCAATGCCGAACTTCAGGAGCCAGCCCGCCACTCCGGACCACAGGCCCCCGAAAACCAACGCCAACCCTTTTCCCAGATAAACAATTCTCATCAGCCCAGGTTCTTGGTGTCAGTTTGCGGGAGGCACTTGGCATTTCCAAAGAAGCCTGACGTTACACGGGTGCCCGCTTTGCTCTGGGAATCATCCTGCACAATGCCGAATTTCAGGAGCCAGCTGCCCACTCTGGCCCACAAGTCCCCAAACACAAACGCCGGCCCTTTTCCCATGTAAACAATACTCACTAGCTCAGGTCCTTGGGGTCAATTTCAAGGAGGCATTTGGCACTATCAAACCAGCCTGACTTGGCGCTGGTGCCAGCTTTGCTCGGGGAGGCATCCTGCGCAATGCCGAATTTCAGGAGCCAGCCCGCCACTTCGCGTGACAGGCCCCTGAAAACTAATGCTGGCCCTTTTCTCAGGTAAACAAAAGTAACCAGCCCAGGTCCTTGGTGTCAGTTTTGCAGGAGTAACTTGGCACTGTCAAATCAGCTTGACTTGGCACTGGTGCCAGCTTGTGTCTAGGAGGCATCCTGCGCAATGCCAAATTTCAAGAGCCAGGTGGCCACTCTGGCCCACAGGTCCCCGAACGACAACATCGGCCCTTTTTCCAGGTAAACAAAAGTCACCAGCCCAGGTTCTTGGTGCCAATTGTCAGGAGGTGCTTGCCACTGTCAAATCAGGCTGACTTAGCGCTGGTGCCAACCTGGCTCTAGGAGGCATCCTGCGCAATGCTGAATTTCTGGACCAAGACCGCCACCGCTGGTAAAATGGTCTGGACCACCAACGCCGGCCCATTTCCTAGGTAAACAAAAGTCACCAGCTCAGGTCCTTGGTGTCAGTTCGCAGGAGGTACTCGGCACTGTCAAAGCAGCGAGACTTGGCGCTGGTGCCAGCTTGGCTCTGGGAGGAATCCTGCGCAATGCCGAATTTCAGGAGCCAGCCAGCCGCTCTTGACCATAGGCCCTAGAAGACCAACGCCGGCCCTTCCCCAAGGTAAACAAAAGTGACCAGCCTAGGTCCTTGGTGTCAATTTTGAGGAGGTGCTTGCCACTGTCAAATCAGCCTGACTTAACACTGATGCTAGCTTGTGTCTAGGAGGCATCTTGCGCAATGCTAAATTTCAGGAGAAGGCCAGATTCTCTGCACCAGAGGCACCCGAACACCAACGCAGGCCCTTTTCCCAGGTAAACAATACTCACCAGCCCAGGTACGTGGTGTCAATTTTTAGGAGGTGCTTGCCGCTGTCAAAGCAGCCTGACTTAACGCTGGGGCAAGCTTGTGTCTCGGAGACATCCTGCGCAATGCCGAATTTCAGGAGCCAGCCAGCCACTCCAGGTCACAGGGCCCCCAAAACTAACGTAGGCCCTTTTCCCAGGTAAACAATACTCACCAGCCCAAGTTCTTGGTGTCAATTGTCAGGAGGTACTTGCCACTGTCAAATCAGGCTGACTTAGGGCTGGTGCCAGCTTGGCTCTGGGAGGCATCCTGCGCAATGCCGAATTTTGGGAGCCAGCCGGCCACTCCGACCCACAGGTCACCGAAACCTAGCGCCGGGCCTTTTTCTAGGTAGACAAAAGTCACCAGCCCAGGTCCTTGGTGTCAGTTTGTAGGAGGTACTTGGCACTGTCAAAGCAGCTTGACTTGGCACTGGTGCCAGCTTGTGTCTAGGAGGCATCCTGCGCAATGCCAAACTTCAGGAGCCAGCCAGCCACACTGGCCCACAGGTCCCTGAACGACAACGTCGGCCCTTTTCCCAGGTAAACAATACTCACTAGCCCAAGTTCTCGGTGTCAATATTCAGGAGGTACTTGCCACTGTCTAATCAGCCTGACTTAGCGCTGGTGCCAGCTTGGCTCTGGAAGGCATCCTGCGCAATGCCGAACTTCAGGAGCCAGCCCGCCACTCCGGACCACAGGCCCCCGAAAACCAACGCCAACCCTTTTCCCAGATAAACAATTCTCATCAGCCCAGGTTCTTGGTGTCAGTTTGCGGGAGGCACTTGGCATTTCCAAAGAAGCCTGACGTTACACGGGTGCCCGCTTTGCTCTGGGAATCATCCTGCACAATGCCGAATTTCAGGAGCCAGCTGCCCACTCTGGCCCACAAGTCCCCAAACACAAACGCCGGCCCTTTTCCCATGTAAACAATACTCACTAGCTCAGGTCCTTGGGGTCAATTTCAAGGAGGCATTTGGCACTATCAAACCAGCCTGACTTGGCGCTGGTGCCAGCTTTGCTCGGGGAGGCATCCTGCGCAATGCCGAATTTCAGGAGCCAGCCCGCCACTTCGCGTGACAGGCCCCTGAAAACTAATGCTGGCCCTTTTCTCAGGTAAACAAAAGTAACCAGCCCAGGTCCTTGGTGTCAGTTTTGCAGGAGTAACTTGGCACTGTCAAATCAGCTTGACTTGGCACTGGTGCCAGCTTGTGTCTAGGAGGCATCCTGCGCAATGCCAAATTTCAAGAGCCAGGTGGCCACTCTGGCCCACAGGTCCCCGAACGACAACATCGGCCCTTTTTCCAGGTAAACAAAAGTCACCAGCCCAGGTTCTTGGTGCCAATTGTCAGGAGGTGCTTGCCACTGTCAAATCAGGCTGACTTAGCGCTGGTGCCAACCTGGCTCTAGGAGGCATCCTGCGCAATGCTGAATTTCTGGACCAAGACCGCCACCGCTGGTAAAATGGTCTGGACCACCAACGCCGGCCCATTTCCTAGGTAAACAAAAGTCACCAGCTCAGGTCCTTGGTGTCAGTTCGCAGGAGGTACTCGGCACTGTCAAAGCAGCGAGACTTGGCGCTGGTGCCAGCTTGGCTCTGGGAGGAATCCTGCGCAATGCCGAATTTCAGGAGCCAGCCAGCCGCTCTTGACCATAGGCCCTAGAAGACCAACGCCGGCCCTTCCCCAAGGTAAACAAAAGTGACCAGCCTAGGTCCTTGGTGTCAATTTTGAGGAGGTGCTTGCCACTGTCAAATCAGCCTGACTTAACACTGATGCTAGCTTGTGTCTAGGAGGCATCTTGCGCAATGCTAAATTTCAGGAGAAGGCCAGATTCTCTGCACCAGAGGCACCCGAACACCAACGCAGGCCCTTTTCCCAGGTAAACAATACTCACCAGCCCAGGTACGTGGTGTCAATTTTTAGGAGGTGCTTGCCGCTGTCAAAGCAGCCTGACTTAACGCTGGGGCAAGCTTGTGTCTCGGAGACATCCTGCGCAATGCCGAATTTCAGGAGCCAGCCAGCCACTCCAGGTCACAGGGCCCCCAAAACTAACGTAGGCCCTTTTCCCAGGTAAACAATACTCACCAGCCCAGGTTCTTGGTGCCAATTGTCAGGAGGTACTTGCCACTGTCAAATCAGGCTGACTTAGGGCTGGTGCCAGCTTGGCTCTGGGAGGCATCCTGCGCAATGCCGAATTTTGGGAGCCAGCCGGCCACTCCGACCCACAGGTCACCGAAACCTAGCGCCGGGCCTTTTTCTAGGTAGACAAAAGTCACCAGCCCAGGTCCTTGGTGTCAGTTTGTAGGAGGTACTTGGCACTGTCAAAGCAGCTTGACTTGGCACTGGTGCCAGCTTGTGTCTAGGAGGCATCCTGCGCAATGCCAAACTTCAGGAGCCAGCCAGCCACACTGGCCCACAGGTCCCTGAACGACAACGTCGGCCCTTTTCCCAGGTAAACAATACTCACTAGCCCAAGTTCTCGGTGTCAATATTCAGGAGGTACTTGCCACTGTCTAATCAGCCTGACTTAGCGCTGGTGCCAGCTTGGCTCTGGAAGGCATCCTGCGCAATGCCGAACTTCAGGAGCCAGCCCGCCACTCCGGACCACAGGCCCCCGAAAACCAACGCCAACCCTTTTCCCAGATAAACAATTCTCATCAGCCCAGGTTCTTGGTGTCAGTTTGCGGGAGGCACTTGGCATTTCCAAAGAAGCCTGACGTTACACGGGTGCCCGCTTTGCTCTGGGAATCATCCTGCACAATGCCGAATTTCAGGAGCCAGCTGCCCACTCTGGCCCACAAGTCCCCAAACACAAACGCCGGCCCTTTTCCCATGTAAACAATACTCACTAGCTCAGGTCCTTGGGGTCAATTTCAAGGAGGCATTTGGCACTATCAAACCAGCCTGACTTGGCGCTGGTGCCAGCTTTGCTCGGGGAGGCATCCTGCGCAATGCCGAATTTCAGGAGCCAGCCCGCCACTTCGCGTGACAGGCCCCTGAAAACTAATGCTGGCCCTTTTCTCAGGTAAACAAAAGTAACCAGCCCAGGTCCTTGGTGTCAGTTTTGCAGGAGTAACTTGGCACTGTCAAATCAGCTTGACTTGGCACTGGTGCCAGCTTGTGTCTAGGAGGCATCCTGCGCAATGCCAAATTTCAAGAGCCAGGTGGCCACTCTGGCCCACAGGTCCCCGAACGACAACATCGGCCCTTTTTCCAGGTAAACAAAAGTCACCAGCCCAGGTTCTTGGTGCCAATTGTCAGGAGGTGCTTGCCACTGTCAAATTAGGCTGACTTAGCGCTGGTGCCAACCTGGCTCTAGGAGGCATCCTGCGCAATGCTGAATTTCTGGACCAAGACCGCCACCGCTGGTAAAATGGTCTGGACCACCAACGCCGGCCCATTTCCTAGGTAAACAAAAGTCACCAGCTCAGGTCCTTGGTGTCAGTTCGCAGGAGGTACTCGGCACTGTCAAAGCAGCGAGACTTGGCGCTGGTGCCAGCTTGGCTCTGGGAGGAATCCTGCGCAATGCCGAATTTCAGGAGCCAGCCAGCCGCTCTTGACCATAGGCCCTAGAAGACCAACGCCGGCCCTTCCCCAAGGTAAACAAAAGTGACCAGCCTAGGTCCTTGGTGTCAATTTTGAGGAGGTGCTTGCCACTGTCAAATCAGCCTGACTTAACACTGATGCTAGCTTGTGTCTAGGAGGCATCTTGCGCAATGCTAAATTTCAGGAGAAGGCCAGATTCTCTGCACCAGAGGCACCCGAACACCAACGCAGGCCCTTTTCCCAGGTAAACAATACTCACCAGCCCAGGTACGTGGTGTCAATTTTTAGGAGGTGCTTGCCGCTGTCAAAGCAGCCTGACTTAACGCTGGGGCAAGCTTGTGTCTCGGAGGCATCCTGCGCAATGCCGAATTTCAGGAGCCAGCCAGCCACTCCAGGTCACAGGGCCCCCAAAACTAACGTAGGCCCTTTTCCCAGGTAAACAATACTCACCAGCCCAGGTTCTTGGTGCCAATTGTCAGGAGGTACTTGCCACTGTCAAATCAGGCTGACTTAGGGCTGGTGCCAGCTTGGCTCTGGGAGGCATCCTGCGCAATGCCGAATTTTGGGAGCCAGCCGGCCACTCCGACCCACAGGTCACCGAAACCTAGCGCCGGGCCTTTTTCTAGGTAGACAAAAGTCACCAGCCCAGGTCCTTGGTGTCAGTTTGTAGGAGGTACTTGGCACTGTCGAAGCAGCTTGACTTGGCACTGGTGCCAGCTTGTGTCTAGGAGGCATCCTGCGCAATGCCGAAGCTCTGGACCAAGACCGCCACCCCTGGCCAAACGGTCTGGACCACCAACGCCAGCCCATTTCTTAGGTAAAGAAAAGTCACCAGCCCAGGATCTTGGTGACAGTTTGCAGGAGTAACTTTGAACTGTCAAAGCAGCGTGACTTGGCGCTGGTGCCAGCTTGGCTCTGGGAGGAATCCTGCGCAATGCCGAATTTCAGGAGCCTGCCAGCCAATCCGGACCATAGGCCCTAGAAGAGCAAAACCGGCCCTTCCCCAAGGTAAACAGAAGTCACTAGCCTAGGTCCTTGGTGTCAATTTTGAGGAGGTGCTTGCCACTGTCAAATCAGCCTGACTTAACGCTGATGCTAGCTTGTGTCTCGGAGGCATCGTGCGCAATGCCGAATTTCAGGAGCCAGCCAGACACTGCACCAGAGGCACCCGAACACCAATGCCGGTCCTTTTCCGAGGTAAACAATACTCACCAGACCAGGTTCTTGGTGTCAATTTTCAGGAGGCACTTGCCACTTTCAAATCAGGCTGACTGCGCGCTGGCGCCCGTTGGCTCTGGGAGGCATCCTGCGCAATGCCGAATTTCTGGACCAAGACCGCCACCCCTGGCCAAATGGTCTGGAACACCAACGCCGGCGCATTTCCTAGGTAAAGAAAAATCACCAGCCCAGGATCTTGGTGTCAGTTTGCAGGAGTAACTTTGAACTGTCAAAGCAGCGTGACTTGGCGCTGGTGCCAGCTTGGCTCTGGGAGGAATCCTGCGCAATGCCGAATTTCAGGAGCCAGCCACCCACTCTGGACCATAGGCCCTAGAAGACCAATGCCGGTCCTTCCCCAAGGTAAACAAAAGTGACCAGCCTAGGTCCTTTGTGTCAATTTTGAGGAGGTGCTTGCCACTGTCAAATCAGCCTGACTTAACGCTGGGGCAAGCTTGTGTCTCGGAGGCATCTTGCGCAATGCCGAATTTCAGGAGCCAGCCGGCCACTCCAGGTCACAGGGCCCCCAAAACTAACGCAGTCCCTTTTCCCAGGTAAGCAATACTCACCAGCCCAGGTTCTTGGTGCCAATTGTCAGGAGGTGCTTGCCACTGTCAAATCAGCCTGACTTAACGCTGGGGCAAGCTTGTGTCTCGGAGGCATCTTGCGCATTGCCGAATTTCAGGAGCCAGCCGGCCACTCCAGGTCACAGGGACCCCAAAACTAACGCAGTCCCTTTTCCCAGGTAAGCAATACTCACCAGCCCAGGTTCTTGGTGCCAATTGTCAGGAGGTGCTTGCCAATGTCAAATCAGCCTGACTTAGGGCTGGTGCCAGGTTGGCTCCGGGAGGCATCCTGCGCAATGCCGAATTTCTGGACCAAGACCGCCACCCCTGGCCAAATGGTCTGGACCACCAACGCCGGCCCATTTCCTTGGTAAAGAAAAGTCACCAGCCCAGGATCTTGGTGTCAGTTTGCAGGAGTAACTTTGAACTGTCAATGCAGCGTGACTTGGCACTAGTGTCAGCTTGGCTCTGGAAGGCATCCTGAGCAATGCCGAATATCAGGAGCCAGCTGGCCACTCCAGCCCACAGGTCCTAGAAGACCAACGTCGGCCCTTCCCCAAGGTAAACAAAAGTCACTAGCCCAGGTCCTTGGTGTCAATTTTGAGGAGGTGCTTGCCACTGTCAAATCAGCCTGACTTAACGCTGATGCTAGCTTGTGTCTCGGAGGCATCCTGCGCAATGCCGAATTTCAGGAGCCAGCCGGCCACTCCAGGTCACAGGGCTCCCAAAACAAACGCAGTCCCTTTTCCCAGGTAAACAATACTCACCAGCCCAGGTTCTTGGTGCCAATTGTCAGGAGGTACTTGCCACTGTCAAATCAGGCTGACTTAGGGCTGGTGCCAGCTTGGCTCTGGGAGGCATCCTGTGCAATGCCGAAGTTCTGGACCAAGACCGCCACCCCTGGCCAAATGGTCTGGACCACCAACGCCGGCCCATTTCCTAGGTAAAGAAAAGTCACCAGCCCAGGATCTTGGTGTCAGTTTGCAGGAGTAACTTTGAACTGTCAAAGCAGCATGACTTGGCGCTGGTGCCAGCTTGGCTCTGGGAGGAATCCTGCGCAATGCCGAATTTCAGGAGCCTGCCAGCCAGTCCAGACCATAGGCCCTAGAAGACCAACACCGGCCCTTCCCCAAGGTAAACAAAAGTCACTAGCCTAGGTCCTTGGTGTCAATTTTGAGGAGGTGCTTGCCACTTTCAAATCAGCCTGACTTAACGCTGATGCTAGCTTGTGTCTAGGAGGCATCCTGCACAATGCCGAATTTCAGGAGCCAGCCAGACACTGCACCAGAGGCCCCCGAACACCAACGCAGGCCCTTTTCCTGAATAAACAATACTCACCAGACCAGGTTCTTGGTGTCAATTTTCAGGAGGCACTTGCCACTTTCAAATCAGGCTGACTGCGCGCTGGTGCCTGTTGGCTCTGGAAGGCATCCTGCGCAATGCCGAATTTCGGGAGCCAGCCGGCCACTCCGACCCACAGGTCCCCGAAACCTAGCGCCGGGCCTTTTTCCAGGTAGACAAAAGTCACCAGCCCAGGTCCTTGGTGTCAGTTTGCAGGAGTAACTTTGAACTGTCAAAGCAGCGTGACTTGGTGCTGGTGCCAGCTTGGCTCTGGGAGGCATCCTGCGCAATGCCGAATTTCAGGAGCCAGCCATCCACTCCGGCCCACAAGCCCTAGAAGACCGATGCCGGCCCTTCCCCAAGGTAAACAAAAGTCACCAGCCCAGGTCCTAGGTGTCAATTTTCAGGAGGTACTTGCCACTTTCAAATCAGCATGACTTAACGCTGGTGCCAGCTTTTGTCTCGGAGGCATCCTGCGCAATGCCGAATTTCAGGAGCCAGCCTGCCCGTCCAGGTAACAGGGTCCCCAAAACTAATGCCGGCCCTTTTCCCAGGTAAATAATACTCACCAGCCCAGGTTCTTGGTGTCAATTTTCAGGAGGTACTTGGCATTGTCAAACCAGCCTGACTTGGCGCTGGTACCAGCGTGTGTATTGGAAGCATCCTGCACAATGCCAACTCTCAGGAGCCATTAGGATACTCTGCACCAGAGGCCCCCGAACACCAACGCAGGCCCTTTGCCCAGGTAAACAATACTCACCAGCCCAGGTTCTTGGTGCCAAATGTCAGGAGGTACGTGCCACTGTCAAATCAGGCTGACTTAGGGCTGGTGCCAGCTTGGCTCTGGGAGGCATACTGGGCAATGCCGAATTTCAGGAGCCAGCCAGCCATCCTGGCCCACAGGCCCTAGAAGACCAACGCCGGCCCTTCCCCAAGGTAAACATAAGTCACCAGCCTAGGTCATTGGTGTCAATTTTGAGGAGGTACTTGCCACTGTCAAACCAGCCTGACTTGGCGCTGGTACCAGTGTGTGTATTGGAAGCACCCTGCGCAATGCCAACTCTCAGGAGCCATCCAGATACTCTGCACCAGAGGCCCCCAAAACTAACGCAGGCCCTTTTCCCAGGTAAACAATACTCACCAGCCCAGGTTCTTGGTGCCAATTGTCAGGAGGTACTTGCCACTGTCAAATCAGGCTGACTTAGGGCTGGTGCCAGCTTGGCTCTGGGAGGCATGCTGCGCAATGCCGAAGTTCTGGACCAAGACCGCCACCCCTGGCCAAATGGTCTGGACCACCAACGCCGGCCCATTTCCTAGGTAAAGAAAGTCACCAGCCCAGGATCTTGGTGTCAGTTTGCAGGAGTAACTTTGAACTGTCAAAGCAGCGTGACTTGGCGCTGATGTCAGCTTGGCTCTGGGAGGAATCCTGCGCAATGCCGAATTTCAGGAGCCAGCCACCCACTCTGGACCATAGGCCCTAGAAGACCAATGCCGGCCCTTCCCCAAGGTAAACAAAAGTCACCAGCCCAGGTCCTAGGTGTCAATTTTCAGGAGGTACTTGCCACTTTCAAATCAGCATGACTTAACGCTGGTGCCAGCTTGGCTCTAGGAGGCATCCTGCGCAATGCCGAACTTCAGGAGCCAGCCTGCCCGTCCAGGTAACAGGGTCCCCAAAACTAATGCCGGCCCTTTTCCCAGGTAAACAATACTCACCAGCCCAGGTTCTTGGTGTCAATTTTCAGGAGGTACTTGGCATTGTCAAACCAGCCTGACTTGGCGCTGGTACCAGCGTGTGTATTGGAAGCATCCTGCACAATGCCAACTCTCAGGAGCCATTAGGATACTCTGCACCAGAGGCCCCCGAACACCAACGCAGGCCCTTTGCCCAGGTAAACAATACTCACCAGCACCGGTTCTTGGTGCCAATTGTCAGGAGGTACTTGCCACTGTCAAATCAGGCTGACTTAGTGCTTGTGCCAGTTTGGCTCTGGGAGGCATCCTGTGCAATGCCAAATTTCTGGACCAAGACTGCCAGCCCTGGCCAAACGGTCTGGAACACCAACGCCGGCCCATTTCCTAGGTAAACAAAAGTCACCAGCCCAGGATCTTGGTGTCAGTTTGCAGGAGTAACTTTGAACTGTCAAAGCAGCGTGACTTGGCGATGGTGCCAGCTTGGCTCTGGAAGGCATACTGGGCAATGCCGAATTTCAGGAGCCAGCCCGCCATTCTGGCCCACAGGCCCTAGAAGACAAACGCCGGCCCTTCCCCAAGGTAAACATAAGTCACCAGCCTAGGTCATTGGTGTCAATTTTGAGGAGGTACTTGCCACTGTCAAACCAGCCTGACTTGGCGCTGGTACCAGTGTGTGTATTGGAAGCACCCTGCGCAATGCCAACTCTCAGGAGCCATCCAGATACTCTGCACCAGAGGCCCCCAAAACTAACGCAGGCCCTTTTCCCAGGTAAACAATACTCACCAGCCAAGGTTCTTGGTGCCAATTGTCAGGAGGTACTTGCCACTGTCAAATCAGGCTGACTTAGGGCTGGTGCCAGCTTGGCTCTAGGAGGCATGCTGCGCAATGCCGAAGTTCTGGACCAAGACCGCCACCCCTGGCCAAATGGTCTGGACCACCAACGCCGGCCCATTTCCTAGGTAAAGAAAGTCACCAGCCCAGGATCTTGGTGTCAGTTTGCAGGAGTAACTTTGAACTGTCAAAGCAGCGTGACTTGGCGCTGATGTCAGCTTGGCTCTGGGAGGAATCCTGCGCAATGCCGAATTTCAGGAGCCAGCCACCCACTCTGGACCATAGGCCCTAGAAGACCAATGCCGGTCCTACCCCAAGGTAAACAAAAGTCACCAGCCCAGGTCCTAGGTGTCAATTTTCAGGAGGTACTTGCCACTTTCAAATCAGCATGACTTAACGCTGGTGCCAGCTTGGCTCTAGGAGGCATCCTGCGCAATGCCGAACTTCAGGAGCCAGCCTGCCCGTCCAGGTAACAGGGTCCCCAAAACTAATGCCGGCCCTTTTCCCAGGTAAACAATACTCACCAGCCCAGGTTCTTGGTGTCAATTTTCAGGAGGTACTTGGCATTGTCAAACCAGCCTGACTTGGCGCTGGTACCAGCATGTGTATTGGAAGCATCCTGCACAATGCCAACTCTCAGGAGCCATTAGGATACTCTGCACCAGAGGCCCCCGAACACCAACGCAGGCCCTATGCCCAGGTAAACAATACTCACCAGCACCGGTTCTTGGTGCCAATTGTCAGGAGGTACTTGCCACTGTCAAATCAGGCTGACTTAGTGCTTGTGCCAGTTTGGCTCTGGGAGGCATCCTGTGCAATGCCAAATTTCTGGACCAAGACTGCCAGCCCTGGCCAAACGGTCTGGAACACCAACGCCGGCCCATTTCCTAGGTAAACAAAAGTCACCAGCCCAGGATCTTGGTGTCAGTTTGCAGGAGTAACTTTGAACTGTCAAAGCAGCGTGACTTGGCGATGGTGCCAGCTTGGCTCTGGAAGGCATACTGGGCAATGCCGAATTTCAGGAGCCAGCCCGCCATTCTGGCCCACAGGCCCTAGAAGACAAACGCCGGCCCTTCCCCAAGGTAAACATAAGTCACCAGCCTAGGTCATTGGTGTCAATTTTGAGGAGGTACTTGCCACTGTCAAACCAGCCTGACTTGGCGCTGGTACCAGTGTGTGTATTGGAAGCACCCTGCGCAATGCCAACTCTCAGGAGCCATCCAGATACTCTGCACCAGAGGCCCCCAAAACTAACGCAGGCCCTTTTCCCAGGTAAACAATACTCACCAGCCCAGGTTCTTGGTGCCAATTGTCAGGAGGTACTTGCCACTGTCAAATCAGGCTGACTTAGGGCTGGTGCCAGCTTGGCTCTGGGAGGCATGCTGCGCAATGCCGAAGTTCTGGACCAAGACCGCCACCCCTGGCCAAATGGTCTGGACCACCAACGCCGGCCCATTTCCTAGGTAAAGAAAGTCACCAGCCCAGGATCTTGGTGTCAGTTTGCAGGAGTAACTTTGAACTGTCAAAGCAGCGTGACTTGGCGCTGATGTCAGCTTGGCTCTGGGAGGAATCCTGCGCAATGCCGAATTTCAGGAGCCAGCCACCCACTCTGGACCATAGGCCCTAGAAGACCAATGCCGGTCCTACCCCAAGGTAAACAAAAGTCACCAGCCCAGGTCCTAGGTGTCAATTTTCAGGAGGTACTTGCCACTTTCAAATCAGCATGACTTAACGCTGGTGCCAGCTTGGCTCTAGGAGGCATCCTGCGCAATGCCGAACTTCAGGAGCCAGCCTGCCCGTCCAGGTAACAGGGTCCCCAAAACTAATGCCGGCCCTTTTCCCAGGTAAACAATACTCACCAGCCCAGGTTCTTGGTGTCAATTTTCAGGAGGTACTTGGCATTGTCAAACCAGCCTGACTTGGCGCTGGTACCAGCGTGTGTATTGGAAGCATCCTGCACAATGCCAACTCTCAGGAGCCATTAGGATACTCTGCACCAGAGGCCCCCGAACACCAACGCAGGCCCTTTGCCCAGGTAAACAATACTCACCAGCACCGGTTCTTGGTGCCAATTGTCAGGAGGTACTTGCCACTGTCAAATCAGGCTGACTTAGTGCTTGTGCCAGTTTGGCTCTGGGAGGCATCCTGTGCAATGCCAAATTTCTGGACCAAGACTGCCAGCCCTGGCCAAACGGTCTGGAACACCAACGCCGGCCCATTTCCTAGGTAAACAAAAGTCACCAGCCCAGGATCTTGGTGTCAGTTTGCAGGAGTAACTTTGAACTGTCAAAGCAGCCTGACTGTCGATGGTGCCAGCTTGGCTCTGGAAGGCATACTGGGCAATGCCGAATTTCAGGAGCCAGCCCGCCATTCTGGCCCACAGGCCCTAGAAGACAAACGCCGGCCCTTCCCCAAGGTAAACATAAGTCACCAGCCTAGGTCATTGGTGTCAATATTCAGGAGGTACTTGCCACTGTCAAACCAGCCTGACTTTCCGCTGGTACCAGCGTGTGTATTGGAAGCATCCTGCGCAATGCTAACTCTCAGGAGCCATTAAGATACTCTGCACCCGAGGCCCCCAAAACTAACGCCGGCCCTTTTCCCAGGTAAACAATACTCACCAGCCCAGGTTCTTGGTGCCAATTGTCAGGAGGTACTTGCCACTGTCAAATCAGGCTGACTTAGGGCTGGTGCCAGCTTGGCTCTGGGAGGCATGATGCGCAATGCCGAAGTTCTGGACCAAGACCGCCACCCCTGGCCAAATGGTCTGGAACACCAACGTCGGCCTTTTTCCTACTTAAAGAAAAGTCACCAGCCCAGGATCTTGGTGTCAGTTTGCAGGAGTAACTTTGAACTGTCAAAGCAGCGTGACTTGGCACTAGTGTCAGCTTGGCTCTGGAAGGCATCCTGCGCAATGCCGAATTTCAGGAGCCTGCCAGCCACTCCTACCCAGAGCTCCTAGAAGACCAACGCCGGCCCTTCCCCAAGGCAAACAAAAGTCATCAGCTCAGGTCCTTGGTGTCCATTTTCAGGAGGTATTTTCCAATGTCAAATCAGCCTGACTTAACGCTGATGCCAGCTTGGCTCGGGGAGGCATCCTGCGCAATGCCGAATTTCAGGAGCCAGCCACCCACTCTGGACCATAGGGCCTAGAAGACCAACGCCGGCCCTTCCCCAAGGTAAACAAAAGTCACCAGCCTAGGTCATTGGTGTCAATTTTGAGGAGGTGCTTGCCACTGTCAAATCAGCCTGACTTAACGCTGGGACAAGCTTGTGTCTCGGAGGCATCCTGCGCAATGCTAAATTTCAGGAGCCAGCCAGCCACTCCAGGTCACAGGGCCCCCAAAACTAACGCAGTCCCTTTTCCCAGGTAAACAATACTCACCAGCCCAGGTTCTTGGTGCCAATTGTCAGGAGGTACTTGCCACTGTCAAATCAGGCTGACTTAGGGCTGGTGCCAGCTTGGCTCTGGGAGGCATCCTGCTCGAGGCCGAAGTTCTGGACCAAGACCGCCAGCCCTGGCGAAATGGTCTGGACCACCAACGCCGGCCCATTTCCTAGGTAAAGAAAAGTCACCAGCCCAGGATCTTGGTGTCAGTTTGCAGGAGTAACTTTGAACTGTCAAAGCAGCATGACTTGGCGCTGGTGCTAGCTTGGCTCTGGGAGGAATCCTGCGCAATGCCGAATTTCAGGAGCCTGCCAGCCAATCCGGACCATAGGCCCTAGAAGACCAACACCGGCCCTTCCCCAAGGCAAACAAAGGTCACTAGCCTAGGTCCTTGGTGTCGATTTTGAGGAGGTACTTGCCACTGTCAAATCAGCCTGACTTAACGCTGATGCTAGCTTGTGTCTCGGAGGCATCGTGCGCAATGCCGAATTTCAGGAGCCAGCCAGACACTGCACCAGAGGCCCCCGAACACCAACGCCGGCCCTTTTCCAAGGTAAACAATACTCACCAGACCAGGTTCTTGGTGTCAATTTTCAGGAGGCACTTGCCACTTTCAAATCAGGCTGACTGCGCGCTGGTGCCCGTTGGCTCTGGGAGGCATGCTGCGCAATGCCGAATTTCGGGAGCCAGCCGGCCACTCCGACCCACAAGCCCTAGATGACCGACGCCAGCCCTTCCCCAAGGTAAACAAAAGTCACCAGCCCAGGTCCTAGGTGTCAATTTTCAGGAGGTACTTGCCACTGTCAAATCAGCATGACTTAACGCTGGGGCAAGCTTGTGTCTAGGCGGCATCCTGCGCAATGCAGAATTTCAGGAGCCAGCCTGCCCGTCCAGGTAACAGGGTCCCCAAAACTAATGCCGGCCCTTCCCCAAGGTAAACAAAAGTCACCAGCCTAGGTCATTGGTGTCAATTTTGAGGAGGTACTTGCCACTGTCAAACCAGCCTGACTTGGCACTGGTACCAGCGTGTGTATTGGAAGCATCCTGCGCAATGCCAACTCTCAGGAGCCATCCAGATACTCTGCACCAGAGGCCCCCAAAACTAACGCCGGCCCTTTTCCCAGATAAACAATACTCACCAGCCCAGGTTCTTGGTGCCAATTGTCAGGAGGTACTTGCCACTGTCAAATCAGGCTGACTTAGGGCTGGTGCCAGCTTGGCTCTGGGAGGCATGATGCGCAATGCCGAATTTCTGGACCAAGACCGCCACCCCTGGCCAAATGGTCTGTAACAGCAACGCTGGCCCATTTCCTAGGTAAAGAAAAGTCACCAGCCCAGGATCTTGGTGTCAGTTTGCAGGAGTAACTTTGAACTGTCAAAGCAGCGTGACTTGGCGCTGGTGCCAGCTTGGCTCTGGGAGGAATCCTGAGCAATGCCGAATTTCAGGAGCCAGCCAGCCACTCTGGACCATAGGCCCTAGAAGACCAATGCGGGCCCTTCCCCAAGGTAAACAAAAGTGACCAGCTCAGGTCCTTGGTGTCAATTTTGAGGAGGTGCTTGCCACTGTCAAATCAGCCTGACTCAGCGCTGGTGCCAGCTTGGCTCTGGGAGGCATCCGGCGCAATGCCGAAGTTCTGGACCAAGACCGCCACCCCTGGCCAAATGGTCTGGAACACCAACGCCGGCCTATTTCCTAGGTAAACAAAAGTCACCAACCCAGGATCTTGGTGTCAGTTTGCAGGAGTAACTTTGAACTGTCAAAGCAGCGTGACTTGGCGCTGATGTCAGCTTGGCTCTGGAAGGCATCCTGCGCAATGCCGAATTTCAGGAGCCTGCCAGCCACTCCTACCCAGAGGTCCTTGAAGACCAACGCCAGCCCTTCCCCAAGGCAAACAAAAGTCATCAGCTCAGGTCCTTGGTGTCCATTTTCAGGAGGTATTTTCCAATGTCAAATCAGCCTGACTTAACGCTTGTGCCAGCTTTGCTCGGGGAGGCATCCTGCGCAATGCCGAATTTCAGGAGCCAGCCACCCACTCTGGACCATAGGGCCTAGAAGACCAACGCCGGCCCTTCCCCAAGGTAAACAAAAGTCACCAGACTAGGTCATTGGTGTCAATTTTGAGGAGGTGCTTGCCACTGTCAAATCAGCCTGACTTAACGCTGGGGCAAGCTTGTGTCTCGGAGGCATCCTGCGCAATGCCGAATTTCAGGAGCCAGCCAGCCACTCCAGGTCACAGGGCCCCCAAAACTAACGCAGTCCCTTTTCCCAGGTAAGCAACACTCACCAGCCCAGGTTCTTGGTGCCAATTGTCAGGAGGTACTTGACACTGTCAAATCAGGCTGACTTAGGGCTGGTGCCAGCTTGGCTCTGGGAGGCATGCTGCGCAATGCCGAAGTTCTGGACCAAGACCGCCACCCCTGGCCAAATGGTCTGGAACGCCAACGCCGGCCTATTTCCTAGGTAAACAAAAGTCACCAGCCCAGGATCTTGGTGTCAGTTTGCAGGAGTATCTTTGAACTGTCAAAGCAGCGTGACTTGGCGCTGATGTCAGCTTGGCTCTGGGAGGAATCCTGAGCAATGCAGAATTTCAGGAGCCAGCTGGCCACTCCGACCCACAGGTCCTAGAAGACCAACGCCGGCCCTTCCCCAAGGTAAACAAAAGTCACCAGCTCAGGTCCTTGGTGTCAATTTTCAGGAGGTATTTTCCAATGTCAAATCAGCCTGACTTAACGCTGGTGCCAGCTTGGCTCTGGGAGGCATCCTGCACAATGCCGAATTTCAGGAGCCAGCCACCCACTCTGGACCATAGGCCCTAGAAGACCAACGCCGGCCCTTCCCCAAGGTAAACGAAAGTCACCAGCCTAGGTCATTGGTGTCAATTTTGAGGAGGTGCTTGCCACTGTCAAATCAGCCTGACTTAATGCTGGGACAAGCTTGTGTCTCGGAGGCATCATGCGCAAAGCCGAATTTCAGGAGCCAGCCGGCCACTCCAGGTCACAAGGCCCCCAAAACTAACGCAGTCCCTTTTCCCAGGTAAGCAACACTCACCAGCCCAGGTTCTTGGTGCCAATTGTCAGGAGGTACTTGCCACTGTCAAATTAGGCTGACTTAGGGCTGGTGGCGGCTTGGCTCTGGGAGGCATCCTGCTCGAGGCCGAAGTTCTGGACCAAGACCGCCACCCCTGGCCAAATGGTCTGGACCACCAACGCCCGACAATTTCCTAGGTAAAGAAAAGTCACCAGCCCAGGTTCTTGGTGTCAGTTTGCAGGAGTAACTTTGAACTGTCAAAGCAGCGTGACTTGGCGCTGATGTCAGCTTGGCTCTGGGAGGAATCCTGAGCAATGCAGAATTTCAGGAGCCAGCTGGCCACTCCGACCCACAGGTCCTAGACGACCAACACCGGCCCTTCCCCAAGGTAAAAAAAGTCACCAGCTCAGGTCCTTGGTGTCAATTTTGAGGAGGTATTTTCCAATGTCAAATCAGCTGGACTTAACGCTGGTGCCAGCTTGGCTCAGGGAGGCATCCTGCGCAATGCCGAATTTCAGGAGCCAGCCACCCACTCTGGACCATAGGGCCTAGAAGACCAACGCCGGCCCTTCCCCAAGGTAAACAAAAGTCACCAGCCTAGGTCATTGGTGTCAATTTTGAGGAGGTGCTTGCCACTGTCAAATCAGCCTGACTTAACGCTGGGGCAAGCTTGTGTCTCGGAGGCATCCTGCGCAATGCCGAATTTCAGGAGCCAGCCGGCCACTCCAGGTCACAGGGCCCCCAAAACTAACGTAGGCCCTTTTCCCAGGTAAACAATACTCACCAGCCCAGGTTCTTGGCGCCAATTGTCAGGAGGTACTTGCCACTGTCAAATCAGGCTGACTTAGGGCTGGTGGCGGCTTGGCTCTGGGAGGCATCCTGCGCAATGCCGAATTTCAGGTGCCAGCCAGCCACTCCGGCCCACAAGCCCTAGAAGACCAACCCCAGCCCTTCCCCAAGGTAAACAAAAGTCACCAGCCCAGGTCCTAGGTGTCAATTTTCAGGAGGTACTTGCCACTGTCAAATCAGCATGACTTAACGCTGGGGCAAGCTTGTGTCTAGGAGGCATCCTGCGCAATGCAAAATTTCAGGAGCCAGCCTGCCCGTCCAGGTAACAGGGTCCCCAAAACTAATGCCGGCCCTTCCCCAAGGTAAACAAAAGTCACCAGCCTAGGTCATTGGTGTCAATTTTGGGGAGGTACATGCCACTGTCAAACCAGCCTGACTTGGCGCTGGTACCAGCGTGTGTATTGGAAACATCCTGCGCAATGCCAACTCTCAGGAGCCATCCAGATACTCTGCACCAGAGGCCCCCAAAACTAACGCCGGCCCTTTTCCCAGATAAACAATACTCACCAGCCCAGGTTCTTGGTGCCAATTGTCAGGAGGTACTTGCCACTGTCAAATCAGGCTGACTTAGGGCTGGTGCCAGCATGGCTCTGGGAGGCATGATGCGCAATGCCGAATTTCTGGACCAAGACCGCCACCCCTGGCCAAATGGTCTGGACCACCAACGCCAGGCCATTTCCTAGGTAAAGAAAAGTCACCAGCCCAGGATCTTGGTGTCAGTTTGCAGGAGTAACTTTGAACTGTCAAAGCAGCGTGACTTGGCGCTGGTGCCAGCTTGGCTCTGGGAGGAATCCTGCGCAATGCCGAATTTCAGGAGCCAGCCACCCACTCTGGACCATAGGGCCTAGAAGACCAATGCGGGCCCTTCCCCAAGGTAAACAAAAGGGACCAGCTCAGGTCCTTGGTGTCAATTTTGAGGAGGTGCTTGCCACTGTCAAATCAGCCTGACTAAGCGCTGGTGCCAGCTTGGCTCTTGGAGGCATCCGGCGCAATGCCGAAATTCTGGACCAAGACCGCCAGCCCTGGCCAAATGGTCTGGAACACCAACGCCGGCCTATTTCCTAGGTAAACAAAAGTCACCAACCCAGGATCTTGGTGTCAGTTTGCAGGAGTAACTTTGAACTGTCAAAGCAGCGTGACTTGGCACTAGTGTCAGCTTGGCTCTGGAAGGCATCCTGCGCAATGCCGAATTTCAGGAGCCTGCCAGCCACTCCTACCCAGAGGTCCTAGAAGACCAACGCCGGCCCTTCCCCAAGGCAAACAAAAGTCATCAGCTCAGGTCGTTGGTGTCCATTTTCAGGAGGTATTTTCCAATGTCAAATCCGCCTGACTTAACGCTGGTGCCAGCTTGGCTCTGGGAGGCATCCTGCGCAATGCCGAATTTCATGAGCCAGCCACCCACTCTGGACCATAGGGCCTAGAAGACCAACGCAGGCCCTTCCCCAAGGTAAACAAAAGTCACCAGCCTAGGTCATTGGTGTCAATTTTGAGGAGGTGCTTGCCACTGTCAAATCAGCCTGACTTAACGCTGGGGCAAGCTTGTGTCTCGGAGGCATCCTGCGCAATGCCGAATTTCAGGAGCCAGCCGGCCACTCCAGGTCACAAGGCCCCCAAAACAAACGCAGTCCTTCTCCCAGGTAAGCAACACTCACCAGCCCAGGTTCTTGGTGCCAATTGTCAGGAGGTACTTGCCACTGTCAAATCAGGCTGACTTAGGGCTGGTGGCGGCTTGGCTCTGGGAGGCATCCTGCTCGAGGCCGAAGTTCTGGACCAAGACCGCCAGCCCTGGCCAAATGGTCTGGACCACCAACGCCGGCCCATTTCCTAGGTAAAGAAAAGTCACCAGCCCAGGTCCTTGGTGTCAGTTTGCAGGAGTAACTTTGAACTGTCAAAGCAGCGTGACTTGGCGCTGATGTCAGCTTGGCTCTGGGAGGAATCCTGAGCAATGCAGAATTTCAGGAGCCAGCTGGCCACTCCGACCCACAGGTCCTAGAAGACCAACGCCGGCCCTTCCCCAAGGTAAACAAAAGTCACCAGCTCAGGTCCTTGGTGTCAATTTTCAGGAGGTATTTTCCAATGTCAAATCAGCCTGACTTAACGCTGGTGCCAGCTTGGCTCTGGGAGGAATCCTGCGCAATGCCGAATTTCAGGAGCCTGCCAGCCAATCCGGACCATAGGCCCTAGAAGACCAACACCGGCCCTTCCCCAAGGCAAACAAAGGTGACTAGCCTAGGTCCTTGGTGTCGATTTTGAGGAGGTACTTGCCACTGTCAAATCAGCCTGACTTAACGCTGATGCTAGCTTGTGTCTCGGAGGCATCGTGCGCAATGCCGAATTTCAGGAGCCAGCCAGACACTGCACCAGAGGCCCCCGAACACCAACGCCGGCCCTTTTCCAAGGTAAACAATACTCACCAGACCAGGTTCTTGGTGTCAATTTTCAGGAGGCACTTGCCACTTTCAAATCAGGCTGACTGCGCGCTGGTGCCCGTTGGCTCTGGGAGGCATGCTGCGCAATGCCGAATTTCGGGAGCCAGCCGGCCACTCCGACCCACAGGTCCCCGAAACCTAGCGCCGGGCCTTTTTCTAGGTAGACAAAAGTCACCAGCCCAGGTCCTTGGTGTCAGTTTGCAGGAGTAACTTTGAACTGTCAAAGCAGCGTGACTTGGTGCTGGTGCCAGCTTGGCTCTGGGAGGCATCCTGCGCAATGCCGAATTTCGGGAGCCAGCCGGCCACTCCGGCCCACAAGCCCTAGATGACCGACGCCAGCCCTTCCCCAAGGTAAACAAAAGTCACCAGCCCAGGTCCTAGGTGTCAATTTTCAGGAGGTACTTGCCACTGTCAAATCAGCATGACTTAACGCTGGGGCAAGCTTGTGTCTAGGCGGCATCCTGCGCAATGCAGAATTTCAGGAGCCAGCCTGCCCGTCCAGGTAACAGGGTCCCCAAAACTAATGCCGGCCCTTCCCCAAGGTAAACAAAAGTCACCAGCCTAGGTCATTGGTGTCAATTTTGAGGAGGTACTTGCCACTGTCAAACCAGCCTGACTTGGCACTGGTACCAGCGTGTGTATTGGAAGCATCCTGCGCAATGCCAACTCTCAGGAGCCATCCAGATACTCTGCACCAGAGGCCCCCAAAACTAACGCCGGCCCTTTTCCCAGATAAACAATACTCACCAGCCCAGGTTCTTGGTGCCAATTGTCAGGAGGTACTTGCCACTGTCAAATCAGGCTGACTTAGGGCTGGTGCCAGCTTGGCTCTGGGAGGCATGATGCGCAATGCCGAATTTCTGGACCAAGACCGCCACCCCTGGCCAAATGGTCTGTAACAGCAACGCTGGCCCATTTCCTAGGTAAAGAAAAGTCACCAGCCCAGGATCTTGGTGTCAGTTTGCAGGAGTAACTTTGAACTGTCAAAGCAGCGTGACTTGGCGCTGGTGCCAGCTTGGCTCTGGGAGGAATCCTGAGCAATGCCGAATTTCAGGAGCCAGCCAGCCACTCTGGACCATAGGCCCTAGAAGACCAATGCGGGCCCTTCCCCAAGGTAAACAAAAGTGACCAGCCTAGGTCCTTGGTGTCAATTTTGAGGAGGTGCTTGCCACTGTCAAATCAGCCTGACTCAGCGCTGGTGCCAGCTTGGCTCTGGGAGGCATCCGGCGCAATGCCGAAGTTCTGGACCAAGACCGCCACCCCTGGCCAAATGGTCTGGAACACCAACGCCGGCCTATTTCCTAGGTAAACAAAAGTCACCAACCCAGGATCTTGGTGTCAGTTTGCAGGAGTAACTTTGAACTGTCAAAGCAGCGTGACTTGGCGCTAGTGTCAGCTTGGCTCTGGAAGGCATCCTGCGCAATGCCGAATTTCAGGAGCCTGCCAGCCACTCCTACCCAGAGGTCCTTGAAGACCAACGCCAGCCCTTCCCCAAGGCAAACAAAAGTCATCAGCTCAGGTCCTTGGTGTCCATTTTCAGGAGGTATTTTCCAATGTCAAATCAGCCTGACTTAACGCTTGTGCCAGCTTTGCTCGGGGAGGCATCCTGCGCAATGCCGAATTTCAGGAGCCAGCCACCCACTCTGGACCATAGGGCCTAGAAGACCAACGCCGGCCCTTCCCCAAGGTAAACAAAAGTCACCAGACTAGGTCATTGGTGTCAATTTTGAGGAGGTGCTTGCCACTGTCAAATCAGCCTGACTTAACGCTGGGGCAAGCTTGTGTCTCGGAGGCATCCTGCGCAATGCCGAATTTCAGGAGCCAGCCAGCCACTCCAGGTCACAGGGCCCCCAAAACTAACGCAGTCCCTTTTCCCAGGTAAACAATACTCACCAGCCCAGGTTCTTGGTGCCAATTGTCAGGAGGTACTTGCCACTGTCAAATCAGGCTGACTTAGGGCTGGTGCCAGCTTGGCTCTGGGAGGCATGCTGCGCAATGCCGAAGTTCTGGACCAAGACCGCCAACCCTGGCCAAATGGTCTGGAGCACCAACGCCGGCCTATTTCCTAGGTAAACAAAAGTCACCAGCCCAGGATCTTGGTGTCAGTTTGCAGGAGTAACTTTGAACTGTCAAAGCAGCGTGACTTGGCGCTGATGTCAGCTTGGCTCTGGGAGGAATCCTGAGCAATGCAGAATTTCAGGAGCCAGCTGGCCACTCCGACCCACAGGTCCTAGAAGACCAACGCCGGCCCTTCCCCAAGGTAAACAAAAGTCACCAGCTCAGGTCCTTGGTGTCAATTTTCAGGAGGTATTTTCCAATGTCAAATCAGCCTGACTTAACGCTTGTGCCAGCTTGGCTCTGGGAGGCATCCTGCACAATGCCGAATTTCAGGAGCCAGCCACCCACTCTGGACCATAGGCCCTAGAAGACCAACGCCGGCCCTTCCCCAAGGTAAACGAAAGTCACCAGCCTAGGTCATTGGTGTCAATTTTGAGGAGGTGCTTGCCACTGTCAAATCAGCCTGACTTAATGCTGGGGCAAGCTTGTGTCTCGGAGGCATCATGCGCAAAGCCGAATTTCAGGAGCCAGCCGGCCACTCCAGGTCACAAGGCCCCCAAAACTAACGCAGTCCCTTTTCCCAGGTAAGCAACACTCACCAGCCCAGGTTCTTGGTGCCAATTGTCAGGAGGTACTTGCCACTGTCAAATTAGGCTGACTTAGGGCTGGTGGCGGCTTGGCTCTGGGAGGCATCCTGCTCGAGGCCGAAGTTCTGGACCAAGACCGCCAGCCCTGGCCAAATGGTCTGGACCACCAACGCCCGACAATTTCCTAGGTAAAGAAAAGTCACCAGCCCAGGATCTTGGTGTCAGTTTGCAGGAGTAACTTTGAACTGTCAAAGCAGCGTGACTTGGCGCTGATGTCAGCTTGGCTCTGGGAGGAATCCTGAGCAATGCAGAATTTCAGGAGCCAGCTGGCCACTCCGACCCACAGGTCCTAGACGACCAACACCGGCCCTTCCCCAAGGTAAAAAAAGTCACCAGCTCAGGTCCTTGGTGTCAATTTTGAGGAGGTATTTTCCAATGTCAAATCAGCTGGACTTAACGCTGGTGCCAGCTTGGCTCAGGGAGGCATCCTGCGCAATGCCGAATTTCAGGAGCCAGCCACCCACTCTGGACCATAGGCCCTAGAAGACCAATGCCGGCCCTACCCCAAGGTAAACAAAAGTCACCAGCCTAGGTCATTGGTGTCAATTTTGAGGAGGTGCTTGCCACTGTCAAATCAGCCTGACTTAACGCTGGGGCAAGCTTGTGTCTCGGAGGCATCCTGCGCAATGCCGAATTTCAGGAGCCAGCCGGCCACTCCAGGTCACAGGGCCCCCAAAACTAACGTAGGCCCTTTTCCCAGGTAAACAATACTCACCAGCCCAGGTTCTTGGCGCCAATTGTCAGGAGGTACTTGCCACTGTCAAATCAGGCTGACTTAGGGCTGGTGGCGGCTTGGCTCTGGGAGGCATCCTGCGCAATGCCGAATTTCAGGTGCCAGCCAGCCACTCCGGCCCACAAGCCCTAGAAGACCAACCCCAGCCCTTCCCCAAGGTAAACAAAAGTCACCAGCCCAGGTCCTAGGTGTCAATTTTCAGGAGGTACTTGCCACTGTCAAATCAGCATGACTTAACGCTGGGGCAAGCTTGTGTCTAGGAGGCATCCTGCGCAATGCAAAATTTCAGGAGCCAGCCTGCCCGTCCAGGTAACAGGGTCCCCAAAACTAATGCCGGCCCTTCCCCAAGGTAAACAAAAGTCACCAGCCTAGGTCATTGGTGTCAATTTTGGGGAGGTACATGCCACTGTCAAACCAGCCTGACTTGGCGCTGGTACCAGCGTGTGTATTGGAAACATCCTGCGCAATGCCAACTCTCAGGAGCCATCCAGATACTCTGCACCAGAGGCCCCCAAAACTAACGCCGGCCCTTTTCCCAGATAAACAATACTCACCAGCCCAGGTTCTTGGTGCCAATTGTCAGGAGGTACTTGCCACTGTCAAATCAGGCTGACTTAGGGCTGGTGCCAGCATGGCTCTGGGAGGCATGATGCGCAATGCCGAATTTCTGGACCAAGACCGCCACCCCTGGCCAAATGGTCTGGACCACCAACGCCAGGCCATTTCCTAGGTAAAGAAAAGTCACCAGCCCAGGATCTTGGTGTCAGTTTGCAGGAGTAACTTTGAACTGTCAAAGCAGCGTGACTTGGCGCTGGTGCCAGCTTGGCTCTGGGAGGAATCCTGCGCAATGCCGAATTTCAGGAGCCAGCCACCCACTCTGGACCATAGGGCCTAGAAGACCAATGCGGGCCCTTCCCCAAGGTAAACAAAAGTGACCAGCTCAGGTCCTTGGTGTCAATTTTGAGGAGGTGCTTGCCACTGTCAAATCAGCCTGACTAAGCGCTGGTGCCAGCTTGGCTCTGGGAGGCATCCGGCGCAATGCCGAAATTCTGGACCAAGACCGCCAGCCCTGGCCAAATGGTCTGGAACACCAACGCCGGCCTATTTCCTAGGTAAACAAAAGTCACCAACCCAGGATCTTGGTGTCAGTTTGCAGGAGTAACTTTGAACTGTCAAAGCAGCGTGACTTGGCACTAGTGTCAGCTTGGCTCTGGAAGGCATCCTGCGCAATGCCGAATTTCAGGAGCCTGCCAGCCACTCCTACCCAGAGGTCCTAGAAGACCAACGCCGGCCCTTCCCCAAGGCAAACAAAAGTCATCAGCTCAGGTCGTTGGTGTCCATTTTCAGGAGGTATTTTCCAATGTCAAATCCGCCTGACTTAACGCTGGTGCCAGCTTGGCTCTGGGAGGCATCCTGCGCAATGCCGAATTTCATGAGCCAGCCACCCACTCTGGACCATAGGGCCTAGAAGACCAACGCAGGCCCTTCCCCAAGGTAAACAAAAGTCACCAGCCTAGGTCATTGGTGTCAATTTTGAGGAGGTGCTTGCCACTGTCAAATCAGCCTGACTTAACGCTGGGGCAAGCTTGTGTCTCGGAGGCATCCTGCGCAATGCCGAATTTCAGGAGCCAGCCGGCCACTCCAGGTCACAAGGCCCCCAAAACAAACGCAGTCCTTCTCCCAGGGAAACAACACTCACCAGCCCAGGTTCTTGGTGCCAATTGTCAGGAGGTACTTGCCACTGTCAAATCAGGCTGACTTAGGGCTGGTGGCGGCTTGGCTCTGGGAGGCATCCTGCTCGAGGCCGAAGTTCTGGACCAAGACCGCCAGCCCTGGCCAAATGGTCTGGACCACCAACGCCAGCCCATTTCCTAGGTAAAGAAAAGTCACCAGCCCAGGTCCTTGGTGTCAGTTTGCAGGAGTAACTTTGAACTGTCAAAGCAGCGTGACTTGGCGCTGATGTCAGCTTGGCTCTGGGAGGAATCCTGAGCAATGCAGAATTTCAGGAGCCAGCTGGCCACTCCGACCCACAGGTCCTAGAAGACCAACGCCGGCCCTTCCCCAAGGTAAACAAAAGTCACCAGCTCAGGTCCTTGGTGTCAATTTTCAGGAGGTATTTTCCAATGTCAAATCAGCCTGACTTAACGCTGGTGCCAGCTTGGCTCTGGGAGGCATCCTGCACAATGCCGAATTTCAGGAGCCAGCCACCCACTCTGGACCATAGGCCCTAGAAGACCAATGCCGGCCCTTCCCCAAGGTAAACGAAAGTCACCAGCCTAGGTCCTTGGTGTCAGTTTTGAGGAGGTGCTTGCCACTGTCAAATCAGCCTGACTTAACGCTGGGGCAAGCTTGTGTCTCGGAGGCATCATGCGCAAAGCCGAATTTCAGGAGCCAGCCGGCCACTCCAGGTCACAAGGCCCCCAAAACTAACGCAGTCCCTTTTCCCAGGTAAGCAACACTCACCAGGCCAGGTTCTTGGTGCCAATAGTCAGGAGGTACTTGCCACTGTCAAATTAGGCTGACTTAGGGCTGGTGGCGGCTTGGCTCTGGGAGGCATCCTGCTCGAGGCCGAAGTTCTGGACCAAGACCGCCACCCCTGGCCAAATGGTCTGGACCACCAACGCCCGACAATTTCCTAGGTAAAGAAAAGTCACCAGCCCAGGATCTTGGTGTCAGTTTGCAGGAGTAACTTTGAACTGTCAAAGCAGCGTGACTTGGCGCTGATGTCAGCTTGGCTCTGGGAGGAATCCTGAGCAATGCAGAATTTCAGGAGCCAGCTGGCCACTCCGACCCACAGGTCCTAGACGACCAATGCTGGCCCTTCCCCAAGGTAAAAAAAGTCACCAGCTCAGGTCCTTGGTGTCAATTTTGAGGAGGTATTTTCCAATGTCAAATCAGCCGGACTTAACGCTGGTGCCAGCTTGGCTCTGGGAGGCATCCTGCGCAATGCCGAAGTTCTGGACCAAGACCACCACCCCTGGCCAAATGGTCTGGAACACCAACGTCCGCCAATTTCCTAGGTAAAGAAAAGTCACCAGCCCAGGATCTTGGTGTCAGTTTGCAGGAGTAACTTTGAACTGTCAAAGCAGCGTGACTTGGCGCGGATGTCAGCTTGGCTCCAGGAGGAATCCTGCGCAATGCCGAATTTCAGGAGCCAGCCACCCACTCTGGACCCTAGGCCCTAGAAGACCAACGCCGGGCCTTCCCCAAGGTAAACAAAAGTCACCAGCCTAAGTCATTGGTATCAATTTTGAGGAGGTGCTTGCCAATGTCAAATCAGCCTGACACAACGCTGGTGCCAGGTTGGCTCTGGGAGGCATCCTGCGCAATGCCGAATTTCTGGACCAAGACCGCCACCCCTGGCCAAATGGTCTGGACCACCAACGCCAGCCCATTTCCTAGGTATAGACAAGTCACCAGCCCAGGATCTTGGTGTCAATTTTGAGGAGGTGCTTGCCACTTTCAAATCAGCCTGACTTAACGCTGGGGCAAGCTTGTGTCTCGGAGACATCCTGCGCAATGCCGAATTTCAGGAGCCAGCCGGCCACTCCAGGTCACAGGGCCCCCAAAACTAACGCAGTCCCTTTTCCCTGGTCAGCAATACTCACCAGCCCAGGTTCTTGGTGCCAATTGTCAGGAGGTACTTGCCACTGTCAAATCAGGCTGACTTAGGGCTGGTGCCAGCTTGGCTCTTTGAGGCATCCTGTGCAATGCCGAAGTTCTGGACCAAGACCGCCACCCCTGGCCAAATGGTCTGGACCACCAACGCCTGCCAATTTCCTAGGTAAAGAAAAGTCACCAGCCCAGGATCTTGGGGTCAGTTTGCAGGAGTAACTTTGAACTGTCAAAGCAGCGTGACTTGGCGCTGGTGCCAGCTTGGCTCTGGGAGGAATCCTGCGCAATGTCGAATTTCAGGAGCCTGCCAGCCACTCCAGACCATAGGCCCTAGACGACCAACACCGGCCCTTCCCCAAGGTAAACAAAAGTCACTAGCCTAGGTCCTTGGTGTCAATTTTGAGGAGGTGCTTGCCACTGTCAAATCAGCCTGACTTAACGCTGATGCTATCTTGTGTCTAGGAGGCATCCTGCGCAATGCCGAATTTCAGGAGCCAGCCAGACACTGCACCAGAGGCCCCCGAACACCAACGCCGGCCCTTTTCCCATATAAACAATACTCACCAGACCAGGTTCTTGGTGTCAATTTTCAGGAGGCACTTGCCACTGTCAAATCAGGCTGACTGCGCGCTGGTGCCCGTTGGCACTGGGAGGCATGCTGCGCAATGCCGAATTTCGGGAGCCAGCCGGCCACTCCGACCCACAGGTCCCCGAAACCTAGCGCCGGGCCTTTTTCTAGGTAGACAAAAGTCACCAGCCCAGGTCCTTGGTGTCAGTTTGCAGGAGTAACTTTGAACTGTCAAAGCAGCGTGACTTGGTGCTGGTGCCAGCTTGGCTCTGGGAGGAATCCTGTGCAATGCCGAATTTCAGGAGCCAGCCACCCACTCTGGACCATAGGCCCTAGAAGACCAATGCGGGCCCTTCCCCAAGGTAAACAAAAGTGACCAGCCTAGGTCCTTGGTGTCAATTTTGAGGAGGTGCTTGCCACTGTCAAATCAGCTTGACTTAGCGCTGGTGCCAGCTTGGCTCTGGGAGGCATCCTGCGCAATGCCGAATTTCAGGAGCCAGCCACCCACTCTGGACCATAGGCCCTAGAAGACCAATGCCGGCCCTTCCCCAAGGTAAACGAAAGTCACCAGCCTAGGTCATTGGTGTCAATTTTGAGGAGGTGCTTGCCACTGTCAAATCAGCCTGACTTAACGCTGGGGCAAGCTTGTGTCTCGGAGGCATCATGCGCAAAGCCGAATTTCAGGAGCCAGCCGGCCACTCCAGGTCACAGGGCCCCCAAAACTAACGCAGTCCCTTTTCCCAGGTAAGCAACACTCACCAGCCCAGGTTCTTGGTGCCAATTGTCAGGAGGTACTTGCCACTGTCAAATTAGGCTGACTTAGGGCTGGTGGCGGCTTGGCTCTGGGAGGCATCCTGCTCGAGGCCGAAGTTCTGGACCAAGACCGCCAGCCCTGGCCAAATGGTCTGGACCACCAACGCCCGACAATTTCCTAGGTAAAGAAAAGTCACCAGCCCAGGATCTTGGTGTCAGTTTGCAGGAGTAACTTTGAACTGTCAAAGCAGCGTGACTTGGCGCTGATGTCAGCTTGGCTCTGGGAGGAATCCTGCGCAATGCAGAATTTCAGGAGCCAGCTGGCCACTCCGACCCACAGGTCCTAGACGACCAATGCTGGCCCTTCCCCAAGGTAAAAAAAGTCACCAGCTCAGGTCCTTGGTGTCAATTTTCAGGAGGTATTTTCCAATGTCAAATCAGCCGGACTTAACGCTGGTTCCAGCTTGGCTCTGGGAGGCATCCTGCGCAATGCCGAAGTTCTGGACCAAGACCACCACCCCTGGCCAAATGGTCTGGAACACCAACGTCCGCCAATTTCCTAGGTAAAGAAAAGTCACCAGCCCAGGATCTTGGTGTCAGTTTGCAGGAGTAACTTTGAACTGTCAAAGCAGCGTGACTTGGCGCGGATGTCAGCTTGGCTCTGGGAGGAATCCTGCGCAATGCCGAATTTCAGGAGCCAGCCACCCACTCTGGACCATAGGCCCTAGAAGACCAACGCCGGGCCTTCCCCAAGGTAAACAAAAGTCACCAGCCTAGGTCATTGGTATCAATTTTGAGGAGGTGCTTGCCAATGTCAAATCAGCCTGACACAACGCTGGTGCCAGGTTGGCTCTGGGAGGCATCCTGCGCAATGCCGAATTTCTGGACCAAGACCGCCACCCCTGGCCAAATGGTCTGGACCACCAACGCCAGCCCATTTCCTAGGTATAGACAAGTCACCAGCCCAGGATCTTGGTGTCAGTTTGCAGGAGTAACTTTGAACTGTCAAAGCAGCGTGACTTGGCGCTGGTGCCAGCTTGGCTCTGGGAGGAATCCTGCGCAATGTCGAATTTCAGGAGCCTGCCAGCCACTCCAGACCATAGGCCCTAGAAGACCAACACCGGCCCTTCCCCAAGGTAAACAAAAGTCACTAGCCCAGGATCTTGGTGTCAATTTTGAGGAGGTGCTTGCCACTTTCAAATCAGCCTGACTTAACGCTGGGGCAGGCTTGTGTCTCGGAGACATCCTGCGCAATGCCGAATTTCAGGAGCCAGCCGGCCACTCCAGGTCACAGGGCCCCCAAAACTAACGCAGTCCCTTTTCCCAGGTCAGCAATACTCACCAGCCCAGGTTCTTGGTGCCAATTGTCAGGAGGTACTTGCCACTGTAAATTAGGCTGACTTAGGGCTGGTGGCGGCTTGGCACTGGGAGGCATCCTGCTCGAGGCCGAAGTTCTGGACCAAGACCGCCACCCCTGGCCAAATGGTCTGGACCACCAACGCCAGCCCATTTCCTAGGTATAGACAAGTCACCAGCCCAGGATCTTGGTGTCAATTTTGAGGAGGTGCTTGCCACTTTCAAATCAGCCTGACTTAACGCTGGGGCAAGCTTGTGTCTCGGAGACATCCTGCGCAATGCCGAATTTCAGGAGCCAGCCAGCCACTCCAGGTCACAGGGCCCCCAAAACTAACGCAGTCCCTTTTCCCATGTCAGCAATACTCACCAGCCCAGGTTCTTGGTGCCAATTGTCAGGAGGTACTTGCCACTGTCAAATCAGGCTGACTTAGGGCTGGTGCCAGCTTGGCTCTGGGAGGCATGCTGCGCAATGCCGAAGTTCTGGACCAAGACCGCCACCCCTGGCCAAATGGTCTGGAACACCAACGCTGGCCCATTTCCTAGGTAAAGAAATGTCACCAGCCCAGGATCTTGGTGTCAGTTTGCAGGAGTAACTTTGAACTGTCAAAGCAGCGTGACTTGGCGCTGGTGCCAGCTTGGCTCTGGGAGGAATCCTGCGCAATGTCGAATTTCAGGAGCCTGCCAGCCACTCCAGACCATAGGCCCTAGAAGACCAACACCGGCCCTTCCCCAAGGTAAACAAAAGTCACTAGCCTAGGTCCTTGGTGTCAATTTTGAGGAGGTGCTTGCCACTGTCATATCAGCCTGACTTAACGCTGATGCTAGCTTGTGTCTCGGAGGCATCCTGCGCAATGCCGAATTTCAGGAGCCAGCCAGACACTGCACCAGAGGCCCCCGACCACCAACGCCGGCCCTTTTCCCATATAAACAATACTCACCAGGCCAGGTTCTTGGTGTCAATTTTCAGGAGGCACTTGCCACTGTCAAATCAGGCTGACTGCGCGCTGGTGCCCGTTGGCACTGGGAGGCATGCTGCGCAATGCCGAATTTCGGGAGCCAGCCGGCCACTCCGACCCACAGGTCCCCGAAACCTAGCGCCGGGCCTTTTTCTAGGTAGACAAAAGTCACCAGCCCAGGTCCTTGGTGTCAGTTTGCAGGAGTAACTTTGAACTGTCAAAGCAGCGTGACTTGGCGCTGGTGCCAGCTTGACTCTGGGAGGCATCCTGCGCAATGCCGAATTTCAGGAGCCAGCCAGCCACTGCGGCCCACAAGCCCTAGAAGACCAACGCCGGCCCTACCCCAAGGTAAACAAAAGTCACCAGCCCAGGTCCTAGGTGTCAATTTTCAGGAGGTACTTGCCACTTTCAAATCAGCATGACTTAACGCTGGTGCCAGCTTTTGTCTCGGAGGCATCCTGCGCAATGCCGAATTTCAGGAGCCAGCCTGCCCGTCCAGGTAACAGGGTCCCCAAAACTAATGCCGACCCTTTTCCCAGGTAAACAATACTCACCAGCCCAGGTTCTTGGTGTCAATTTTCAGGAGGTACTTGGCATTGTCAAACCAGCCTGACTTGGCACTGGTACCAGCGTGTGTATTGGAAGCATCCTGCGCAATGCCAACTCTCAGGAGCCATTAGGATACTCTGCACCAGAGGCCCCCGAACACCAACGCAGGCCCTTTTCCCAGGTAAACAATACTCACCAGCCCAGGTTCTTGGTGCCAATTGTCAGGAGGTACTTGCCACTGTCAAATCAGGCTGACTTAGTGCTTGTGCCAGTTTGGCTCTGGGAGGCATCCTGTGCAATGCCAAATTTGTGGACCAAGACTGCCATCCCTGGCCAAACGGTCTGGAATAGCAACGCTGGCCCATTTCCTAGGTAAACAAAAGTCACCAGCCCAGGTCCTTGGTGACAGTTTGCAGGAGTAACTTTGAACTGTCAAAGCAGCGTGACTTGGCGCTGGTGCCAGCTTGGCTCTGGAAGGCATCCAGGGCAATGCAGAATTTCAGGAGCCAGCCGGCCACTCCAGCCCACAGGTCCTAGATGACCAACGCCGGACCTTCCCCAAGGTGAACATGTGTCACCAGCTCAGGTCCTTGGTGTCAGTTTTCAGGAGGTATTTTCCAATGTCAAATCAGCCTGATTTATGCTGGTTCCAGCTTGGCTCTGGGAGGCATCCTGCGCAATGCCGAATTTCTGGACCAAGACCACCACCCCTGGCCAAATGGTCTGGACCACCAATGCCAGCCCATTTCCTAGGTAAAGAAAAGTCACCAGCCCAGGATCTTGGTGTCAGTTTGCAGGAGTAACTTTGAACTGTCAAAGCAGCGTGACTTAGCGCTGGTGCCAGCTTGGCTCTGGGAGGAATCCTGCGCAATGCCGAATTTCAGGAGCCTGCCAGCCACTCCAGACCATAGGCCCTAGAAGACCAACACCGGCCCTTCCCCAAGGTAAACAAAAGTTACTAGCCTAGGTCCTTGGTGTCAATTTTGAGGAGGTGCTTGCCACTGTCAAATCAGCCTGACTTAACGCTGATGCTAGCTTGTGTCTAGGAGGCATCCTGCGCAATGCCGAATTTCAGGAGCCAGCCAGACACTGCACCAGAGGCCCCCGAACACCAACGCCGGCCCTTTTCCCATATAAACAATACTCACCAGGCCAGGTTCTTGGTGTCAATTTTCAGGAGGCACTTGTCACTTTCAAATCAGGCTGACTGCGCGCTGGTGCCTGTTGGCACTGGGAGGCATGCTGCGCAATGCCGAATTTCGGGAGCCAGCCGGCCACTCCGACCCACAGGTCCCCGAAACCTAGCGCCGGGCCTTTTTCTAGGTAGACAAAAGTCACCAGCCCAGGTCCTTGGTGTCAGTTTGCAGGAGTAACTTTGAACTGTCAAAGCAGCGTGACTTGGCGCTGATGTCAGCTTGGCTCTGGGAGGCATCCTGCGCAATGCAGAATTTCAGGAGCCAGCTGGCCACTCCAGCCCACAGGTCCTAGAAGACCAACGCCGGCCCTTCCCCAAGGTAAACAAAAGTCACCAGCTCAGGTCCTTGGTGTCAATTTTCAGGAGGTATTTTCCAATGTCAAATCAGCCTGACTTAACGCTGATGCTAGCTTGTGTCTCGGAGGCATCCTGCGCAATGCCGAATTTCAGGAGCCAGCCAGACACTGCACGAGAGGCCCCCGACCACCAACGCCGGCCCTTTTCCCAGGTAAACAATACTCACCAGCCCAGGTTCTTGGTGCCAATTGTCAGGAGGTACTTGCCACTGTCAAATCAGGCTGACTTAGGGCTGGTGCCAGCTTGGCTCTGGGAGGCATCCTGCGCAATGCCGAAGCTCTGGACCAAGACCGCCACCCCTGGCCAAATGGTCTGGACCACCAACGCCCGACAATTTCCTAGGTAAAGAAAAGTCACCAGCCCAGGATCTTGGTGTCAGTTTGCAGGAGTAACTTTGAACTGTCAAAGCAGCGTGACTTGGCGCTGATGTCAGCTTGGCTCTGGGAGGAATCCTGAGCAATGCAGAATTTCAGGAGCCAGCTGGCCACTCCTACCCAGAGGTCCTAGAAGACCAACGCCGGCCCTTCCCCAAGGTAAACAAAAGTCACCAGCTCAGGTCCTTGGTGTCAATTTTCAGGAGGTATTTTCCAATGTCAAATCAGCCTGACTTAAAGCTGGTGCCAGCTTGGCTCTGGGAGGCATCCTGCGCAATGCCGAATTTCAGGAGCCAGCCACCCACTCTGGACCATAGGCCCTAGAAGACCAATGCCGGCCCTACCCCAAGGTAAACGAAAGTGACCAGCCTAGGTCCTTGGTGTCAATTTTGAGGAGGTGCTTGCCACTGTCAAATCAGCCTGACTTAACGCTGGGGCAAGCTTGTGTCTCGGAGGCATCATGCGCAAAGCCGAATTTCAGGAGCCAGCCGGCCAGTCCAGGTCACAAGGCCCCCAAAACTAACGCAGTCCCTTTTCCCAGGTAAGCAACACTCACCAGCCCAGGTTCTTGGTGCCAATTGTCAGGAGGTACTTGCCACTGTAAATTAGGCTGACTTAGGGCTGGTGGCGGCTTGGCTCTGGGAGGCATCCTGCTCGAGGCCGAAGTTCTGGACCAAGACCGCCACCCCTGGCCAAATGGTCTGGACCACCAACGCCAGCCCATTTCCTAGGTAAAGAAAAGTCACCAGCCCAGGATCTTGGTGTCAGTTTGCAGGAGTAACTTTGAACTGTCAAAGCAGCGTGACTTGGCGCGGATGTCAGCTTGGCTCTGGGAGGAATCCTGCGCAATGCCGAATTTCAGGAGCCAGCCACCCACTCTGGACCATAGGCCCTAGAAGACCAATGCCGGGCCTTCCCCAGGTAAACAAAAGTCACCAGCCTAAGTCATTGGTATCAATTTTGAGAAGGTGCTTGCCAATGTCAAATCAGCCTGACTTAACGCTGGTGCCAGGTTGGCTCTGGGAGGCATCCTGCGCAAAGCCGAATTTCTGGACCAAGACCGCCACCCCTGGCTAAATGGTCTGGACCACCAACGCCAGCCCATTTCCTAGGTATAGAAAAGTCACCAGCCCAGGATCTTGGTGTCAATTTTGAGGAGGTGCTTGCCACTTTCAAATCAGCCTGACTTAACGCTGGGGCAAGCTTGTGTCTCGGAGACATCCTGCGCAATGCCGAATTTCAGGAGCCAGCCAGCCACTCCAGGTCACAGGGCCCCCAAAACTAACGCAGTCCCTTTTCCCAGGTAAGCAATACTCACCAGCCCAGGTTCTTGGTGCCAATTGTCATGAGGTACTTGCCACTGTCAAATCAGGCTGACTTAGGGCTGGTGCCAGCTTGGCTCTTGGAGGCATCCTGTGCAATGCCGAAGTTCTGGACCAAGACCGCCACCCCTGGCCAAATGGTCTGGACCACCAACGCCTGCCCATTTCCTAGGTAAAGAAAAGTCACCAGCCCAGGATCTTGGTGTCAGTTTGCAGGAGTAACTTTGAACTGTCAAAGCAGCGTGACTTGGCTCTGGTGCCAGCTTGGCTCTGGGAGGCATCCGGCGCAATGCCGAAGTTCTGGACCAAGACCGCCACCCCTGGCCAAATGGTCTGGAACACAAACGCCGGCCTATTTCCTAGGTAAACAAAAGTCACCAACCCAGGATCTTGGTGTCAGTTTGCAGGAGTAACTTTGAACTGTCAAAGCAGCGTGACTTGGCGCTGATGTCAGCTTGGCTCTGGAAGGCATCCTGCGCAATGCCGAATTTCAGGAGCCTGCCAGCCACTCCAGACCATAGGCCCTAGAAGACCAACGCCGGCCCTTCCCCAAGGCAAACAAAAGTCATCAGCTCAGGTCCTTGGTGTCAATTTTCAGGAGGTATTTTCCAATGTCAAATCAGCCTGACTTAAAGCTGGTGCCAGCTTGGCTCTGGGAGGCATCCTGCGCAATGCCGAATTTCAGGAGCCAGCCACCCACTCTGGACCATAGGCCCTAGAAGACCAATGCCGGCCCTTCCCCAAGGTAAACGAAAGTCACCAGCCTAGGTCCTTGGTGTCAATTTTGAGGAGGTGCTTGCCACTGTCAAATCAGCCTGACTTAACGCTGGGGCAAGCTTGTGTCTCGGAGGCATCATGCGCAATGCCGAATTTCAGGAGCCAGCCGGCCACTCCAGGTCACAGGGCCCCCAAAACTAACGCAGTCCCTTTTCCCAGGTAAGCAACACTCACCAGCCCAGGTTCTTGGTGCCAATTGTCAGGAGGTACTTGCCACTGTAAATTAGGCTGACTTAGGGCTGGTGGCGGCTTGGCTCTGGGAGGCATCCTGCTCGAGGCCGAAGTTCTGGACCAAGACCGCCACCCCTGGCCAAATGGTCTGGACCACCAACGCCAGCCCATTTCCTAGGTAAAGAAAAGTCACCAGCCCAGGATCTTGGTGTCAGTTTGCAGGAGTAACTTTGAACTGTCAAAGCAGCGTGACTTGGCGCTGATGTCAGCTTGGCTCTGGGAGGAATCCTGAGCAATGCAGAATTTCAGGAGCCAGCTGGCCACTCCGACCCACAGGTCCTAGACGACCAACGCTGGCCCTTCCCCAAGTTAAACAAAAGTCACCAGCTCAGGTCGTTGGTGTCCATTTTCAGGAGGTATTTTCCAATGTCAAATCAGCCTGACTTAACGCTGGTGCCAGCTTGGCTCTGGGAGGCATCCTGCGCAATGCCGAATTTCAGGAGCCAGCCACCCACTCTGGACCATAGGCCCTAGAAGACCAATGCCGGCCCTACCCCAAGGTAAACGAAAGTCACCAGCCTAGGTCCTTGGTGTCAATTTTGAGGAGGTGCTTGCCACTGTCAAATCAGCCTGACTTAACGCTGGGGCAAGCTTGTGTCTCGGAGGCATCATGCGCAATGCCGAATTTCAGGAGCCAGCCGGCCACTCCAGGTCACAAGGCCCCCAAAACTAACGCAGTCCCTTTTCCCAGGTAAGCAACACTCACCAGCCCAGGTTCTTGGTGCCAATTGTCAGGAGGTACTTGCCACTGTAAATTAGGCTGACTTAGGGCTGGTGGCGGCTTGGCTCTGGGAGGCATCCTGCTCGAGGCCGAAGTTCTGGACCAAGACCGCCACCCCTGGCCAAATGGTCTGGACCACCAACGCCAGCCCATTTCCTAGGTAAAGAAAAGTCACCAGCCCAGGATCTTGGTGTCAGTTTGCAGGAGTAACTTTGAACTGTCAAAGCAGCGTGACTTGGCGCTGATGTCAGCTTGGCTCTGGGAGGAATCCTGAGCAATGCAGAATTTCAGGAGCCAGCTGGCCACTCCGACCCACAGGTCCTAGACGACCAACGCTGGCCCTTCCCCAAGTTAAACAAAAGTCACCAGCTCAGGTCGTTGGTGTCCATTTTCAGGAGGTATTTTCCAATGTCAAATCAGCCTGACTTAACGCTGGTGCCAGCTTGGCTCTGGGAGGCATCCTGCGCAATGCCGAATTTCAGGAGCCAGCCACCCACTCTGGACCATAGGCCCTAGAAGACCAATGCCGGCCCTACCCCAAGGTAAACGAAAGTCACCAGCCTAGGTCATTGGTGTCAATTTTGAGGAGGTGCTTGCCACTGTCAAATCAGCCTGACTTAACGCTGGGGCAAGCTTGTGTCTCGGAGGCATCATGCGCAAAGCCGAATTTCAGGAGCCAGCCGGCCACTCCAGGTCACAAGGCCCCCAAAACTAACGCAGTCCCTTTTCCCAGGTAAGCAACACTCACCAGCCCAGGTTCTTGGTGCCAATAGTCAGGAGGTACTTGCCACTGTCAAATTAGGCTGACTTAGGGCTGGTGGCAGCTTGGCTCTGGGAGGCATCCTGCTCGAGGCCAAAGTTCTGGACCAAGACCGCCACCCCTGGCCAAATGGTCTGGACCACCAACGCCCGACAATTTCCTAGGTAAAGAAAAGTCACCAGCCCAGGATCTTGGTGTCAGTTTGCAGGAGTAACTTTGAACTGTCAAAGCAGCGTGACTTGGCGCTGATGTCAGCTTGGCTCTGGGAGGAATCCTGAGCAATGCAGAATTTCAGGAGCCAGCTGGCCACTCCGACCCACAGGTCCTAGACGACCAACGCTGGCCCTTCCCCAAGTTAAAAAAAAGTCACCAGCTCAGGTCGTTGGTGTCCATTTTCAGGAGGTATTTTCCAATGTCAAATCAGCCTGACTTAACGCTGGTGCCAGCTTGGCTCTGGGAGGCATCCTGCGCAATGCCGAATTTCAGGAGCCAGCCACCCACTCTGGACCATAGGCCCTAGAAGACCAATGCCGGCCCTACCCCAAGGTAAACGAAAGTCACCAGCCTAGGTCATTGGTGTCAATTTTGAGGAGGTGCTTGCCACTGTCAAATCAGCCTGACTTAACGCTGGGGCAAGCTTGTGTCTCGGAGGCATCATGCGCAAAGCCGAATTTCAGGAGCCAGCCGGCCACTCCAGGTCACAAGGCCCCCAAAACTAACGCAGTCCCTTTTCCCAGGTAAGCAACACTCACCAGCCCAGGTTCTTGGTGCCAATTGTCAGGAGGTACTTGCCACTGTCAAATTAGGCTGACTTAGGGCTGGTGGCGGCTTGGCTCTGGGAGGCATCCTGCTCGAGGCCGAAGTTCTGGACCAAGACCGCCAGCCCTGGCCAAATGGTCTGGAACACCAACGTCCGCCAATTTCCTAGGTAAAGAAAAGTCACCAGCCCAGGATCTTGGTGTCAGTTTGCAGGAGTAACTTTGAACTGTCAAAGCAGCGTGACTTGGCGCGGATGTCAGCTTGGCTCTGGGAGGAATCCTGCGCAATGCCGAATTTCAGGAGCCAGCCACCCACTCTGGACCATATGCCCTAGAAGACCAACGCCGGGCCTTCCCCAAGGTAAACAAAAGTCACCAGCCTAAGTCATTGGTATCAATTTTGAGAAGGTGCTTGCCAATGTCAAATCAGCCTGACTTAACGCTGGTGCCAGGTTGGCTCTGGGAGGCATCCTGCGCAAAGCCGAATTTCTGGACCAAGACCGCCACCCCTGGCCAAATGGTCTGGACCACCAACGCCAGCCCATTTCCTAGGTATAGAAAAGTCACCAGCCCAGGATCTTGGTGTCAATTTTGAGGAGGTGCTTGCCACTTTCAAATCAGCCTGACTTAACGCTGGGGCAAGCTTGTGTCTCGGAGACATCCTGCGCAATGCCGAATTTCAGGAGCCAGCCAGCCACTCCAGGTCACAGGGCCCCCAAAACTAACGCAGTCCCTTTTCCCAGGTAAGCAATACTCACCAGCCCAGGTTCTTGGTGCCAATTGTCATGAGGTACTTGCCACTGTCAAATCAGGCTGACTTAGGGCTGGTGCCAGCTTGGCTCTTGGAGGCATCCTGTGCAATGCCGAAGTTCTGGACCAAGACCGCCACCCCTGGCCAAATGGTCTGGACCACCAACGCCTGCCCATTTCCTAGGTAAAGAAAAGTCACCAGCCCAGGATCTTGGTGTCAGTTTGCAGGAGTAACTTTGAACTGTCAAAGCAGCGTGACTTGGCGCTGGTGCCAGCTTGGCTCTGGGAGGAATCCTGCGCAATGTCGAATTTCAGGAGCCTGCCAGCCACTCCAGACCATAGGCCCTAGAAGACCAACACCGGCCCTTCCCCAAGGTAAACAAAAGTCACTAGCCTAGGTCCTTGGTGTCAATTTTGAGGAGGTGCTTGCCACTGTCAAATCAGCCTGACTTAACGCTGATGCTAGCTTGTGTCTAGGAGGCATCCTGCGCAATGCCGAATTTCAGGAGCCAGCCAGACACTGCACCAGAGGCCCCCGAACACCAACGCCGGCCCTTTTCCCATATAAACAATACTCACCAGACCAGGTTCTTGGTGTCAATTTTCAGGAGGCACTTGCCACTGTCAAATCAGGCTGACTGCGCGCTGGTGCCTGTTGGCTCTGGGAGGCATGCTGCGCAATGCCGAATTTCGGGAGCCAGCCGGCCACTCCAACCCACAGGTCCCCGAAACCTAGCGCCGGGCCTTTTTCTAGGTAGACAAAAGTCACCAGCCCAGGTCCTTGGTGTCAGTTTGCAGGAGTAACTTTGAACTGTCAAAGCAGTGTGACTTGGCGCTGGTGCCAGCTTGACTCTGGGAGGCATCCTGCGCAATGCCGAATTTCAGGAGCCAGCCTGCCTGTCCAGGTAACAGGGTCCCCAAAACTAATGCCGGCCCTTTTCCCAGGTAAACAATACTCACCAGCCCAGGTTCTTGGTGTCAATTTTCAGGAGGTACTTGGCATTGTCAAACCAGCCTGACTTGGCGCTGGTACCAGCGTGTGTATTGGAAGCATCCTGCGCAATGCCAACTCTCAGGAGCCATTAGGATACTCTGCACCAGAGGCCCCCGAACACCAACGCAGGCCCTTTTCCCAGGTAAACAATACTCACCAGCCCAGGTTCTTGGTGCCAATTGTCAGGAGGTACTTGCCACTGTCAAATCAGGCTGACTTAGTGCTTGTGCCAGTTTGGCTCTGGGAGGCATCCTGTGCAATGCCAAATTTGTGGACCAAGACTGCCATCCGTGGCCAAATGGTCTGGAACAGCAACGCTGGCCCATTTCCTAGGTAAACAAAAGTCACCAGCCCAGGTCCTTGGTGACAGTTTGCAGGAGTAACTTTGAACTGTCAAAGCAGCGTGACTTGGCTCTGGTGCCAGCTTGGCTCTGGAAGGCATCCAGGGCAATGCCGAATTTCAGGATCCAGCCGGACACTCCAGCCCACAGGTCCAAGACGACCAACGCCGGACCTTCCCCAAGGTGAACATGTGTCACCTGCTCAGGTCCTTGGTGTCAGTTTTCAGGAGGTATTTTCCAATGTCAAATCAGCCTGATTTATGCTGGTTCCAGCTTGGCTCTGGGAGGCATCCTGCGCAATGCCGAAGTTCTGGACCAAGACCACCACCCCTGGCCAAATGGTCTGGACCACCAATGCCAGCCCATTTCCTAGGTAAAGAAAAGTCACCAGCCCAGGATCTTGGTGTCAGTTTGCAGGAGTAACTTTGAACTGTCAAAGCAGCATGACTTGGCGCTGGTGCCAGCTTGGCTCTGGGAGGAATCCTGCGCAATGCCGAATTTCAGGAACCTGCCAGCCACTCCAGACCATAGGCCCTAGAAGACCAACACCGGCCCTTCCCCAAGGTAAACAAAAGTCACTAGCCTAGGTCCTTGGTGTCAATTTTGAGGAGGTGCTTGCCACTGTCAAATCAGCCTGACTTAACGCTGATGCTAGCTTGTGTCTAGGAGGCATCCTGCGCAATGCCGAATTTCAGGAGCCAGCCAGACACTGCACCAGAGGCCCCCGAACACCAACGCCGGCCCTTTTCCCATATAAACAATACTCACCAGACCAGGTTCTTGGTGTCAATTTTCAGGAGGCACTTGCCACTGTCAAATCAGGCTGACTGCGCGCTGGTGCCAGCTTGGCTCTGGGAGGCATGATGCGCAATGCCGAAGTTCTGGACCAAGACCGCCACCCCTGGCCAAATGGTCTGGAACACCAACGCCGGCCCATTTCCTAGGTAAACAAAAGTCACCAACCCAGGATCTTGGTGTCAGTTTGCAGGAGTAACTTTGAACTGTCAAAGCAGCGTGACTTGGCACTAATGTCAGCTTGGCTCTGGAAGGCATCCTGAGCAATGCAGAATTTCTGGAGCCAGCTGGCCACTCCGACCCACAGGTCTTAGAAGACCAACGCCGGCCCTTCCCCAAGGCAAACAAAAGTCATCAGCTCAGGTCCTTGGTGTCCATTTTCAGGAGGTATTTTCCAATGTCAAATCAGCCTGACTTAACGCTGGTGCCAGCTTGGGTCTGGGAGGCATCCTGCGCAATGCCGAATTTCAGGAGCCAGCCCGCCATTCTGGCCCACAGGCCCTAGAAGACAAACGCCGGCCCTTCCCCAAGGTAAACATAAGTCACCAGCCTAGGTCATTGGTGTCAATTTTGAGAAGGTACTTGCCACTGTCAAACCAGCCTGACTTGGCGCTGGTACCAGTGTGTGTATTGGAAGCACCCTGCGCAATGCCAACTCTCAGGAGCCATCCAGATACTCTGCACCAGAGGCCCCCAAAACTAACGCAGGCCCTTTTCCCAGGTAAACAATACTCACCAGCCCAGGTTCTTGGTGCCAATTGTCAGGAGGTACTTGCCACTGTCAAATCAGGCTGACTTAGGGCTGGTGCCAGCTTGGCTCTGGGAGGCATGCTGCGCAATGCCGAAGTTCTGGACCAAGACCGCCACCCCTGGCCAAATGGTCTGGAACACCAACGCTGGCCCATTTCCTAGGTAAACAAAAGTCACCAGCCCAGGATCTTGGTGTCAGTTTGCAGGAGTAACTTTGAACTGTCAAAGCAGCGTGACTTGGCGCTGGTGCCAGCTTGGCTCTGGGAGGAATCCTGAGCAATGCAGAATTTCAGGAGCCAGCAACCCACTCTGGACCATAGGCCCTAGAAGACCAACGCCGGCCCTTCCCCAAGGTAAACAAAAGTCACTAGCCTAGGTCCTTGGTGTCAATTTTGAGGAGGTGCTTGCCACTGTCAAATCAGCCTGACTTAACGCTGGGGCAAGCTTGTGTCTCGGAGGCATCATGCGCAAAGCAGAATTTCAGGAGCCAGCCGGCCAGTCCAGGTCACAAGGCCCCCAAAACTAACGCAGTCCCTTTTCCCAGGTAAGCAACACTCATCAGCCCAGGTTCTTGGTGCCAATTTTCAGGAGGTACTTGCCACTGTCAAATCAGGCTGACTTAGGGCTGGTGGCGGCTTGGCTCTGGGAGGAATCCTGTGCAATGTAGAATTTCAGGAGCCAGCTGGCCACTCCGACCCACAGGTCCTAGAAGACCAACGCCGGCC
Source organism: Haemorhous mexicanus (assembly GCF_027477595.1). NCBI lineage: Eukaryota > Metazoa > Chordata > Aves > Passeriformes > Fringillidae > Haemorhous > Haemorhous mexicanus. The sequence goes on along the minus strand of NC_082372.1, from coordinate 235,342 downwards.
CTTCCCCAAGGTAAAAGAATTCACCAGCTCAGGTCCTTGGTGTCAATTTTCAAGAGGTATTTTCCAATGTCAAATCAGCCTGACTTAACGCTGGTGCCAGCTTGGCTCTGGGAGGCATCCTGCGCAATGCCGAATTTCAGGAGCCAGCCACCCACTCTGGACCATAGGCCCTAGAAGACCAATGCCGGCCCTTCCCCAAGGTAAACAAAAGTCACCAGCCTAGGTCCTTGGTGTCAATTTTGAGGAGGTGCTTGCCACTGTCAAATCAGCCTGACTTAACGCTGGGGCAAGCTTGTGTCTCGGAGGCATCATGCGCAAAGCCGAATTTCAGGAGCCAGCCGGCCACTCCAGGTCACAGGGCCCCCAAAACTAACGCCGGCCCTTTTCCCAGGTAAACAATACTCACCAGCCCAGGTTCTTGGTGCCAATTGTCAGGAGGTACTTGCCACTGTCAAATCAGGCTGACTTAGGGCTGGTGCCGGCTTGGCTCTGGGAGGCATGCTGCGCAATGCCGAAGTTCTGGACCAAGACCGCCACCCCTGGCCAAATGGTCTGGAACACCAAATCCGGTCCATTTCCTAGGTAAACAAAAGTCACCAGCCCAGGATCTTGGTGTCAGTTTGCAGGAGCAACTTTGAACTGTCAAAGCAGCGTGACTTGGCGCTGATGTCAGCTTGGCTCTGGGAGGCATCCTGCGCAATGCCGAATTTCAGGAGCCAGCTGGCCACTCCAGCCCACAGGTCCTAGAAGACCAACGCCGGCCCTTCCCCAAGGTAAACAAAAGTCACCAGCTCAGGTCCTTGGTGTCAATTTTCAAGAGGTATTTTCCAACGTCAAATCAGCCTGACTTAACGCTGATGCTAGCTTGTGTCTCGGAGGCATCCTGCGCAATGCCGAATTTCAGGAGCCAGCCAGACACTGCACCAGAGGTCCCCGAACACCAACGCAGGCCCTTTTCCCATATAAACAATACTCACCAGACCAGGTTCTTGGTGTCAATTTTCAGGAGGTACTTGCCACTTTCAAATCAGGCTGACTTAGGGCTGGTGCCTGTTGGCTCTGGAAGGCATCCTGCGCAATGTCGAGTTTCGGGAGCCAGCCGGCCACTCCGACCCACAGGTCCCCGATCCCTAGCGCCGGGCCTTTTTCTAGGTAGACAAAAGTCACCAGCCCAGGTCCTTGGTGTCAGTTTGCAGGAGGTACTTGGCACTGTCAAAGCAGCGTGACTTGGTGCTGGTGCCAGCTTGGCTCTGGGAGGCATGCTGCGCAATGCCGAAATTCTGGACCACGACCGCCACCCCTGGCCAAATGGTCTGGAACACAAACGCCGGCCCATTTCCTAGGTAAAGAAAAGTCACCAGCCCAGGATCTTGGTGTCAGTTTGCAGGAGGTACTTTGCATTTTCAATCAAGCCTGACTTGGCACAGGTGCCAGCTTGGCTCATGGAGGCACCCTGCGCAATGCCGAATTTCAGGAACCAGGCATCCACTCCGGCCCGTATGGCCCCTATAAAAGTTGCCGGCCCTTTTCCAGGTAAAAAATACTCACCAGCTCCGGATCTTGGTGTCAGTTTGCAGGAGGTACTTAGCACTTTCCATCAGGCCTGACTTGGCGCTGGGGCTAGCTTGGCTCTGAGAGGCACACTGCGCAATGCCGAATTTCAGGAGCCATACGGCCACTCCAGACCACAGGCCACCGAAAACAAACGGCTGCCATTTTCCCAGGTAAACAATACTCACCAGCCCAGGTTCTTGGTGCCAGTTTGCAGGAGGTACTTGGCACTGTCAAACTAGCCTGACTTGGCTCTGGTGCCAGCTTGGCTCATGGAGGCATCCTGTGCAATGCAGAATTTCAGGAACCAGCCATCCACTCTGGCCCACATGTCCCCAATTAAAATTGCCTGCCATTTTCCAGGTAAACAATACTCACCAGCACAGGATCTTGGTGTCAGTTTGCAGGAGGTACTTGGCACTTTCAAACCAGCCTGACCTGGCACAGGTGCCAGCTTGGCTCTGGCAGGCATCCTGCGCAATGCCGAATTTCATGAGCCAGCCGGCCACTCCTCCTTACAGGCCTCCGAAAACAAGGGCCTACCTTTTTCCCCGGTAAATAACACTCACCATCCGAGGTTCTTGGTGCCATTTTCCTGGAGGTTCTTTGCACTCTCAAACCAGCCTGACTTGGCACTGGTGCCAGCTTGGCTCTGGGAGGCATCCTGCGCAATGCCGAATTTCAGGAGCCATACGGCCACTCATGTATACAGGCCACCGAAGAGACGCCAGCCATTTTCCCAGGTAAATTATACTCACCAGCCCAGGTTCTTGGTGACAGTTTGCAGGATAACTTGGCACTGTCAAAAGGGCCTGACATGATGCTGGTGCCAGCTTGGCTCTGGGAGGCACCCTGCGCAATGCTGAATTTCAGGAACCAGCCGGCCACTCATGTATACAGGCCACCGAAGAGACGCCAGCCATTTTCCCAGGTAAATTATACTCACCAGCCCAGGTTCTTGGTGCCAGTTTGCAGGAGGTTCTTGGCACTGTCAAACAAGCCTGACTTGGCACTGGTGCCAGCTTGGCTCTGGGACGCATCCTGCGCAGTGCTGAATTTCAGGAGCCATAAGGCCACCCCGGACCACAGTCCTCGGAACACAAAGGCCAACCATTTTCGCAGGTAATCAACACTTACCACCCCAGGTTCTTGGTGCCAGTTTGCCGGAGGTTCTTGGCATTGTCAAACCTGCCTTACTTGGCGCTGGGGCTAGCTTTGCACTGGGAGGCATCCTGCGCAATGCCGAATTTCAGGAGGCAGCCAGCCACTCCGGCCCACAAGGCATTATCAAAAATGCCGGCCCTTTTCCAAGGTAAAAAAAACCTCACCAGCTCAGGATCTTAGTGTCAACTTGCAGGAGGTACTTGGCACTTTCAAACAAGCCTGACCTGGCACAGGTGCCAGCTTGGCTCTGGCAGGCATCCTGCGCAATGCCGAATTTCAGGAGCCAGCCGGCCACTCCTCCTTACAGGCCACCGAAAACAAGGGCCTACCTTTTTCCCCGGTAAATAACACTCACCATCCGAGGTTCTTGGTGCCATTTTCCTGGAGGTTCTTTGCACTCTCAAACCAGCCTGACTTGGCACTGGTGCCAGCTTGGCTCTGGGAGGCATCCTGCGCAATGCCGAATTTCAGGAGCCATACGGCCACTCATGTATACAGGCCACCGAAGAGACGCCAGCCATTTTCCCAGGTAAATTATACTCACCAGCCCAGGTTCTTGGTTACAGTTTGCAGGATAACTTGGCACTGTCAAACCAGCCTGACATGATGCTGGTGCCAGCTTGGCTCTGGGAGGCACCCTGCGCAATGCTGAATTTCAGGAACCAGCCGGCCACTCATGTATACAGGCCACCGAAGAGACGCCAGCCATTTTCCCAGGTAAATTATACTCACCAGCCCAGGTTCTTGGTGCCAGTTTGCAGGAGGTTCTTGGCACTGTCAAACAAGCCTGACTTGGCACTGGTGCCAGCTTGGCTCTGGGACGCATCCTGCGCAGTGCTGAATTTCAGGAGCCATAAGGCCACCCCGGACCACAGTCCTCGGAACACAAAGGCCAACCATTTTCGCAGGTAATCAACACTTACCACCCCAGGTTCTTGGTGCCAGTTTGCCGGAGGTTCTTGGCACTGTCAAACCTGCCTTACTTGGCGCTGGGGCTAGCTTTGCACTGGGAGGCATCCTGCGCAATGCCGAATTTCAGGAGGCAGCCAGCCACTCCGGCCCACAAGGCATTATCAAAAATGCCGGCCCTTTTCCAAGGTAAAAAAAACCTCACCAGCTCAGGATCTTAGTGTCAACTTGCAGGAGTGTACTTGGCACTTTCAAACCAGCCTGACTTGGCACGGGTGCCAGCTTGGCTCTGAAAGGCATCCTGCGCAATGCCGAATTTCAGGAGCCATACGCCCACTCCAGACGACAGGCCACCGAACACTGGCCCCAACCATTTTCCCTGGTAAACAATACTCACCAGCTCAGGTTCTTGATGCCAGTTTGCAGGAGGTACTTGGCACTGCCAAACCTGCCTGTCATGGCACAGGTGCCAGCTTGGCTCTGGGAGGCATCCTGCGCAATGCCGAATTTTAGGAGCCATACGGCCACTCCTGACGACAGGCCACCGAAAACAAAGGCCAACCATTTTCCCAGGTAAACAATACTCACCAGCCCAGATTCTTGGTGCCAGTTTGCAGGTGGTTCTTTGCACTTTCAAACCAGCCTGACTTGGCACTGGGGCCCCCTTGGCTCTGGGAGGCACACTGCGTAATGCCGAATTTCAGGAACCAGCTGGCCACTCTGGACCACATGCCACCGAACACAAGCCCCAAACATTTTCGCAGGTAAACTATACTCACCAGCCCAGGTTCTTGGTGCCAGTTTGCAGGAGGTTCTTGGCACTGTCAAACCAGCCTGACTTTTTGCTGGTGCCAGCTTGGCTCTGGGATGCATCCTGCGCAATGCCGAATTTCAGGAACCAGCCATCCAATCCGGCCCACATGGCCCCAATCAAAAATGTCGGCCATTTTCCAGGTAAAAAATACTCACCAGCACAGGATCTTGGTGCCAGTTTGCAGGAGGTACTTGGCACTTTCAAACATGCCTGACTTGGCACTGGGGCCAGCTTGGCTCTGGGAGGCACCCGGCGCAATGCCGAATTTCAGGAGCCAGCAGGCCACTCCTGTTTACAGGCCACCGAAAACAAGGGCCCACCTTTTTACCCAGTAAAATACACTCACCATCCGAGGTTCTTGGTGCCAGTTTGCAGGAGGTTCTTGGCAAAGTCAAACCAGCCTGACTAGGCAGTGGTGCCAGCTTGGCTCTGGGAGGCATCCTGCGCAATGCCGAATTTCAGGAGCCATACGGACACTCCAGACCACTGGCCACGGAACACAAAGCCCGACCATTTTCCCAGGTAATCAACACTCACCAGCTGAGGTTCTTGGTGCCCGTTTGCCGGAGGTTCTTGGCACTGTCAAACCTTCCTGACTTGGCGCTGGGGCCAGCTTTGCACTGGGAGGCATCCTGCACAATGCCGAATTTCAGGAGCCAGCCATCCAATCCGGCCCACATGGCCCCAATCAAAAATGCCGGCCATTTTCAAGGTAAAAAATACTCACCAGCTCAGGATCTTGATGTCAGTTTGCTGGAGGTACTTGGCTGTGTGAAACAAGCCTGACTTGGCACAGGTGCCAGCTTGGCTCTGGGAGGCACCCTGCGCAATGCGGAATTTCAGGAGCCATACGGCCACTCCGGACCACAGGCCACCAAAAACCAAAAGCCGGCCATTTTCCCAGGTAAATAATACGCCCGAGCCTAGATTGTGGGTGCAAGTTTTCAGGAGGTTCTTAGCACTGTCAAACTAGCCTGACTTGGCATGGGTGCCAGCTTGGCTCTGGGAGGCACACTGTGCAATGCCGAAATTCAGGAGCCAGACAGCCACTCCAGACCACAGGCCACCGACCATAAACGCCAAGCATTTTCGCAGGTAAACAATACTTACCAGCCCAGGTTCTTGGTGCCAGTTTTGAGGAGTTACTTGGAACTGTCAAACCTGCCTGACTTGGCACGGGTGCCAGATTGGCTCTGGGAGGCATCCTGCGCAATGCCGAATTTCAGGAACCAGCCAGCCACTCATGTATACAGGCCACCGAACACAGACGCCAGCCATTTTCCCAGGTAAATTATGCTCGTCAGACCATGTTCATGGTGCCCGTTTGCAGGAGGTTCTTGGCACTGTCAAACCAGCCTGACGTGGCACGGGTGCTAGCTTTGCCCTGGGAGGCATCCTGCGCAATGCCGAATTTCAGGTACAAGCCATCCACTCCAGCCCACATGGCATCTATCAAAAATGCCGGCCGTTTTTGCAGGTAAACAATACTCACCAGCTCAGGATCTTGGTGTCAGTTTGCTGGAGGTACTTGGCACTTTCAAACCAGCCTGACCTGGCACAGGTGCCAGCTTGGCTCTGGAAGGCATCCTGCACAATGCCGAATTTCAGGAGCCATACGGCCACTCCTGACCACGGGCCACCAAAAACAAACGCCGGCCATTTTCCCAGGTAAGCAATACTCACGAGCCTAGATTTTTTGTGTAAGTTTGCAGGAGGTTCTTGGCACTGTCAAAGCAGCCTGACTTGGCACGGGTGCAGCTTTGCACTGGGAGGCATCCTGCGCAATGCAGAATTTCAGGAGACAGCTGGCCACTCCGGACCACATGGCACCTATCAAAAATGCCGGCCCTTTTCCCAGGTAAAAAACACTCACCAGCTCAGGATCTTGGTGACAGTTTGCAGGAGGTACGTGGCACTGTCAAACAAGCCTGACTTGGCACGGGTTCCAGCTTGGCTCTGAGAGGCACACTGCGCAATGACGAATTTCAGGAACCAGCTGGCCACTCCGGACCACAGGCCACCGAACACAAGCCCCAACCATTTTCCCAGGTAAACAATACTCATCAGGCTAGGTACTTGGTGCTAGTTTGCAGGAGGTTCTTGGCACTGTCAAAGCTGCCTGAAGTGGCACTGGTTCCAGCTTGGCTATCGGAGGCACCCTGCGCAATCCTGAATTTCAGGAGCCAGCCGGCCAGTCCTGTTTACAGGACACCGAACACAAATGCCAAACATTTTCCCAGGTAAACAATACTCACCATCTGACGTTCTTGGTGCCAGTTTTGAGGAGGTACTTGGCACAGTTAAACAAGCCTGACATGCCACGGGTGCCAGCTTCGCTCTGGGAGGCACACTTCGCAATGCCGAATTTCAGGAGCCATACGGCCACTCTGGGCCACAGGCCACCGAAAACAAACGCCGACAATTTTCGTAGGTAAACAATACTCACCAGCCCAGATTCTTGGTGCCAGGTTGCAGGAGGTTCTTGGCACTGTCAAACCAGCATGACTTGGCATTGGTGCCAGCTTGGCTCTGGGAGGCATCCTGTGCAATGCCGAATTTCAGGAGCCAGCCGGCCACTCCTTTTTACAGGCCACCGAAAACAAACGCCAACCATTTTCCCAGGTAAATTATAGTCACCAGCCGATTTTCTTGGTGCCAGTTTGCGGGAGGTTCTTGGCACTGTCAAACCAGCCTGACTTGGCACTGGTGCTAGCTTGGCTCTGGGAGGCACACTGCGCAATGTCGAATTTCAGGAGCCATACAGGCACTCCAGACCGCAGGCCACCGAACACAAACGCCGACTATTTGCGCAGGTAAACAATACTCACCAGCCCAGGTTCTTGGTGCCAGTTTACAGGAGGTTCTTGGCACTGTCAAACCTGCCTAACTGGGCACTGGGGTGAGCTTGGCACTGGGAGGCATACTGCGCAATGCCGAATTTCAGGGGGTAAACAGCCATTCTTGCTTACAGGCCCCGGAACACCAACATTGTCCATTTTCCCAGGAAAACAATACTCACCAGCCCAGATTCTTGGTGCCAATTTTGAGGAGGTACTTGGCACTGTCAAACCACCCTGACTTGGCGCTGGGGCCAGCTTGGCTCTGGGAGGCATCCTGCAAAATGCCGAATTTCAGGAGCCAGCCGGCCACTCCGGACCATAGGCCACCGAACACAAACGCCGAGCATTTTCGCAGCTAAACGATGCTCACCAGCCCAGGTTCTTGGTGCCAGTTAGCAGGAGGTACTTGGCACTGTCAAACCAGCCTGACTTGGGACTGGCGCCAGCTATGCTCTGGGAGGCACCCTGCGCAATGCCCAATTTCAGGGGCCAGCCGGCCACTCCTGTTTACGGGCCACCGAAAACAAACGCCTACCATTTTCCCAGGTAAATTGTACTCACCAGCCCAGGTTCTTGATGCCAGTTTGCAGGAGGAACTTGGCACTTTCAAACCTGCCTGACTTGGCACTGGTGCCAGCTTGGCTCTGGGACGCACACTGCGTAATGCCGAATTTCAGGAGCCAAACGGCCACTCCAGAGCACAGGTCACCGAAAACAAACGCCGACCATTTGCACCGGTACACAATACTCACTAGCCGAGGTTCTTGGTGCCAGTTTGCAGGAGGTACTTGGCACTGTCAAACTAGCATCACTTGGCACGGGTGCCAGCTTGGCTCTGGGAGGCACCCTGCGCACTGCCGAATTTCAGGAGCCAGCAGGCCACTCTGGAAATCAGGCCACAGAGCACAAACCCAACAGTTTTCCCAGGTAAATTATGCTCGTCAGACCAGGTTCATGGTGCCCGTTTGCAGGAGGTTCTTGGCACTGTCAAACCAGCCTAACGTGGCACGGGTCACAGCTTTGCACTGGGAGGCATCCTGCGCAATGCCGAATTTCAGGAGCCATACAGGCACTCCAGACCACAGGCCACCGAACACAAACGCCGAGCATTTTCGCAGGTAAACAATACTCATCAGCCCAGGTTCTTGGTGCCAGTTTGCAGGAGGTTCTTGGCACTGTCAACCAGCCTGACTTGGCACTGGGGCGAGCTTGGCTCTGGGAGGCATCCTGCGCAATGCCGAATTTCAGAAGGTAGAGAGCCATTCTGGCTTACAGGCCCCGGAACACCAACACTGTCCATTTTCGCAGGTAAACAATACTCACCAGCCCAGATTCTTGGTGCCAGTTTTGCGGAGGTACTTGGCACTGTCAAACAAGTCTGACTTGGCGCTGAGGCCAGCTTGGCTCTGGGAGGCATCCTGCACAATGCCGAATTTCAGGAGCCAGCCAGCCACTCCAGACCACAGGCCACCAAACAGAAACACCGAGCATTCTCGCAGGTAAACAATACTCACCAGCCCAGGTTCTTGGTGCCAGTTTGCAGGAGGTTCTTGGCACTGTCAAACCAGCATGACTTGGCATTGGTGCCAGCTTGGCTCTGGGAGGCACACTGCGCAATGCCGAATTTCAGGAGCCAAACGGCCACTCCAGACCACAGGCCACTGACCATAAACGCCGAGCATTTTCGCAGGTAAGCAATACTCACCAGCCCAGGTTCTTGGTGCCAGTTTGCAGGAGGTTCTTGGCACTGTCAAACCAGCTTGACTTGGCACTGGGGCGAGCTTTGCACTGGGAGGCATCCTGCGCAATGTCGAATTTCAGGTGGTAGACAGCCATTTTGGCTTACAGTCCCCGGAACACCAATACTGTCCATTTTCCCAGGTAAACAATACTCACCAGCCCAGATTCTTGGTGCCAATTTTGAGGAGTTACTTGGCACTGTCAAACCAGCCTGACTTGGGGCTGGGGCCAGCTTGGCTCTGGGAGGCATCCTGCACAATGCCGAATTTCAGGAGCCAGCCGGCCACTCTGGACCACAGGCCACCGAACACAAACGCCGAGCATTTTCACAGGTAAACAATACTCACCAGCCCAGGTTCTTGGTGTCAGTTTGCAGGAGGTTCTTTGCACTCTCAAACCTGCCTGACTTGGCACTGGGGCCAGCTATGCTCTGGGAGGCACCCTGCGCAATGCCGAATTTCAGGAGCCAGCCGGCCACTCCTGTTTAATGGCCACCAAACACAAACTCCAACCATTTTCCCAGGTAAATTATCGTCACCAACCGATTTTCTTGGTGCCAGTTTGCGGGAGGTTCTTGGCACTGTCAAACCAGCCTGACTTGGCACTGGTGCTAGCTATGCTCTGGGAGGCACACTGCGCAATGCCGAATTTCAGGAGCCATACAGGCACTCCAGACCGCAGGCCACCGAACACAAACGACGACTATTTGCGCAGGTAAACTATACTCACCAGCCCAGGTTCTTGTTGCCAGTTTACAGGAAGTTCTTGGCACTGTCAACCAGCCTGACTTGGCACTGGGGTGAGCTTGGCACTGGGAGGCATACTGCGCAATGCCGAATTTCAGGAGGTAAACAGCCATTCTTGCTTACAGGCCCCGGAACACCAACATTGTCCATTTTCCCAGGTAAACAATACTCACCAGCCCAGGTTCTTGGTGCCAGTTAGCAGGAGGTATTTGGCACTGTCAAACCAGCCTGACTTGGGACAGGCGCCAGCTATGCTCTGGGAGGCACCCTGCGCAATGCCCAATTTCAGGAGCCAAACGGCCACTGCTGTTTACAGGCCACCGAAAACAAACGCCTACCATTTTCCCAGGTAAATTGTAGTCACCAGCCCAGGTTCTTGATGCCACTTTGCAGGAGGTACTTGGCACTGTCAAACCTGCCTGACTTGGCAGGGGTGCCAGCTTGGCTCTGGGAGGCATCCTGCGCAATGCCGAATTTCAGGAGGTAGTCAGCCATTCTGGCTTACAGGACCCGGAACACCAACACTGTCCATTTTCGCAGGTAAACAATACTCACCAGCCCAGATTCTTGGTGCCAGTTTTGCGGAGGTACTTGGCACTGTCAAACCAGTCTGCCTTGGGGCTGGGGCCAGCTTGGCTCTGGGAGGCATCCTGCACAATGCCGAATTTCAGGAGCCAGCCGGCCACTCCAGACCACAGGCAACCGAACATAAATGCCAACCATTTTCCCAGGTAAACAATACTCACTAGCCGAGGTTCTTGGTGCCAGTTTGCAGGAGGTACTTGGCACTGTCAAACTAGCATGACTTGGCACGGGTGCCAGCTTGGCTCTGGGAGGCACACTGCGCAATGCCGAATTTCAGGAGCCAGCAGGCCACTCCGGAAATCAGGCCACAGAGCACAAACCCAACAGTTTTCCCAGGTAAATTATGCTCGTCAGACCAGGTTCATGGTGCCCGTTTGCAGGAGGTTCTTGGCACTGTCAAACCAGCCTGACGTGGCACGGGTCACAGCTTTGCACTGGGAGGCATCCTGCGCAATGCCGAATTTCAGGAGTCATACAGCCACTCCAGACCACAGGCCACCGAACACAAACGCCGACTATTTGCGCAGGTAAACAATACTCATCAGCCCAGGTTCTTGGTGCCAGTTTGCAGGAGGAACGTGGCACTGTCAAACCTGCCTGACTTGGCACTGGTGCCAGCTTTGCACTGGGAGGCATAATGCATAATGCCGAATTTCAGGAGCCATACGGCCACGCCAGAGCACAGGCCACCGAAAACAAACGCCGACTATTTGCACCGGTACACAATACTCACCAGCCCAGGTCCTTGGTGCCAGTTTGCAGGAGGTACTTGGCACTGTCAAAACAGCATGACTTGGCACGGGTGCCAGCTTTGTTTTGGGAGGCTCACTGCGCAATGCCGAATCTCAGGAGCCATACAGCCACTCCAGACCACAGGCCACCGAAAACAAACGCCGACTATTTGCTCAGGTAAACAATACTCATCAGCACAGGTTCTTGGTGCCAGTTTGCAGGAGGTACTTGGCACTGTCAAACCTGCCTGACTTGGCAGGGGTGCCAGCTTGGCTCTGGGAGGCATCCTGCGCAATGCCGAATTTCAGGAGGTAGTCAGCCATTCTGGCTTACAGGACCCGGAACACCAACACTGTCCCTTTTCGCAGGTAAACAATACTCACCAGCCCAGATTCTTGGTGCCAGTTTTGCGGAGGTACTTGGCACTGTCAAACCAGTCTGCCTTGGGGCTGGGGCCAGCTTGGCTCTGGGAGGCATCCTGCACAATGCCGAATTTCAGGAGCCAGCCGGCCACTCCAGACCACAGGCAACCGAACATAAATGCAGATCATTTTCCCAGGTAAACAATACTCACCAGCCCAGGTTCTTGGCGCCAGTTTGCAGGAGGTTCTTGGCACTGTCAAACCTGCCTGACTTGGCACTGGTGCCAGCTTGGCTCTGGGAGGCACATTGCGCAATGCCGAATTTCACGAGGCAGGCAGCCATTCTGGCTTACAGGCCCCGGAACACCAACACTGTCCATTTTCCCAGGTGAACAACACTCACCAGCCCAGGTTCTTGGTGCCAGTTTTGAGGAGGTACTTGGCACTGTCAAACCAGTCTGACTTGGGACTGGCGCCAGCTTGGCTCTGGAAGGCATCCTGCACAATGCCGAATTTCAGGAGCCAGCAGGCCGCTCCGGAAAACAGGCCACCGAAAACAAACCACAACCATTTTCCCAGGTAAATTATGCTCGCCAGTCCAGGTTCTTGATGCCAGTGTGCAGGAGGTTCTTGGCACTGTCAAACCAGCCTGACTTGGTGCTGGGACCAGCTTTGCACTGGGAGGCATCCTGCGCAATGCCGAATTACAGGTACAAGCCATCCACTCCGGCCCACATAGCACCTATCAAAGATGCCGTCCCTTTTCCAGGTAAAAAATACTCACCAGCTCAAGATCTTGGTGTCAGTTCGCAGGAGGTACTTGGCACTTTCAAACAAGCCTGACTTGGTACAGGTGCCAGCTTGGCTCTGGCAGGCATCCTGCACAATGCCGAATTTCAGGAGCCAGCCGGCGACTCTGGACCACAGGCCACCAAAAACAAACGCTGGGCATTTTCCCAGGTAAACATTACTCACGAGCCTAGATTGTTGGTGCCAGTTTGCAGGAGGTTCTTGGCACTGTCAAACAAGCCTGACTTGGCACGGGTGCCAGCTTGTGTATGGGAGGCACCCTGCGCAATGCCGAATTTCAGGAGCCAGGCCACTCCGGACCACAGGCCACCGAACACAAACGCCAACCATTTTTGCAGGTAAACAATACTCACCAGCCCATCTTCTTGGTGCCAGCTTGCAGGAGGTTGTTGGCAGTGTCAAACAAGCCTGACTTGGCACTGGTGCCAGCTTGACTCTGGGAGGCATCCTGCACAAGGCTGAATTTCAGGAGCCATACAGCCACTCTGGACCACAGGCCACCGAACACAAACGCCAGCCCTTTTCGCAGGTAAACAATACTCACCAGCCCAGGTTCTTGGTGCCAGTTTGCAGGAGGTACTTGGCACTGTCAAAAAACCCTGACTTGGCGCTGGTGCCAGCTTGGCACTGGGAGGCATAATGCGCAATGCTGAATTTCAGGAGTCATTCATCCACTTCGACCCTCAGGCCCCCTATCAAAATTTTCATCTCTTTTCCAGGTAAAAAATACTCACCAGCCTAGGTTTTTGGGGCAGTTTGCAGGAGGTACTTGGCACTGTCAAACCAGCCTAACTTGGCGCTGGGGCCAGCTTTGCATTTGGAGGCATCCTGCGCAATGCCGAATTTCAGGAGCCAGCCGGCCACTCCGGACTACATGACCCCGAAAAGCAATGACGGCCCTTTTCCAGGTAAACCATACTCACCAGGCCTGGTAGTGGGTGTCAGTTTGCAGGAGGTACTTGGCACTGTCAAACCTGCCTGACTTGGCATGATTGCCAGGTTGTGTATGGGAGGCATCCTGCGCAATGCCGAATTTCAGGAGCCAGCCGGCCACTCCGAACCACATGACCCCGGAAAGCAATGCCGGCCACTTTCGCAGGTAAATCATACTCACCAGCCCAGGTTCTTGGTGCCAGTTTGCAGGAATTACTTGGCACTGTAAAACAAGCCTGACGTGCCATGATTGCCAGCTTGTGTATGGGAGGCATCCTTCGCAATGCCCAATTTCAGGAGCCAGCCATCCACTCCGGACCACAGGCCACCGAACACAAACGCCAACCATTTTCCCAGGTAAACAATACTCACCGGCTCAGGTTCTTGGTGCCAGTTTGCAGGAGGTTCTTGGCACTGTCAAACCAGCCTGACTTGGCGCTGGGGCCAGCTTTGCACTGGGAGGCATCCTGCGCAATGCCCAATTTCAGGAGCCAGCCATCCACTCCGGCCGACAGGCCCCCTTTCACAAAGATGCCGGCCCTTTTCCAGGTAAACCATACTCACCTGCTCAGGTTCTTGGTGCCAGTTTGCAGGAGGTACTTGGCACTTTCAAACAAGCCTGACTTGGCACAGGTGCCAGCTGGTCTCTGGGAGGCACCCTGCGCAATGCCGAATTTCAGGAGGCAGCAAGCCAGTCCGGCTTCCAGGCCCCGGAACACTAACACTGTCCATTTTCCCTGCCAAACAAAAGTCACCAGACCAGGTTCTTGGTTTCAGTTTTCAGAAGGTACTTGGCACTGTCAAACCAGCCTGACTTGGCGCTGGGGCCATCTTGGCACTGGGAGGCATCCTGCCCAATGCTGAATTTCAGGAGACAGCCAGCCACTCCAGACCACATGACCCCGAAAAGCAATGCTGGCCCTTTACAGGTAAACCATACTCACCAGCCCAGGTACTGGGTGTCATTTTGCAGGAGGTACTTGTCACTGTCAAAAGGGCCTGACTTGGCACTGGTGCCAGCTTGGCTTTTGGAGGCATCCTGCGCAATGCCGAAATTCAGGAACCAGCCAGCCACTCCGCATCACAGGCCTAGGAACTACAACGCCAAACATTTTCGCAGGTAAACAATACTCACCAGCCCAAGGTCTTGGTGCCAGTTTGCAGGAGGTTCTTGGCACTGTCAAACCAGCCTGACTTGGCGGATGGGCCAGCTTGGCTCTGGGAGGCATTCTGCGCAATGCCGAATTTCAGGAGCCATACAGCCACTCCAGACCACAGGCCACCAAATACGAACGCGGGCCAATTTCCCAGGTAAACAATACTGACCAGCCTAGATTGTTGGTGCCAGTTTGCAGGAAGTTCTTGGCACTGTCAAACCGGCCTGACTTGGCACTGGTGCCAGCTTTGCTCTGGGAGGCACCTGCGCCATGCCGAATTTCAGGAGCCAGCCGGCCACTCTGGACCACAGGCCACCGAACACAAACGCCGGCCCTTTTCGCAGGTATACAATACTCACAAGCCCAGGTTCTTGGTGCCAGTTTGCAGGAGGTTTTTGGCACTGTCAAACCTGCCTGACTTGGCGCTGGGGCCGGCTTTGCACTGGGAGGCATCCTGCGCAATGCCAAATTTCAGGAGCTATACAGACACTCCAGACCACAGGCCCCCATCAAAAATGCCGTCCCTTTTCCGGGTAAAAAATACTCACCAGCCCAGGTTCTTGGTGCCAGTTTTTAGAAGGTTCTTGGCACTGTCAAACCAGCCTGACTTGGCGCTGGGGCCAGCTTTGCGCTGGGAGGCATCCTGCGCAATGCCGAATTTCAGGAGCCAGCCGGCCACTCCGGACCAGAGGCCACTGAACACAAACCCCAACCATTTTCCCAGGTAGACAATACTCACCAGCCCAGGTTCTTGGTGCCAGTTTGCAGGATAACGTGGCACTGTCAAACCAGAATGACTTGACGCTGGTGCAAGCTTAGCTCCAGGAGGCATAATGCGTAATGCCGAATTTCAGGAGCCAGCCGGCCACTCCTGTTTGCAGGCCACCGAAAACAAACGCCAACCATTTCCCCAGGTAAATTATACTCAGCAGCCGAGGTTCTTGGTGCCAGTTTGCAGGAGGTACTTTACACTGTCAAACCAGCCTGACTTGGCACTGGATCCAGCCTTGCTCTGAGAGGCACACTGCGCAATGCCGAATTTCAGGAGCCCTACGGCCACTCTGGACCACAGGCCACCGAACATAAACGCTGGCCATTTTCGCAGGTAAACAATACTCACCAGCCCAGGTTCTTGGTGCCAGTTTGCAGGAGGTTCTTGGCATAGTCTAAGCTGCCTTACTTGGCGATGGTGCCAGCTTTGCACTGGGAGGCATCCTGCGCAAGGCCGAATTTCAGGAGTCACTCATCCACTTAGGCCTACAGGCACCCTATCAAAAATGCCGTCTCTTTTCCAGGTAAAAAATACTCAGCAGCTCAGGATCTTGGTGTCAGTTTGCAGGAGTTACTTGGCACTGTCAAACAAGCCTGATTTGGCACATGTGCCACCTTGGCTCTGGGAGGCATCCTGCGCAGTGCCGAATTTCAGGAGACAGACAGCCACACTTGCTTATAGGCCCCGGAACACCAACACTGTCCATTTTCCTTGCCAAATAAAAGTAACCAGACCAGGTTCTTTTTTTCAGTTTTGAGGAGGTACTTGGTACTGTCAAACCAGCCTGACTTGGCACTGGTGCCAGCTTAGCTCCAGGCAGCATCCTGCACAATGCCGAATTTCAGGAGCCATACGGCCACTCCGGACCACAGGCCACCGAACAGAGACGCCAGCCATTTTCCCAGTTAAACAATACTCACCATGCTAGGTACTTGGTGCCAGTTTGCAGGAGGTACTTGGTACTGTCAAACCAGCCTGACTTGGCACTGGTGCCAGCTTAGCTCCAGGCAGCATCCTGCTAAATGCCGAATTTCAGGAGCCATACAGCCACTCCGGACCACAGGCCACCGAACAGAGACGCCAGCCATTTTCCCAGTTAAACAATACTCACCATGCTAGGTACTTGGTGCCAGTTTGCAGGAGGTACTTGGCACTGTCAAACCAGCCTGACTTCACGCTGGGTTCAGCTTGGCACTGGGAGGCATCCTGCTAAATGCCGAATTTCAGAAGCCAGTCGGCCACTCCGGACCACAGGACCCCGAAAAGCAATGCCGTCCCTTTTCCAGGTAGACCATACTCACCAGGCCAGGTAGTGGGTGTCAGTTTGCAGGAGGTACTTGGCACTGTCAAACCAGCCTGACTTGGCATGATTGCCAGCTTGTGTATGGGAGGCATCCTGCGCAATGCCGAATTTCAGGAAGAAGCCATCCACTCCAGCCCACAGGGCCCCTTTCAAAAATGCCGGCCCTTTTCCAGGTAAAAAAAACTCACCAGCCCAGGTTCTTGGTGCGAGTTTGCAGGAGATACTTGGCACATTCAAACAGGCCTGATTTGACGCTGGGGCCAGCTTGGCTCTTGAAAGCAACCTGCTCAATGCCGAATTTCAGGAGCCTTCCAGCCACGCCGGACCACAGGCCACCGAACACAATCGCCAACCATTTTCACAGGTAGACAATACTCACCAGCCCAGGTTCTTGGTGCCATTTTGCAGGAGAACTTGGCAGTGTCAAACTAGCCTGATTTCACGCTGTCGCCAGCTTAGCTCCAGGCGTCATCCTGCGCAATGCCGAATTTCAGGAGCCATAGAGCCACTCTGGACCACAGGCAACTGAACACAAACGCCGGCCATTTTCGCAGGTAAACAATACTCACCAGCCCAGGTTCTTGGTGGTGGTTTGCAGGAGGTTCTTGGCACTGTCAAACCAGCCTGACTTGGCGCTGGGTCCAGCTCTGCTCTGGGAGGCATTCTGCGCAATGCCGAATTTCAGGTACAAGCCATCCACTCCAACCCACATGGCCCCTTTGAAAAATGCCGGCCATTTTCTCAGGTAAACAATACTCACCCGCTCATGATCTTGGTGTCAGTTTGCAGGAGGTACTTGGCACTTTCAAACAGGCCTGACTTGGCACTTGTGCCAGCTTGAGTCTGGGATGCACCCTGCGCAATGCCGAATTTCCGGAGCCAGCTGGCCACTCCGGACCACAGGCCACCGAACACAAACGCCAACCATTTTCCCAGGTAAACAATACTCATCAGCTCAGGTTCTTGGTGCCAGTTTGCAGGAGGTTCTTGGCACATTCAAAAAAGCCTGACTTGGCACTGGTGCCAGCTTGGCTCTTGGAGGCACCCTGCGCAAGGCCGAATTTCAGGAGCCAGCCGGCCACTCCAGACCACAGGCCACCGAACACAAACGCCGGCCATTTTCGCAGGTAAACAATACTCACCAGCCCAGGTTCTTGATGCCAGTTTGCAGGAGGTTCTTGGCACTGTCAAACCTGCCTGACTTGGCGCTGGGGCCATCTTGGCACTGGGAGGCATCCTGCCCAATGCTGAATTTCAGGAGACAGCCAGCCACTCCGGACCACATGACCCCGAAAAGCAATGCTGGCCCTTTACAGGTAAACCATACTCACCAGCCCAGGTACTGGGTGTCATTTTGCAGGAGGTACTTGTCACTGTCAAAAGGGCCTGACTTGGCACTGGTGCCAGCTTGGCTTTTGGAGGCATCCTGCGCAATGCCGAAATTCAGGAACCAGCCAGCCACTCCGCATCACAGGCCTAGGAACTACAACGCCAAACATTTTCGCAGGTAAACAATACTCACCAGCCCAAGGTCTTGGTGCCAGTTTGCAGGAGGTTCTTGGCACTGTCAAACCAGCCTGACTTGGCGGATGGGCCAGCTTGGCTCTGGGAGGCATTCTGCGCAATGCCGAATTTCAGGAGCCATACAGCCACTCCAGACCACAGGCCACCAAATACGAACGCGGGCCAATTTCCCAGGTAAACAATACTGACCAGCCTAGATTGTTGGTGCCAGTTTGCAGGAAGTTCTTGGCACTGTCAAACCGGCCTGACTTGGCACTGGTGCCAGCTTTGCTCTGGGAGGCACCTGCGCCATGCCGAATTTCAGGAGCCAGCCGGCCACTCTGGACCACAGGCCACCGAACACAAACGCCGGCCCTTTTCGCAGGTATACAATACTCACAAGCCCAGGTTCTTGGTGCCAGTTTGCAGGAGGTTTTTGGCACTGTCAAACCTGCCTGACTTGGCGCTGGGGCCGGCTTTGCACTGGGAGGCATCCTGCGCAATGCCAAATTTCAGGAGCTATACAGACACTCCAGACCACAGGCCCCCTATCAAAAATGCCGTCCCTTTTCCGGGTAAAAAATACTCACCAGCCCAGGTTCTTGGTGCCAGTTTTTAGAAGGTTCTTGGCACTGTCAAACCAGCCTGACTTGGCGCTGGGGCCAGCTTTGCGCTGGGAGGCATCCTGCGCAATGCCGAATTTCAGGAGCCAGCCGGCCACTCCGGACCAGAGGCCACTGAACACAAACCCCAACCATTTTCCCAGGTAGACAATACTCACCAGCCCAGGTTCTTGGTGCCAGTTTGCAGGATAACGTGGCACTGTCAAACCAGAATGACTTGACGCTGGTGCAAGCTTAGCTCCAGGAGGCATAATGCGTAATGCCGAATTTCAGGAGCCAGCCGGCCACTCCTGTTTGCAGGCCACCGAAAACAAACGCCAACCATTTCCCCAGGTAAATTATACTCAGCAGCCGAGGTTCTTGGTGCCAGTTTGCAGGAGGTACTTTACACTGTCAAACCAGCCTGACTTGGCACTGGATCCAGCCTTGCTCTGAGAGGCACACTGCGCAATGCCGAATTTCAGGAGCCCTACGGCCACTCTGGACCACAGGCCACCGAACATAAACGCTGGCCATTTTCGCAGGTAAACAATACTCACCAGCCCAGGTTCTTGGTGCCAGTTTGCAGGAGGTTCTTGGCATAGTCTAAGCTGCCTTACTTGGCGATGGTGCCAGCTTTGCACTGGGAGGCATCCTGCGCAAGGCCGAATTTCAGGAGTCACTCATCCACTTAGGCCTACAGGCACCCTATCAAAAATGCCGTCTCTTTTCCAGGTAAAAAATACTCAGCAGCTCAGGATCTTGGTGTCAGTTTGCAGGAGTTACTTGGCACTGTCAAACAAGCCTGATTTGGCACATGTGCCACCTTGGCTCTGGGAGGCATCCTGCGCAGTGCCGAATTTCAGGAGACAGACAGCCACACTTGCTTATAGGCCCCGGAACACCAACACTGTCCATTTTCCTTGCCAAATAAAAGTAACCAGACCAGGTTCTTGGTTTCAGTTTTGAGGAGGTACTTGGTACTGTCAAACCAGCCTGACTTGGCACTGGTGCCAGCTTAGCTCCAGGCAGCATCCTGCACAATGCCGAATTTCAGGAGCCATACGGCCACTCCGGACCACAGGCCACCGAACAGAGACGCCAGCCATTTTCCCAGTTAAACAATACTCACCATGCTAGGTACTTGGTGCCAGTTTGCAGGAGGTACTTGGCACTGTCAAACCAGCCTGACTTGGCACTGGTGCCAGCTTAGCTCCAGGCAGCATCCTGCTAAATGCCGAATTTCAGGAGCCATACAGCCACTCCGGACCACAGGCCACCGAACAGAGACGCCAGCCATTTTCCCAGTTAAACAATACTCACCATGCTAGGTACTTGGTGCCAGTTTGCAGGAGGTACTTGGCACTGTCAAACAGGCCTGACTTCACGCTGGGGCCAGCTCTGCTCTGGGAGGCATCCTGCGCAATGCCCAATTTCAGGAGCCAGCCGGCCACTCCGGACCACAGGACCCCGAAAAGCAATGCCGGCCCTTTTCCAGGTAAACCATACTCACCAGGCCTGGTAGTGGGTGTCAGTTTGCAGGAGGTACTTGACACTGTCAAACCAGCCTGACTTGGCATGATTGCCAGCTTGTGTATGGGAGGCATCCTGCGCAATGCCGAATTTCAGGAGCCAGCCGGCCACTCCGGACCACAGGCACCGAACACAAACGCCGGCGATTTTCTCAGGTAAAAAACACTCACCAGTCACGGTTCTTGGTGCCAATTTGCAGGAGGTTCTTGGCACTGTCAAACCAGCCTGACTTGGCGCTGGGGCCTGCTTTGCACTGGGAGGCATCCTGCGGAATGCCGAATTTCAGGAACAAGCCATCCACTCCTGCCCACAGGGCCCATATCAAAAATGCAGGGCCTTTTGCAGGTAAAAAATACTCAGCAGCTCAGGATCTTGTTGTCATTTTGCAGGAGGTACTTGGCACTGTCAAACAGGCCTGACTTGGCGCTGGTGCCAGGTTGGCTCTTGGAGGCATCCTGCTCAATGCCGAATTTCAGGAGCCATGCGGCCACTCTGGACCACAGGCCACGGAAAACAAACGCCGGCCATTTTCGCAGGTAAACAATACTCACCAGCCCAGGTTCTTGGTGCCAGTTTGCAGGAGGTTCTTAGCACTGCCAAAAAAGCCTGACTTGGCACTGGTGCCTGTTTTGCTCCAGGAGGCATCCTGCGCAATGCCGAATTTCAGGAGCCAGCCGGCCACTCTGGTTTACACGCCACTGAACACAAACGACAACCATTTTCCCAGGTAAATTATACTCAGCAGCCGAGGTTCTTGCTGCCAGTTTGCAGGAGGTTCTTGGCATTGTCAAACAAGCCTGGCTTGGCACTGGTGCAAGCTTGGCTCTGGGGGGCACCCTGCGCAATACCGATTTTCAGGAGCCATCCGGCCACTCTGGGTCACAGGCCACCGAACACAAACACCGACCATTTTCGCAGGTAAACAATACTCACCGGCCCAGGTTCTTGGTGCCAGTTTGCAGGAGGTTCTTGGCACTGTCAAACAAGCCTGACTTGGCACTGGTGCAAGCTTGGCTCTGGGGTGCACCCTGCGCAATACCGATTTTCAGGAGCCATCCGGCCACTCTGGGTCACAGGCCACCGAACACAAACACCGACCATTTTCGCAGGTAAACAATACTCACCAGCCCAGGTTCTTGGTGCCAGTTTGCAGGAGGTTCTTGGCACTGTCAAACCTGCCTGAGTTCGTGCTGGTGCCAGCTTTGCTCTGGGGGGCACCCTGCGCAATACTGATTTTCAGGAGCCATCCGGCCACTCCGGGTCACAGGCCACCGAACACAGACGTCGGCCATTTTTGCCGGTAAACAATACTCACCAGCCCAGGTTCTTGGTGCCAGTTTGCAGGAGGTACTTGGCACTGTCAAACCAGAATGGCTTGACCCTGGGTTCAACTTGGCACTGGGAGGCATCCTGCTCAATGCCGAATTTCAGGAGCCTTCCGTCCACCCCGGACCACAGGCCACCGAACACAAACGCCAACGATTTTCGCAGGTAGACAATACTCACCAGCCGGGGTTATTGGTGTCAGTTTGCAGGAGAACTTGGCACTGTCAAACAAGCCTGACTTGACGCTAGGGCCAGCTTAGCTCCAGGCGGCATCCTGCGCAATGCCGAATTTCAGGATCCAGCCAGCCACTCTGGACCACAGGCCACCGAACACAAACGCCGGCCATTTTCGCAGATAAACAACACTCATCAGCCCAGGTTCTTGGTGCCAATTTTCAGGCGGTTCTTGGCACTGTCAAACCTGCCTGACTTGGCGCTGGTTCCAGCTCGGCTCTGGGAGGCATCATGCGCAATGACGAATTTCAGGAACCAGCCATCCACTCCAGCCCACCTGGCCCCTTTGAAAAATACTGGAATTTTTCCAGGAAAAAATACTCACCAGCCCAGGATCTTTGTGTCAGTTTGCAGGAGGTACTTGGCTCATTCAAACAAGCCTGACATGTCGCTGGTGCCAGCTTGGCTCTGGGTGGCATCCTGCGCAAGGCCGAATTTCAGGGGCCATACAGGCACTCCAGACCACAGGCCACCAAAAACAAACGCTGGCCAATTTCCCAGGTAAACAATACTCACGAGCCTAGATTGTTGGTGCCAGTTTGCAGGAGGTTGTTGGCACTGTCAAACCAGAATGACTTGGCACAGGTGCCAGCTTGGGACTGGGAGGCATCCTGCGCAATGCTGAATTTCAGGAGACAGCCAGCCACTCCGGACCACAGACCCCCAAACACAAACGCCGGCCATTTTCCCAGGTAATAAAACTCACCAGCTGAGGCTCTTGGTGCCAGTTTGCAGGAGGTTCTTGGCACTGTCAAACCAGCCTGACTAGGCGCTGGTGCCAGCTTTGCACTTGGAGGCATCCTGCGCAATGCCGAATTTCAGGAGCCATACAGCCACTCCGGACCACAGGCCACCGAACAGAGACGCCAGCCATTTTCCCAGGTAAACAATACTCACGAGCCTAGATTCTTGGTGTCAGTTTGCAGGAGGTACTTGGCACTGTCAAACCAGCCTGACTTCACGCTGGGGCCAGCTCTGCTCTGGGAGGCATCCTGCGCAATGCCTTATTTCAGGAGCCAGCCAGCCACTCCGGACCACAGGACCCCGAAAAGCAATGCCGGCCCTTTTCCAGGTAAACCATACTCACCAGGCCTGGTAGTGGGTGTCAGTTTGCAGGAGGTACTTGACACTGTCAAACCAGCCTGACTTGGCATGATTGCCAGCTTGTGTATGGGAGGCATCCTGCGCAATGCCGAATTTCAGGAGCCAGCCGGCCACTCCGGACCACAGGCCACCGAACACAAACGCCGGCGATTTTCTCAGGTAAAGAACACTCACCAGCTGCGGTTCTTGGTGCCAGTTTGCAGGAGGTTCTTGGCACTGTCAAACGTGCCTGACTTGACGCTGGGGCCTGCTTTGCACTGGGAGGCATTCTGCGCAATGCCGAATTTCAGGAACAAGCCATCCACTCCGGCCCACAGGGCCCCTATCAAAAATGCAGGCCCTTTTCCAGGTAAAAAATACTCACCAGCTCAGAATCTTGGTGTCAGTTTGCTGGAGGTACTTGGCACATTCAAACAGGCCTGACTTGGCGCTGGTGCCAGCTTGGCTCTGGGAGGCATCTTGCTCAATGCCGTATTTCAGGAGCCAGCCGGCCACTCTGGACCACAGGCCACTAAAAAAAAACTCCGGCCATTTTCGCAGGCAAACAATACTCACCAGCCCAGGTTCTTGGTGCCAGTTTGCAGGAGGTTCTTAGCACTGCCAGAAAAGCCTGACTTGGCACTGGTGCCTGCTTTGCTCCAGGAGGCATCCTGCGCAATGCCGAATTTCAGGAGCCAGCCGGCCACTCCGGTTTACACGCCACTGAACACAAACGCCAACCATTTTCCCAGGTAAATTATACTCAGCAGCCGAGGTTCTTGGTGCCATTTTGCAGGAGGTTCTTAGCACTGTCGAACAAGCCTGAGTTCGTGCTGTTGCTAGCTTTGCTCTGGGAGGCACCCTGCCCAATGCAGAATTTCAGGAGCCATCCGGCCACTCCGGGTCACAGGCCACCGAACACAGACGTCGGCCATTTTTGCAGGTAAACAATACTCACCAGCCCAGGTTCTTGCTGCGAGTTTGCAGGAGGTACTTGGCACTGTCAAACCAGAATGACTTGACCCTGGTTTCAACTTGGCACTGGGAGGCATCCTGCGCAATGCCGAATTTCAGGAGCCTTCCGGCCACCACGGACCACAGGCCACCGAACACAAACGCCAACCATTTTCACAGGTAGACAATACTCACCAGCCGGGGTTATTGGTGTCAGTTTGCAGGAGAACTTGGCACTGTCAAACCAGCATGACTTGGCGCTGGGGCCAGCGTGGCTCTGTGAGGCATCCTACGCAATGGCGAATTTCAGGAGACAGCCACACACTCCAGCACACAGAATAGCAGACACAAACGCCGGCCCTGTTCCCAGGTAAACAATACTCACCAGTCCAGGTTCTTGGTGTCAGTTTGCAGGAGGTATTTGGCACTGTCAAACCAGCCTGACTTGGCACAGGTGCCAGCTTGGCACTGGAAGGCATCCTGCGCAGTGCTGAATTTCAGGAGACAGCCACACACTCTGGCCCACACACTAGCAGGCACAGACGCCGGCCATTTTCCCAGGTAAAATATTGGTTCCAGCTCAGGATCTTGGTGTCAATTTTCAGGAGGTACTTGGCACTTGCAAAGAAGCTTGTCCTGACACTTGGGCCAGATTGGCACTAGGAGGCATCCTGCGCAATGCCAAATTTCAGGAGCCAGCCGGCCACTCTGGACCACAGAACCCTGAAAACACAAACGCCGGCCCTTTTCCAGATAAACAATACTCACCAGTCCACATACTGTGTGTCAGTTTACAGGAGGTACTTGGCACTGTCAAACCAGCCTGACTTGGCATGATTGCCAGCTGGCGTATGGGAGGCACCCTGCGCAATGCCGAATTTCAGGAGCCAGCAGGCCACTCTGGACTACAGGCCACCAAACACAAACACCGGCCATTTTCGCAGGTAAACAATACTCACCAGCCCAGGTACTTGGTGTAATTTTGCAGGAGGTACTTGGAACTGTCAAACAAGCCTGACTTGGAATGGTTGCCAGGTCTGCTCATGGAGGCATCCTGCGCAATGCCGAATTTCAGGAGCCAACCGGCCACTCAAGCCCACAGTCCGTGAACAAAAACGCCGGCCATTTTCCCATGCAAAAAATACTCATGTCTTCGTTTTGATAAGACAGGTGCCTGCTAAAGAAGGCAGGAGTTTCTCCTGAAATGGAGAATGCAAACTCTCCCAACCCCTCCAAATTGCTATGAATTTTAAATTAAGGGGCTCTCAGGCAACAAAAAAAAAAAAAAAACGGGAGCAGGAAATAACAGTTCTTTAATAGGGAAGGGGGGAAAAAACATAAAATGATAAAATAAAAACAATGCAGTACACTAAAATGACAGAGTCAGAACTCAACCTGACACCCTGTTGGTCAGGGTGCTGGCAGCAGTCCAGTTGGAAAAGTGGCTGCGGTCCTCTTGAGGTGTCAGGTGTGGTTCTGTTGGAGCAGGGGGTCTTGTAGAAAAAGGGTGATTCTTCCTCCGCAGATCCGTGGAAGTAGAAGCAGCTGCTGTTCTTCTGGTGAATCCAGTGGAGAAGCTGTGCTGGTGTGTCAGAATCTCCTGATTATATCTGGATAGCAATGCTCGGCTCCTCCCTCTGGGCGGAGCATCTCACAATGGGATGTTACAGTTCTTATCAGCCATGCAGTGACATTCCATAGCCTCTTATCACGGGATGCCCCCTGCTGAGGGAGGAGTGATTGTGATCTCCCAGGGAGAGAGATAAGGGGAAATTGCCTACTTAACACCTAGACAACTGCCATACAGATGGTAATAGAATACATCCTGCCTTGCAATCCAGAACATAATCCACCCCTTGTTCTATTTCTATCTGCATCACAATGAATCCTTACACACAGTTTTCACTTAAGACTAGGTTTCCCTGTGGTACACAACGGCTTTCTCCATCTTTCTGCATTACCCACCAAGTGTAAACAGGTCTTTGAGCAAAAACAATTCCACGGATGGGTTTGTCTTTTCCTGAGGTGGGAGTAATCTAAACAGTCTTTCCTAAAATACTTTTCATGTGTACAACAGGGACTTTATCTCCATCTACAGTGTGCAGGGGTTCAGACTGGGCAGGACCAGCTCGATTGATAGACTCTCTGGTGTTGACTATCTAGGTGGCCTTTGCTAAGTTCATCTCTCAATTTCTAAAAGTCCCCCCACCAAGTGCCTTCAGGGTAGTCTTGAGTAGTCCATTGCACCGTTCAACTTTCCGGGCAGCTGGTGCATGGTAGGGGATATGGTATATCCATTCAATACCATGTTCCCTGGCCCAGGTGTTGATAAGGCCGTTCTTGAAATGGGTCCCATTGTCCGACTCAATTCTCTCAGGGGTTCCATGTCTCCACAGCACTTGCTTTTCCAGGCCCAGGATGGTGTTCCGGGCAGTGGTGTGAGGCACAGGGTGGGTCTCTAACCATCCCGTGGTGGCTTCCACCATGGTCAGCACGTAGCGCTTGCCTTGGCGTGTCTAGGGCAGTGTGATGTAGTCAATCTGCTAGGCCTCTCTATACTTGTACTTAGACTACCGCCCACCATACCACAGGGGCTTCACTCTCTTGGCGTGCTTGATGGCAGCACACGTTTCACAGTCATGGATAACCTGAGAAATACTGTCTTTGGTTAAATCTACTCTTCGGTCTCGTGCCCACCTATAGGTGGCATCTCTACCTTGATGACCTGAGGCATCGTGGGCCCATCGAGCTAGGAACAACTCTCCCTTATGTTGCCAATCTAAGTCTATCTTCGACACCTCTATTTTTGCTGCCTGATCTACCTGTTCATTGTTTCGATGTTCCTCATTAGCCCGGCTCTTGGGGATGTGGGCATCTACGTGGCGGACTTTCACAGGTAGGTTCTCCAACTGAGCGGCAATTTCTTTCCATTCCTCAGCAGCTCAGATTGGTTTTCCCTTACGCTGCCAGTTGGCCTTTTTCCACTTTTCCAGCCAGCCCCACAGAGCATTGGCTACCATCTACGAATCAGTATAAAGATAGAGCTTTGACCATTTCTCTCTCTCAGCAATGTCCAGGGCTAGCTGAACAGCTTTGAGTTCAGCAAGTTGACTTGATCCACCTTCTCCTTCGATAGCCTGAGCAACCTGTCGTGTGGGGCTCCATACGGCTGCTTTCCACTTCCGGTTCAACCTTACGATGCGACAGGAACCGTCAGTGAAAAGAGCGTAGCGTGTTTCCTCTGCTGGGAGTTGGTTGTATGGTGGAGCTTCTTCGGCACGTGTTACTTGCTCTTGTTCCTCTTCATCAGAAAGACCAAAATCTTCACCTTCCGGCCAGTTTGTAATTATCTCTAAAATCCCAGGGCGATTCAGGTTTCCAATACGGGTGCGCTGTGTGATGAGGGCAATCCATTTACTCCATGTAGCATCAGTGGCATGGTGGGTGGTGGGAGCCTTTCCTTTGAACATCCACCCCAGCACTGGTAGTCGGGGTGCCAGGAGGAGTTGTGCTTCCGTGCCAATCACCTCTGAGGCAGCTTGAACTCCTTCGTAGGCAGCCAAGATTTCTTTTTCTGTGGGAGTGTAATTGGCTTCAGACCCTCTGAAGCTTCGACTCTAGAATCCCAGTGGTCGGCCTCGAGTCTCCCCAGGCACCTTCTGCCAAAGGCTCCAGGACAAACCATGGTTCCCGGCTGCAGAGTAGAGTACGTTCTTTACCTCTGGTCCCGTCCTGACTGGGCCAAGGGCAACAGCATGAGCAATTTCTTGCTTAATCTGGGCAAAAGCTTGTTGCTGCTCAGGGCCCCAGTGGAACTCGTTCTTCTTGCGGGTGACTAGGTAAAGAGGGCTCACGATCTGGCTGTACTCGGGAATGTGCATCCTCCAAAAGCCTATGGCACCCAGGAAAGCTTGTGTTTCCTTCTTGCTAGTTGGTGGAGACATTGCGGTGATCTTGTTGATGACTTCAATGGGAATCTGACGCCGTCTATCTTGCCACTTTACTCCCAGGAACTGGATCTCTCGAGCAGGTCCCTTGACTTTGCTCTTCTTGATGGCGCAACCGGCTTCTAGCAGAATCTGGATGATTTTCTTTCTTTTCTCAAATACTTCCACTGCCGTGTTCCCCCACACAATGATGTCATCGATGTATTGCAGATGTTCTGGGGCCTCACCCTTTTCCAGTGCAGTCTGGATCAGTCCATGGCAGATGGTGGGGCTGTGCTTCTACCCCTGGGGCAGTCGGTTCCAGATGTACTGCGCGCCCCTCCAGGTGAAAGCAAACTGAGGCCTGCACTCTGCTGCCAGAGGAATGGAGAAAAACGCGTTAGCAATGTCAATGGTGGCATACCATTTCACTGCCTTGGACTCCAGCTCGTACTGGAGTTCCAGCATGTCTGGCACAGCAGCGCTCAGCGGTGGAGACACTTCATTCAAGCCACGATAGTCCACAGTCAATCTCCATTCTTTGTCAGACTTGCACACAGGCCAGATGGGACTGTTAAAGGGTGAGTGAGTCTTGCTGACCACCCCTTGGCTCTCCAGCTCACGGATCATTTTGTGGATGGGGATCACGGCGTCTCGATTCGTCCGATACTGCTGGCGGTGCACCGTTGAGGTGGCGATTGGCACTCGTTGCTCTTCCACATTCAAGAGTCCTACTGCGGATGGGTTTTCTGACAGTCCAGGCAAGGTGTTCAACTGCTTAATGTTCTCTGCCTCTACAGCAGCTATGCCAAAAGCCCATCTGAGTCTTTTTGGGTCTTTGTAATAGCCATTCCGGAGGAAGTCTATGCCTAGAATACATGGGGCCTCTGGGCCAGTCACAATAGGATGTTTCTTCCAGTCTTTCCCAGTCAGGCTCATTTCAGCTTCCAAAAGGGTCAATTGCTGTGATCCCCCCGTCACCCCGGCAATGGAAACAGGTTCGGCCCCCACATGTCCCGATGGTATCAGGGTACACTGTGCACCAGTATCCACTAAAGCATCGTACCTTTGTGGTTCTGATGTGCCAGGCCATCGGATCCACACCGTCCAGAAAATCCGATTTTCCCGTGCCTCTCCCTGGCTAGAGGCAGGGCCCCCCTAACCCTGGTTATTATTTCTTCCCTGGGCATACATGGTAGAGGTACCCTCAAGGGGATCTGACGGATCATACTCAGCAGCTCGGTCATGGGAGGTTGAGGCTACCTTCACTTTACTGGAGTTCTCTCGGTTAGTGTTTCCCTCCTTGAGTTGACGCACCCTTGCTGTCAGGACTGAAGTGGGTTTTCCATCTCACTTTCCCATGTCTTCCCCATGGTCCCTCAGAAAGAACCACAAGTCAGCCCGTGGGGTGTACCCTCTCTCTCTAGGTGGAAAATGTTGGGCTCTAACTCTGGGGCCTGTGACTCGCACTGGTGCAATATGGGAATTGTTCCTTCTCACCGCCTCCCTCATCTCCCTCATCTCCTCTCTGAGTTCTTGGACCACGGCAGAGACATGAGCTTGCATGGGGCCATTGATCATACTTTCATAATTTCTAAGTTTGTTTGCCACAGAACCCACTGTCTCTCGGTTGGTATCGGCATTGATCGTTGCAATGAAAGTGGTTTATTGAGATGGCCCCAGATTTGCCAGACTCCACAGCATCTGCCCTGTGCACCTGACCTGGTCGGGGTCATTATCATGCTGTCCATCTCTCCCAAAGAGTACCTCCAATACTGCCACTTCCCTCAGCTGTTGGATCCCTTCCTCAAGAGTCTTCCAGCGCATTCTGTGGTGCTGCTCCTGCATTCTTTCCCTGTGGACAAATCTCTCTCTGACACTTGTTAAAAGCCGCTCCCAGAGGGAAAGGGACTCTGGCTCCCTTACAAAAATCTGATTGATACCAGAGTCCTGAGTTAAGGGTCCCAGATTCCTTGCCTTACCACCATCCAGTTGCACACCTGTACTCATAAGGTCCCAGACTCGAAGTAGCCAGGTTGTATAAGCCTCACGTCCCCGTCATACAATGTCTTTTTGTAGATTACGGAGACTTTCGTAAGTCAGGGACTCGGTGATGATTGCAACCTCTGGCTCCCCTGTGGGTTGTGAGGGCCCTCCCCTATCTGGGTGCTCTGCTTTTGTTTTAGATCTCCTTGTTTCTACAGGGGCAACTGCTGCTGGCTGTGACTGCCTCTGCAGTTCAGCTGGAACCTGGACAGTTGTAACATCTGTGGGTTCTGCTGCTGCACTATTAGATTCTCTTCAAAGCAGGGGGAGGGCTCTGCACCAGCTGGGGAAGTGTACTCCTTCAGGGTCTGGCCTATCTCACGTATCTCCTTCACCAGACCCCCCACCCAATCTGGGTAGTTCACATCTGGGACGGGCTGTGGGGTAGGAGTAGGCTCTGGGGCAACAGCATCCCTGGACTCTGGTGGCGTGTTAGGTTCTGATGTAGGTGTCAGGGTAGTTATCCAGGTTAGTCTCTCTCTCTCTCTAAATGCTAAATAGAACAGGCCTATCAGCAACACCAGCCACTGTATGATATCATTAATGTTTAGATTGGATCTGAACCCTTCAAAAACTGGTGGGGTGGACCCAAAGAGGTGATTAAAGAGTTGGGAGAAGATTTCTCCTGGTGTAATTTCCTTACAGCAGGTGCCATTATTAAAGTAACCCCAAAAACACATAGTTAAGGTGTGATAGCTGTGAATCCATGTGCCTGCCTTCCAGAGGAAGTTAAAAATCCATTAATTCCTCACCTTATTCACCCATAAGACAAACCGGATAATAGCCACAGTAGCCTTGGTTATAGGACCCATGTTAAGATAAGGGCCTACAAATGGGAGAAATACAGCCATGATCACGTGCCACCCAGACCAGGGTAAACTGGACCACATGGTGTCACTTGATGAGGTTTGTATAGCCACACAAAAATTAGATTACTCAAGAACTGTTATTCCCTTTTTGTTTATTTGCCCTCAAGCCCTACGTTGGGCGCCAAAAATCTGTCTTGGTTTGGATAAGACAGGTGCCTGCTAAAGAAGGCAGGAGCTTCTGAAATGGAGAATGCAAACTCTCCCAACCCCTCCAAATTGCTATGAATTTTAAATTAAGGGGCTCTCAGGCAACAAAAAAAAAAAAAAAACGGGAGCAGGAAATAACAGTTCTTTAATAGGGAAGGGGGGAAAAAACATAAAATGATAAAATAAAAACAATGCAGTACACTAAAATGACAGAGTCAGAACTCAACCTGACACCCTGTTGGTCAGGGTGCTGGCAGCAGTCCAGTTGGAAAAGTGGCTGCGGTCCTCTTGAGGTGTCAGGTGTGGTTCTGTTGGAGCAGGGGGTCTTGTAGAAAAAGGGTGATTCTTCCTCCGCAGATCCGTGGAAGTAGAAGCAGCTGCTGTTCTTCTGGTGAATCCAGTGGAGAAGCTGTGCTGGTGTGTCAGAATCTCCTGATTATATCTGGATAGCAATGCTCGGCTCCTCCCTCTGGGCGGAGCATCTCACAATGGGATGTTACAGTTCTTATCAGCCATGCAGTGACATTCCATAGCCTCTTATCACGGGATGCCCCCTGCTGAGGGAGGAGTGATTGTGATCTCCCAGGGAGAGAGATAAGGGGAAATTGCCTACTTAACACCTAGACAACTGCCATACAGATGGCAATAGAATACATCCTGCCTTGCAATCCAGAACAACTCACCAGCCCAGGATCTTGGTGACAGTTTTCTGGAGGTACTTGGCATAGTCAAACCAGCCTGACTTGACGCTGGGGCAAGCTCTGCTCTGGGAGGCATCCTGCGCAATGCCGAATATCAGGAACCAGCCTTCAACTCTGGCCCAAAGATCCGCTATCAAAAATGCTGGCATTTTTCCAGGTAAACAATAATCACCAGCTCAGGATCTTGGTGTCAGTTTGCAGGAGGTACTTGGCACTTTCAAACAAGCCTGACTTGGCACAGGTGCCAGCTTGGCTCTGGGAGGCATCCTGTGCAACGCTGAATTTCAGGAGACAGCCAGCCACTCCGGCTTACAGGCCTCGGTACAGCAACACTGTCCATTATCTATGCCAAACAAAAGTCACCAGACCAGGTTCTTGGTTTAGGTTTTGAGGAAGTACTTGGCACTGTCAAACAAGCCTGACTTGATGCTGGGGCCAGCTTGGCACTGGGAGGCATCCTGCGCAATGCCGAATTTCAGGAACCAGCAATCCAGTCCGGCCCACAGGCCCGCTATCAGAAATGCCGGCCCTTTTCCAGGTAAAAAATACTCACCAGCTCAGCATCTTGGTGTCAGTTTGCAGGAGGTACTTGGCACTTTCAAACAAGCCTGACTTGGCACAGGTGCCAGCTTGGCTCTGGGAGGCATCCTGCGCAACGCCGAATTTCAGGAGACAGCCAGCCACTCCGTCTTACAGGCCTCGGTACAGCAACACTGTCCATTTCCCCTGCCAAGCAAAAGTCACCAGACCAGGATGTTTGTGACAATTTTCTGGAGGTATTTGGCACTGTCAAACCAGCCTGACTTGGCACAGGTGCCAGCTTGGCACTGGAAGGCATCCTGCGCAATGCCGAATTTCAGGAGACAGCCACACACTCTGGCCCACACACTAGCAGACACAGACGCCGGCCATTTTCCCAGGTAAAAAATTCGTACCAGCTCTGGATCTTGGTGTCAGTTTTCTGGAGGTACTTGGAAATGTCAAAGAAGCCTGACCTGACGCTTGGGCCAGATTGGCACTGGGAGGCATCCTGCGCAATGCCAAATTTCAGGAGACAGCCGGCCACTCTGGACCACAGGACCCCGAAAACCAATGCTGGCCTTTTTCCAGGTAAACAATACTCACCAGTCCACATACAGGGTGTCAGTTTGCAGGAGGTACTTGGCACTGTCAAACCAGCCTAACTTGGCATGATTACCAGCTGGTGTATGGGAGGCAACCTGCGCAATGCCGAATTTCAGGAGCCAGCCGGCCACTCTGGACCACAGGCTACCGAACACAAACACCGGCCATTTTCCCAGGTAAACAATACTCACCAGCCCAGGTACTTGGCGTAATTTTGCAGGAGGTACTTGGAACTGTCAAACCAACCTGACTTGGAATGGTTGCCAGGTCTGCTCATGGAGGCATCCTGCGCAATGCCGAATTTCAGGAGCCAGCCGGCCACTCAGGCCCACAGTCCATGAACAAAAACGCTGGCCATTTTCCCATGTAAAAAATAGTCACCAGCCCAGGATCTTGGTGACAGTTTACTGGAGGTACTTGGCATAGTCAAACCAGCCTGACTTGACGCTGGGGCCAGCTTGGCTCTGGGAGGCATCCTGCGCAATGCCGAATTTCAGGAACCAGCAATCCAGTCCGGCCCACAGGCCCGCTATCAGAAATGCCGGCCCTTTTCCAGGTAAACAATACTCACCTGCTCAGGATCTTGGTGTCAGTTTGCAGGAGGTACGTGGCACTTTCAAACAAACCCGACTTGGCACAGGTGCCAGCTTTGCTCTGGGAGGCATCCTGCGCAAGGCCGAATTTCGGGACACAGCCAGCCACTCCGTCTTACAGGCCCTGGAACACCAACACTGGCCCTGGAACACCAACACTGTCGATTTTCCCTGACAAACAAAAGACACCAGAACAAGTTCTTGGTGGCAGTTTGCAGGAGGTTCTTGGCACTGTGAAACCATCCTGACTTGACACTGGGGCCAGCTCTGTTCTGGGAGGCGTCCTGCGCAATGCCGAATATCAGGAATCAGCTTTCCACTCGTGCCCACAGGCCCGCTATCAAAAATGCCGGCATTTTTCCAGGTAAAAAATACTCACCAGCTCAGGATTAGGTGTCAGTTTGCAGGATGTACTTGGCACTTTCAAACAAGCCTGACTTGGCACAGGTGCCAGCTTGGCTCTGGGAGGCATCCTGCGCCACGCCGAATTTCAGGAGCCATCCGGCCACTCCGGCTTACAGGCCCCGGAACACCAACACTGTCCATTTGCCTGCCAAAGAAAAGTCACCAGACCAGGTTCTTGGTTTCAGTTTTGAGGAAGTACTTGGCACTGTCAAACCAGCCTGACTTGGCACTGGTGCCAGCTTGGCTCTGGGAGGCATCCTGCGCAATGCCGAATTTCAGGAACCAGCAATCCAGTCCGGCCCACAGGCCCGCTATCAGAAATGCCGGCCGATTTCCAGGTAAACAATAATCACCAGCTCAGCATCTTGGTGTCAGTTTGCAGGAGGTACTTGGCACTGTCAAACAAGCCTGACTTGGCATAGGTGCCAGCTTGGCTCTGGGAGGCATCCTGCGCAACGCCGAATTTCAGGAGACAGCCAGCCACTCCGTCTTACAGGCCTCGGTACAGCAACACTGTCCATTTCCCCTACCAAACAAAAGTCACCAGACCAGGATGTTTGTGACAATTTTCAGGAGGTATTTGGCACTGTCAAACCAGCCTGACTTGGCACAGGTGCCAGCTTGGCTCTGGAAGGCATCCTGCGCCACGCCGAATTTCAGGAGCCATCCGGCCACTCGGGGCGACAGTCCACCGAACACAAATGCTGACAATTTTCCCAGGTAAACAATACTCACCAGCTCAGGATCTTGGTGTCAGTTTGCAGGAGATTCATGGCACTGTCAAACCAGCCTGACTTGACGCTGGGGCCAGCTCTGCTCTTTGAGGCATCCTGCGCAATGCCGAATATCAGGAACCAGCTTTCCACTCCAGCCCACAGGCCCGCTATCAAATATGCCGGCATTTTTCCAAGTAAAAAATACTCACCAGCTCTGGATCTTGGTGTCAGTTTGCAGGAGGTACTTGGCACTTTCAAACAAGCCTGACTTGGCACAGGTGCCAGCTCTGCTCTGGGAGGCATCCTGTGCAACGCCGAATTTCAGGAGCCATCCGGCCACTCCGGCTTACAGGCCCCGGAACACAAACACTGTCCATTTTATATGCCAAAGAAAAGTCACCAGCCCAGGTTCTTGGTTTCAGTTTTGAGGAGGTACTTGGCACTGTCAAACCAGCCTGACTTGGCGCTGGGGCCAGCTTGGAACTGGGAGGCATCCTGCGCAATGCCGAATTTCAGGAGACAGCCACACACTCTGGCCCACAGAATAGCAGACACAAACGCCGGCCATTTACCCAGGTAAACAATACTCACTAGCCCAGGTTCTTGGTGTAATTTTGCAGGAGGTCCTTGGAACTGTCAAAGAAGCATGACCTGACGCTTGGGCCAGATTGGCACTGGGAGGCATCCTGCGCAATGCCCAATTTCAGGAGTCAGTCGGCCACTCTGGACCACAGGACCCCGAAAACCAACGCCGGCCATTTTCCCAGGTAAACAATACTCACCAGCCCAGGTACTTGGTGTAATTTTGCAGGAGGTACTTGGAACTGTCAAACCAGCCTGACTTGGAATGGTTGCCAGGTCTGCTCATGGAGGCATCCTGCGCAATGCCGAATTTCAGGAGCTAGCCAGCCACTCAGTCCCGCAGTCCACAAACAAAAACGCTGACCATTTTCCCATGTAAAAAACACTCACCAGCCCAGGATGTTGGTGACAGTTTTCTGGAGGTACTTGGCACTGTCCAACCAGCCTGATCTGATGCTTGGTCCACATTGGCACTGGGAGGCATCCTGCGCAATGCTGAATTTCAGGAGCCAGCCGGCCACTTAGGACCACAGGACCCAGAAAACACAAACGCTGGCCATTTTCCCGGTAAACAATACTCACGAGCCTAGATTCTAGGTGTCAGTTTACAGGAGGTACATGGAACTGTCAAACCAGCTTGACTTGGCACTGGTGCCAGCTTGGCTATGGGAGGCACCCTGCGCAATGCTGTATTTCAGGAGCCAGCAGGCCACTCTGGACTATAGGCCACCGAACAAAAAGGCCGGCCATTTTCCCAGATAAACAGTACTCACCAGCCCAGGTACTTGGTGTAATTTTGCAGGAGGTACTTGGAACTGTCAAACAAGCCTGACTTGGAATGGTTGCCAGGTCTGCTCATGGAGGCATCCTGTGCAATGCCGAATTTCAGGAGCCAACCGGACAATCAGGCCCACAGTCCACGAACAGAAACGCAGACCATTTTCCCATGTAAACAATACTCACCAGCCCAGGATGTTGGTGAAAGTTTTCTGGAGGCATTTGGCACTGTCAAACCAGCCTGACTTGGTGCTGGTGCCTGCTTGGCTCTGGGAGGCATCCTGCGCAATGCCGAATTTCAGGAGACAGCCAGCCACTCCGGCCCACAGACCACCACACACAAACGCCGGCCATTTTCCCAGGTAAACAATACTCACCAGCCCAGGTTCTTGGTGCCAGTTTACTGGAGGTACATGGCACTGTCAAACAAGCCTGACTGGGCTCTGGTGCCAGCTTGGCACTTTGAGGTATCCTGCGCAATGCCAAATTTCAGGAGTCAGCCATCCACTCCGGCGCACAGGCCCACTATCAAAAATGCCGGCTCTTTTCCAGGTAAACAATACTCACCAGCTCAGGAGCTTGTGGTCGATTTGCTGGAGGTACTTGGCACTTTCAAACAAGCCTGTCTCGGCACAGGTGTCAGCTTTGCTCTGGGAGGCATCCTGCGCAAGGCCGAATTTCGGGACACAGCCAGCCACTCCGTCTTACAGGCCCTGGAACACCAACAATGGCCCTGGAACACCAACACTGTCGATTTTCCCTGACAAACAAAAGTCACCAGACCAAGTTCTTGGTGGCAGTTTGCAGGAGGTTCTTGGCACTGTGAAACCATCCTGACTTGACACTGGGGCCAGCTCTGTTCTGGGAGGCGTCCTGCGCAATGCTGAGTATCAGGAACCAGCTTTCCACTCGTGCCCACAGGCCCGCTATCAAAAATGCCGGCATTTTTCCAGGTAAAAAATTCTCACCAGCTCAGGATTAGGTGTCAGTTTGCAGGATGTACTTGGCACTTTCAAACAAGCCTGACTTGGCACAGGTGCCAGCTTGGCTCTGGGAGGCATCCTGCGCCACGCCGAATTTCAGGAGCCATCCGGCCACTCCGGCTTACAGGCCCCGATCACCAACACTGTCCATTTCCCTGCCAAAGAAAAGTCACCAGACCAGGTTCTTGGTTTCAGTTTTGAGGAAGTACTTGGCACTGTCAAACCAGCCTGACTTGGCACTGGTGCCAGCTTGGCTCTGGGAGGCATCCTGCGCAATGCCGAATTTCAAGAACCAGCAATCCAGTCCGGCCCACAGGCCCGCTATCAGAAATGCCGGCCGTTTTCCAGGTAAACAATAATCACCAGCTCAGCATCTTGGTGTCAGTTTGCAGGAGGTACTTGGCACTGTCAAACAAGCCTGACTTGGCATAGGTGCCAGCTTGGCTCTGGGAGGCATCCTGCGCAATGCCGAATTTCAGGAGACAGCCAGCCACCCCGTCTTACAGGCCTCGCTACAGCAACACTGTCCATTTCCCCTACCAAACAAAAGTCACCAGACCAGGATGTTTGTGACAATTTTCAGGAGGTATTTGGCACTGTCAAACCAGCCTGACTTGGCACAGGTGCCAGCTTGGCACTGGAAGGCATCCTGCGCAGTGCCGAATTTCAGGAGCCGTCCGGCCACTCGGGGCGACAGTCCACCGAACACAAATGCTGACAATTTTCCCAGGTAAACAATACTCACCAGCTCAGGATCTTGGTGTCAGTTTGCAGGAGATTCATGGCACTGTCAAACCAGCCTGACTTGACGCTGGGGCCAGCTCTGCTCTTTGAGGCATCCTGCGCAATGCCGAATATCAGGAACCAGCTTTCCACTCCAGCCCACAGGCCCGCTATCAAATATGCCGGCATTTTTCCAAGTAAAAAATACTCACCAGCTCTGGATCTTGGTGTCAGTTTGCAGGAGGTACTTGGCACTTTCAAACAAGCCTGACTTGGCACAGGTGCCAGCTCTGCTCTGGGAGGCATCCTGTGCAGCGCCGAATTTCAGGAGCCAGCAAGCCAATCTGGCTTACAGGCCCCGGAACACAAACACTGTCCATTTTATATGCCAAACAAAAGTCACCAGCCCAGGTTCTTGGTTTCAGTTTTGAGGAAGTACTTGGCACTGTCAAACCAGCCTGACTTGGCGCTGGTGCCAGCTTGGCACTGGGAGGCATCCTGCGCAATGCCGAATTTCAGGAGACAGCCACACACTCTGGACCACAGGCCACCAAACACAAACGCCGGCCATTTACCCAGGTAAACAATACTCACTAGCCCAGGTTCTTGGTGTAATTTTGCAGGAGGTCCTTGGAACTGTCAAAGAAGCATGACCTGACGCTTGGGCCAGATTGGCACTGGGAGGCATCCTGCGCAATGCCCAATTTCAGGAGTCAGTCGGCCACTCTGGACCACAGGACCCCGAAAACCAACGCCGGCCATTTTCCCAGGTAAACAATACTCACCAGCCCAGGTACTTGGTGTAATTTTGCAGGAGGTACTTGGAACTGTCAAACCAGCCTGACTTGGAATGGTTGCCAGGTCTGCTCATGGAGGCATCCTGCGCAATGCCGAATTTCAGGAGCTAGCCAGCCACTCAGTCCCGCAGTCCACAAACAAAAACGCTGACCATTTTCCCATGTAAAAAACACTCACCAGCCCAGGATGTTGGTGACAGTTTTCTGGAGGTACTTGGCACTGTCCAACCAGCCTGATCTGATGCTTGGTCCACATTGGCACTGGGAGGCATCCTGCGCAATGCTGAATTTCAGGAGCCAGCCGGCCACTTAGGACCACAGGACCCAGAAAACACAAACGCTGGCCATTTTCCCGGTAAACAATACTCACGAGCCTAGATTCTAGGTGTCAGTTTACAGGAGGTACATGGAACTGTCAAACCAGCTTGACTTGGCACTGGTGCCAGCTTGGCTATGGGAGGCACCCTGCGCAATGCTGTATTTCAGGAGCCAGCAGGCCACTCTGGACTATAGGCCACCGAACCAAAAGGCCGGCCATTTTCCCAGATAAACAGTACTCACCAGCCCAGGTACTTGGTGTAATTTTGCAGGAGGTACTTGGAACTGTCAAACAAGCCTGACTTGGAATGGTTGCCAGGTCTGCTCATGGAGGCATCCTGTGCAATGCCGAATTTCAGGAGCCAACCGGACAATCAGGCCCACAGTCCACGAACAGAAACGCAGACCATTTTCCCATGTAAACAATACTCACCAGCCCAGGATGTTGGTGAAAGTTTTCTGGAGGCATTTGGCACTGTCAAACCAGCCTGACTTGGTGCGGGTGCCTGCTTGGCTCTGGGAGGCATCCTGCGCAATGCCGAATTTCAGGAGACAGCCAGCCACTCCGGCCCACAGACCACCACACACAAACGCCGGCCATTTTCCCAGGTAAACAATACTCACCAGCCCAGGTTCTTGGTGCCAGTTTACTGGAGGTACATGGCACTGTCAAACAAGCCTGACTGGGCTCTGGTGCCAGCTTGGCACTTTGAGGTATCCTGCGCAATGCCAAATTTCAGGAGTCAGCCATCCACTCCGGCGCACAGGCCCACTATCAAAAATGCCGGCTCTTTTCCAGGTAAACAATACTCACCAGCTCAGGAGCTTGTGGTCGATTTGCTGGAGGTACTTGGCACTTTCAAACAAGCCTGTCTCGGCACAGGTGTCAGCTTTGCTCTGGGAGGCATCCTGCGCAAGGCCGAATTTCGGGACACAGCCAGCCACTCCGTCTTACAGGCCCTGGAACACCAACAATGGCCCTGGAACACCAACACTGTCGATTTTCCCTGACAAACAAAAGTCACCAGACCAAGTTCTTGGTGGCAGTTTGCAGGAGGTTCTTGGCACTGTGAAACCATCCTGACTTGACACTGGGGCCAGCTCTGTTCTGGGAGGCGTCCTGCGCAATGCTGAGTATCAGGAACCAGCTTTCCACTCGTGCCCACAGGCCCGCTATCAAAAATGCCGGCATTTTTCCAGGTAAAAAATTCTCACCAGCTCAGGATTAGGTGTCAGTTTGCAGGATGTACTTGGCACTTTCAAACAAGCCTGACTTGGCACAGGTGCCAGCTTGGCTCTGGGAGGCATCCTGCGCCACGCCGAATTTCAGGAGCCATCCGGCCACTCCGGCTTACAGGCCCCGATCACCAACACTGTCCATTTCCCTGCCAAAGAAAAGTCACCAGACCAGGTTCTTGGTTTCAGTTTTGAGGAAGTACTTGGCACTGTCAAACCAGCCTGACTTGGCACTGGTGCCAGCTTGGCTCTGGGAGGCATCCTGCGCAATGCCGAATTTCAAGAACCAGCAATCCAGTCCGGCCCACAGGCCCGCTATCAGAAATGCCGGCCGTTTTCCAGGTAAACAATAATCACCAGCTCAGCATCTTGGTGTCAGTTTGCAGGAGGTACTTGGCACTGTCAAACAAGCCTGACTTGGCATAGGTGCCAGCTTGGCTCTGGGAGGCATCCTGCGCAATGCCGAATTTCAGGAGACAGCCAGCCACCCCGTCTTACAGGCCTCGCTACAGCAACACTGTCCATTTCCCCTACCAAACAAAAGTCACCAGACCAGGATGTTTGTGACAATTTTCAGGAGGTATTTGGCACTGTCAAACCAGCCTGACTTGGCACAGGTGCCAGCTTGGCACTGGAAGGCATCCTGCGCAGTGCCGAATTTCAGGAGCCGTCCGGCCACTCGGGGCGACAGTCCACCGAACACAAATGCTGACAATTTTCCCAGGTAAACAATACTCACCAGCTCAGGATCTTGGTGTCAGTTTGCAGGAGATTCATGGCACTGTCAAACCAGCCTGACTTGACGCTGGGGCCAGCTCTGCTCTTTGAGGCATCCTGCGCAATGCCGAATATCAGGAACCAGCTTTCCACTCCAGCCCACAGGCCCGCTATCAAATATGCCGGCATTTTTCCAAGTAAAAAATACTCACCAGCTCTGGATCTTGGTGTCAGTTTGCAGGAGGTACTTGGCACTTTCAAACAAGCCTGACTTGGCACAGGTGCCAGCTCTGCTCTGGGAGGCATCCTGTGCAACGCCGAATTTCAGGAGCCATCCGGCCACTCCGGCTTACAGGCCCCGGAACACAAACACTGTCCATTTTATATGCCAAAGAAAAGTCACCAGCCCAGGTTCTTGGTTTCAGTTTTGAGGAGGTACTTGGCACTGTCAAACCAGCCTGACTTGGCGCTGGGGCCAGCTTGGAACTGGGAGGCATCCTGCGCAATGCCGAATTTCAGGAGACAGCCACACACTCTGGCCCACAGAATAGCAGACACAAACGCCGGCCATTTACCCAGGTAAACAATACTCACTAGCCCAGGTTCTTGGTGTAATTTTGCAGGAGGTCCTTGGAACTGTCAAAGAAGCATGACCTGACGCTTG
This sequence comes from Haemorhous mexicanus, assembly GCF_027477595.1. NCBI lineage: Eukaryota > Metazoa > Chordata > Aves > Passeriformes > Fringillidae > Haemorhous > Haemorhous mexicanus. Next base: position 194,364 of record NC_082372.1, on the reverse strand, counting down.
GGCCAGATTGGCACTGGGAGGCATCCTGCGCAATGCCCAATTTCAGGAGTCAGTCGGCCACTCTGGACCACAGGACCCCGAAAACCAACGCCGGCCATTTTCCCAGGTAAACAATACTCACCAGCCCAGGTACTTGGTGTAATTTTGCAGGAGGTACTTGGAACTGTCAAACCAGCCTGACTTGGAATGGTTGCCAGGTCTGCTCATGGAGGCATCCTGCGCAATGCCGAATTTCAGGAGCTAGCCAGCCACTCAGTCCCGCAGTCCACAAACAAAAACGCTGACCATTTTCCCATGTAAAAAACACTCACCAGCCCAGGATGTTGGTGACAGTTTTCTGGAGGTACTTGGCACTGTCCAACCAGCCTGATCTGATGCTTGGTCCACATTGGCACTGGGAGGCATCCTGCGCAATGCTGAATTTCAGGAGCCAGCCGGCCACTTAGGACCACAGGACCCAGAAAACACAAACGCTGGCCATTTTCCCGGTAAACAATACTCACGAGCCTAGATTCTAGGTGTCAGTTTACAGGAGGTACATGGAACTGTCAAACCAGCTTGACTTGGCACTGGTGCCAGCTTGGCTATGGGAGGCACCCTGCGCAATGCTGTATTTCAGGAGCCAGCAGGCCACTCTGGACTATAGGCCACCGAACAAAAAGGCCGGCCATTTTCCCAGATAAACAGTACTCACCAGCCCAGGTACTTGGTGTAATTTTGCAGGAGGTACTTGGAACTGTCAAACAAGCCTGACTTGGAATGGTTGCCAGGTCTGCTCATGGAGGCATCCTGTGCAATGCCGAATTTCAGGAGCCAACCGGACAATCAGGCCCACAGTCCACGAACAGAAACGCAGACCATTTTCCCATGTAAACAATACTCACCAGCCCAGGATGTTGGTGAAAGTTTTCTGGAGGCATTTGGCACTGTCAAACCAGCCTGACTTGGTGCTGGTGCCAGCTTGGCTCTGGGAGGCATCCTGCGCAATGCCGAATTTCAGGAGACAGCCAGCCACTCCGGCCCACAGACCACCACACACAAACGCCGGCCATTTTCCCAGGTAAACAATACTCACCAGCCCAGGTTCTTGGTGCCAGTTTACTGGAGGTACATGGCACTGTCAAACAAGCCTGACTGGGCTCTGGTGCCAGCTTGGCACTTTGAGGTATCCTGCGCAATGCCAAATTTCAGGAGTCAGCCATCCACTCCGGCGCACAGGCCCACTATCAAAAATGCCGGCTCTTTTCCAGGTAAACAATACTCACCAGCTCAGGAGCTTGTGGTCGATTTGCTGGAGGTACTTGGCACTTTCAAACAAGCCTGTCTCGGCACAGGTGTCAGCTTTGCTCTGGGAGGCATCCTGCGCAAGGCCGAATTTCGGGACACAGCCAGCCACTCCGTCTTACAGGCCCTGGAACACCAACAATGGCCCTGGAACACCAACACTGTCGATTTTCCCTGACAAACGAAAGTCACCAGACCAAGTTCTTGGTGGCAGTTTGCAGGAGGTTCTTGGCACTGTGAAACCATCCTGACTTGACACTGGGGCCAGCTCTGTTCTGGGAGGCGTCCTGCGCAATGCTGAGTATCAGGAACCAGCTTTCCACTCGTGCCCACAGGCCCGCTATCAAAAATGCCGGCATTTTTCCAGGTAAAAAATTCTCACCAGCTCAGGATTAGGTGTCAGTTTGCAGGATGTACTTGGCACTTTCAAACAAGCCTGACTTGGCACAGGTGCCAGCTTGGCTCTGGGAGGCATCCTGCGCCACGCCGAATTTCAGGAGCCATCCGGCCACTCCGGCTTACAGGCCCCGATCACCAACACTGTCCATTTCCCTGCCAAAGAAAAGTCACCAGACCAGGTTCTTGGTTTCAGTTTTGAGGAAGTACTTGGCACTGTCAAACCAGCCTGACTTGGCACTGGTGCCAGCTTGGCTCTGGGAGGCATCCTGCGCAATGCCGAATTTCAAGAACCAGCAATCCAGTCCGGCCCACAGGCCCGCTATCAGAAATGCCGGCCGTTTTCCAGGTAAACAATAATCACCAGCTCAGCATCTTGGTGTCAGTTTGCAGGAGGTACTTGGCACTGTCAAACAAGCCTGACTTGGCATAGGTGCCAGCTTGGCTCTGGGAGGCATCCTGCGCAATGCCGAATTTCAGGAGACAGCCAGCCACCCCGTCTTACAGGCCTCGCTACAGCAACACTGTCCATTTCCCCTACCAAACAAAAGTCACCAGACCAGGATGTTTGTGACAATTTTCAGGAGGTATTTGGCACTGTCAAACCAGCCTGACTTGGCACAGGTGCCAGCTTGGCACTGGAAGGCATCCTGCGCAGTGCCGAATTTCAGGAGCCGTCCGGCCACTCGGGGCGACAGTCCACCGAACACAAATGCTGACAATTTTCCCAGGTAAACAATACTCACCAGCTCAGGATCTTGGTGTCAGTTTGCAGGAGATTCATGGCACTGTCAAACCAGCCTGACTTGACGCTGGGGCCAGCTCTGCTCTTTGAGGCATCCTGCGCAATGCCGAATATCAGGAACCAGCTTTCCACTCCAGCCCACAGGCCCGCTATCAAATATGCCGGCATTTTTCCAAGTAAAAAATACTCACCAGCTCTGGATCTTGGTGTCAGTTTGCAGGAGGTACTTGGCACTTTCAAACAAGCCTGACTTGGCACAGGTGCCAGCTCTGCTCTGGGAGGCATCCTGTGCAGCGCCGAATTTCAGGAGCCAGCAAGCCAATCTGGCTTACAGGCCCCGGAACACAAACACTGTCCATTTTATATGCCAAACAAAAGTCACCAGCCCAGGTTCTTGGTTTCAGTTTTGAGGAAGTACTTGGCACTGTCAAACCAGCCTGACTTGGCGCTGGTGCCAGCTTGGCACTGGGAGGCATCCTGCGCAATGCCGAATTTCAGGAGACAGCCACACACTCTGGACCACAGGCCACCAAACACAAACGCCGGCCATTTACCCAGGTAAACAATACTCACTAGCCCAGGTTCTTGGTGTAATTTTGCAGGAGGTCCTTGGAACTGTCAAAGAAGCATGACCTGACGCTTGGGCCAGATTGGCACTGGGAGGCATCCTGCGCAATGTCCAATTTCAGGAGTCAGTCGGCCACTCTGGACCACTGGACCCCGAAAACCAATGCTGGCCCTTTTCCAGGTAAACAATACTCACCAGTCCACGTACTGGGTGTCAGTTTGCAGGAGGTACTTGGCACTGTCAAACCAGCCTAACTTGGCATGATTGCCAGCTGGTGTATGGGAGGCAACCTGCGCAATGCCGAATTTCAGGTGCCAGCCGGCCACTCTGGACCACAGGCCACCAAACACAAACGCCGGCCCTTTTCCCAGGTAAACAATACTCACCAGCCCAGGTACTTGGTGTAATTTTGCAGGAGGTACTTGGAACTGTCAAACCAGCCTGACTTGGAATGGTTGCCAGGTCTGCTCATGGAGGCATCCTGCGCAATGCCGAATTTCAGGAGCTAGCCAGCCACTCAGTCCCGCAGTCCACAAACAAAAACGCTGACCATTTTCCCATGTAAAAAACACTCACCAGCCCAGGATGTTGGTGACAGTTTTCTGGAGGTACTTGGCACTGTCCAACCAGCCTGATCTGATGCTTGGTCCACATTGGCACTGGGAGGCATCCTGCGCAATGCCGAATTTCAGGAGCCAGCCGGCCACTTAGGACCACAGGACCCAGAAAACACAAACGCTGGCCATTTTCCCGGTAAACAATACTCATGAGCCTAGATTCTAGGTGTCAGTTTACAGGAGGTACATGGAACTGTCAAACCAGCTTGACTTGGCACTGGTGCCAGCTTGGCTATGGGAGGCACCCTGCGCAATGCCGAATTTCAGGAGCCAGCAGGCCACTCTGGACTACAGGCCACCGAACAAAAACGCCGGCCATTTTCCCAGATAAACAGTACTCACCAGCCCAGGTACTTGGTGTAATTTTGCAGGAGGTACTTGGAACTGTCAAACAAGCCTGACTTGGAATGGTTGCCAGGTCTGCTCATGGAGGCATCCTGTGCAATGCCGAATTTCAGGAGCCAACCGGACAATCAGGCCCACAGTCCACGAACAGAAACGCAGACCATTTTCCCATGTAAACAATACTCACCAGCCCAGGATGTTGGTGAAAGTTTTCTGGAGGCATTTGGCACTGTCAAACCAGCCTGACTGGGCTCTGGTGCCAGCTTGGCACTTTGAGGTATCCTGCGCAATGCTGAATTTCAGGAGCCAGCCATCCACTCCGGCGCACAGGCCCGCTATCAAAAATGCCGGCTCTTTTCCAGGTAAACAATACTCACCAGCTCAGGAGCTTGTGGTCGATTTGCTGGAGGTACTTGGAACTTTCAAACAAGCCTGACTTGGCTCTGGTGCCAGCTTGGCTCTGGGAGGCATCCTGCGCAATGCCGAATTTCAGGAGACAGCACGCCACTCCGGCTTACAGGCCCCGGAACACAAACACTGTCCATTTTATATGCCAAAGAAAAGTCACCAGACCAGGTTCTTGGTTTCAGGTTTGAGGAGGTACTTGGCACTGTCAAACCAGCCTGACTTGGTGCTGGGGCCAGCTTGGCACTGGGAGGCATCTAGCGCAATGCCGAATTTCAGGAGCCAGCCACACACTGTGGCCCACAGAATAGCAGACACAAACGCCGGCCATTTACCCAGGTAAACAATACTCACTAGCCCAGGTTCTTGGTGTAATTTTGCAGGAGGTACTTGGAACTGTCAAACCAGCCTGACTTGGAATGGTTGCCTGGTCTGCTCATGGAGGCAACCTGCGCAATGCCGAATTTCAGGAACCAGCCGGCCACTCCCGCCCGCAGGCCACCGAATACTGACGCCGGCCATTTTCCCAGGTAAACTTTACTCACCAGCCCAGGATGTTGGTGACAGTTTTCTGGAGGTATTTGGCACTGTCAAACCAGCCTAAATTGGCACTGGTGCCAGCTTGGCTCTGGGAAGCATCCTGCGCAATGCCGAATTTAAGGAGCCATCCGGCCACTCTGGACCACAGACCAAAAAACACAAACGCCGGCCATTTTCCGGGTAAACAATACTCACCAGCCCAGGTTCTTGGTGTCAGTTTGCAGGAGGTACTTGGCACTGTCAAACCAGCCTGACTGGGCTCTGGTGCCAGCTTGGCACTTTGAGGTATCCTGCGCAATGCCAAATTTCAGGAGTCAGCCATCCACTCCGGCGCACAGGCCCACTATCAAAAATGCCGGCTCTTTTCCAGGTAAACAATACTCACCAGCTCAGGAGCTTGTGGTCGATTTGCTGGAGGTACTTGGCACTTTCAAACAAGCCTGTCTCGGCACAGGTGTCAGCTTTGCTCTGGGAGGCATCCTGCGCAAGGCCGAATTTCGGGACACAGCCAGCCACTCCGTCTTACAGGCCCTGGAACACCAACAATGGCCCTGGAACACCAACACTGTCGATTTTCCCTGACAAACAAAAGTCACCAGACCAAGTTCTTGGTGGCAGTTTGCAGGAGGTTCTTGGCACTGTGAAACCATCCTGACTTGACACTGGGGCCAGCTCTGTTCTGGGAGGCGTCCCGCACAATGCTGAATATCAGGAACCAGCTTTCCACTCGTGCCCACAGGCCCGCTATCAAAAATGCCGGCATTTTTCCAGGTAAAAAATACTCACCAGCTCAGGATTAGGTGTCAGTTTGCAGGATGTACTTGGCACTTTCAAACAAGCCTGACTTGGCACAGGTGCCAGCTTGGCTCTGGGAGGCATCCTGCGCCACGCCGAATTTCAGGAGCCATCCGGCCACTCCGGCTTACAGGCCCCGATCACCAACACTGTCCATTTGCCTGCCAAAGAAAAGTCACCAGACCAGGTTCTTGGTTTCAGTTTTGAGGAAGTACTTGACACTGTCAAACCAGCCTGACTTGGCACTGGGGCCAGCTTGGCTCTGGGAGGCATCCTGCGCAATGCCGAATTTCAGGAACCAGCAATCCAGTCCGGCCCACAGGCCCGCTATCAGAAATGCCGGCCGTTTTCCAGGTAAACAATAATCACCAGCTCAGCATCTTGGTGTCAGTTTGCAGGAGGTACTTGGCACTGTCAAACAAGCCTGACTTGGCATAGGTGCCAGCTTGGCTCTGGGAGGCATCCTGCGCAATGCCGAATTTCAGGAGACAGCCAGCCACCCCGTCTTACAGGCCTCGGTACAGCAACACTGTCCATTTCCCCTACCAAACAAAAGTCACCAGACCAGGATGTTTGTGACAATTTTCAGGAGGTATTTGGCACTGTCAAACCAGCCTGACTTGGCACAGGTGCCAGCTTGGCACTGGAAGGCATCCTGCGCCACGCCGAATTTCAGGAGCCATCCGGCCACTCGGGGCGACAGTCCACCGAACACAAATGCTGACAATTTTCCCAGGTAAACAATACTCACCAGCTCAGGATCTTGGTGTCAGTTTGCAGGAGATTCATGGCACTGTCAAACCAGCCTGACTTGACGCTGGGGCCAGCTCTGCTCTTTGAGGCATCCTGCGCAATGCCGAATATCAGGAACCAGCTTTCCACTCCAGCCCACAGGCCCGCTATCAAATATGCCGGCATTTTTCCAAGTAAAAAATACTCACCAGCTCTGGATCTTGGTGTCAGTTTGCAGGAGGTACTTGGCACTTTCAAACAAGCCTGACTTGGCACAGGTGCCAGCTCTGCTCTGGGAGGCATCCTGTGCAGCGCTGAATTTCAGGAGCCAGCAAGCCACTCTGGCTTACAGGCCCCGGAACACAAACACTGTCCATTTTATATGCCAAACAAAAGTCACCAGCCCAGGTTCTTGGTTTCAGTTTTGAGGAAGTACTTGGCACTGTCAAACCAGCCTGACTTGGCGCTGGTGCCAGCTTGGCACTGGGAGGCATCCTGCGCAATGCCGAATTTCAGGAGACAGCCACACACTCTGGACCACAGGCCACCAAACACAAACGCCGGCCATTTACCCAGGTAAACAATACTCACTAGCCCAGGTTCTTGGTGTAATTTTGCAGGAGGTCCTTGGAACTGTCAAAGAAGCATGACCTGACGCTTGGGCCAGATTGGCACTGGGAGGCATCCTGCGCAATGCCCAATTTCAGGAGTCAGTCGGCCACTCTGGACCACAGGACCCCGAAAACCAACGCCGGCCATTTTCCCAGGTAAACAATACTCACCAGCCCAGGTACTTGGTGTAATTTTGCAGGAGGTACTTGGAACTGTCAAACCAGCCTGACTTGGAATGGTTGCCAGGTCTGCTCATGGAGGCATCCTGCGCAATGCCGAATTTCAGGAGCTAGCCAGCCACTCAGTCCCGCAGTCCACAAACAAAAACGCTGACCATTTTCCCATGTAAAAAACACTCACCAGCCCAGGATGTTGGTGACAGTTTTCTGGAGGTACTTGGCACTGTCCAACCAGCCTGATCTGATGCTTGGTCCACATTGGCACTGGGAGGCATCCTGCGCAATGCTGAATTTCAGGAGCCAGCCGGCCACTTAGGACCACAGGACCCAGAAAACACAAACGCTGGCCATTTTCCCGGTAAACAATACTCACGAGCCTAGATTCTAGGTGTCAGTTTACAGGAGGTACATGGAACTGTCAAACCAGCTTGACTTGGCACTGGTGCCAGCTTGGCTATGGGAGGCACCCTGCGCAATGCTGTATTTCAGGAGCCAGCAGGCCACTCTGGACTATAGGCCACCGAACCAAAAGGCCGGCCATTTTCCCAGATAAACAGTACTCACCAGCCCAGGTACTTGGTGTAATTTTGCAGGAGGTACTTGGAACTGTCAAACAAGCCTGACTTGGAATGGTTGCCAGGTCTGCTCATGGAGGCATCCTGTGCAATGCCGAATTTCAGGAGCCAACCGGACAATCAGGCCCACAGTCCACGAACAGAAACGCAGACCATTTTCCCATGTAAACAATACTCACCAGCCCAGGATGTTGGTGAAAGTTTTCTGGAGGCATTTGGCACTGTCAAACCAGCCTGACTTGGTGCTGGTGCCTGCTTGGCTCTGGGAGGCATCCTGCGCAATGCCGAATTTCAGGAGACAGCCAGCCACTCCGGCCCACAGACCACCACACACAAACGCCGGCCATTTTCCCAGGTAAACAATACTCACCAGCCCAGGTTCTTGGTGCCAGTTTACTGGAGGTACATGGCACTGTCAAACAAGCCTGACTGGGCTCTGGTGCCAGCTTGGCACTTTGAGGTATCCTGCGCAATGCCAAATTTCAGGAGTCAGCCATCCACTCCGGCGCACAGGCCCACTATCAAAAATGCCGGCTCTTTTCCAGGTAAACAATACTCACCAGCTCAGGAGCTTGTGGTCGATTTGCTGGAGGTACTTGGCACTTTCAAACAAGCCTGTCTCGGCACAGGTGTCAGCTTTGCTCTGGGAGGCATCCTGCGCAAGGCCGAATTTCGGGACACAGCCAGCCACTCCGTCTTACAGGCCCTGGAACACCAACAATGGCCCTGGAACACCAACACTGTCGATTTTCCCTGACAAACGAAAGTCACCAGACCAAGTTCTTGGTGGCAGTTTGCAGGAGGTTCTTGGCACTGTGAAACCATCCTGACTTGACACTGGGGCCAGCTCTGTTCTGGGAGGCGTCCTGCGCAATGCTGAGTATCAGGAACCAGCTTTCCACTCGTGCCCACAGGCCCGCTATCAAAAATGCCGGCATTTTTCCAGGTAAAAAATTCTCACCAGCTCAGGATTAGGTGTCAGTTTGCAGGATGTACTTGGCACTTTCAAACAAGCCTGACTTGGCACAGGTGCCAGCTTGGCTCTGGGAGGCATCCTGCGCCACGCCGAATTTCAGGAGCCATCCGGCCACTCCGGCTTACAGGCCCCGATCACCAACACTGTCCATTTCCCTGCCAAAGAAAAGTCACCAGACCAGGTTCTTGGTTTCAGTTTTGAGGAAGTACTTGGCACTGTCAAACCAGCCTGACTTGGCACTGGTGCCAGCTTGGCTCTGGGAGGCATCCTGCGCAATGCCGAATTTCAAGAACCAGCAATCCAGTCCGGCCCACAGGCCCGCTATCAGAAATGCCGGCCGTTTTCCAGGTAAACAATAATCACCAGCTCAGCATCTTGGTGTCAGTTTGCAGGAGGTACTTGGCACTGTCAAACAAGCCTGACTTGGCATAGGTGCCAGCTTGGCTCTGGGAGGCATCCTGCGCAATGCCGAATTTCAGGAGACAGCCAGCCACCCCGTCTTACAGGCCTCGCTACAGCAACACTGTCCATTTCCCCTACCAAACAAAAGTCACCAGACCAGGATGTTTGTGACAATTTTCAGGAGGTATTTGGCACTGTCAAACCAGCCTGACTTGGCACAGGTGCCAGCTTGGCACTGGAAGGCATCCTGCGCAGTGCCGAATTTCAGGAGCCGTCCGGCCACTCGGGGCGACAGTCCACCGAACACAAATGCTGACAATTTTCCCAGGTAAACAATACTCACCAGCTCAGGATCTTGGTGTCAGTTTGCAGGAGATTCATGGCACTGTCAAACCAGCCTGACTTGACGCTGGGGCCAGCTCTGCTCTTTGAGGCATCCTGCGCAATGCCGAATATCAGGAACCAGCTTTCCACTCCAGCCCACAGGCCCGCTATCAAATATGCCGGCATTTTTCCAAGTAAAAAATACTCACCAGCTCTGGATCTTGGTGTCAGTTTGCAGGAGGTACTTGGCACTTTCAAACAAGCCTGACTTGGCACAGGTGCCAGCTCTGCTCTGGGAGGCATCCTGTGCAGCGCCGAATTTCAGGAGCCAGCAAGCCAATCTGGCTTACAGGCCCCGGAACACAAACACTGTCCATTTTATATGCCAAACAAAAGTCACCAGCCCAGGTTCTTGGTTTCAGTTTTGAGGAAGTACTTGGCACTGTCAAACCAGCCTGACTTGGCGCTGGTGCCAGCTTGGCACTGGGAGGCATCCTGCGCAATGCCGAATTTCAGGAGACAGCCACACACTCTGGACCACAGGCCACCAAACACAAACGCCGGCCATTTACCCAGGTAAACAATACTCACTAGCCCAGGTTCTTGGTGTAATTTTGCAGGAGGTCCTTGGAACTGTCAAAGAAGCATGACCTGACGCTTGGGCCAGATTGGCACTGGGAGGCATCCTGCGCAATGTCCAATTTCAGGAGTCAGTCGGCCACTCTGGACCACTGGACCCCGAAAACCAATGCTGGCCCTTTTCCAGGTAAACAATACTCACCAGTCCACGTACTGGGTGTCAGTTTGCAGGAGGTACTTGGCACTGTCAAACCAGCCTAACTTGGCATGATTGCCAGCTGGTGTATGGGAGGCAACCTGCGCAATGCCGAATTTCAGGTGCCAGCCGGCCACTCTGGACCACAGGCCACCAAACACAAACGCCGGCCATTTTCCCAGGTAAACAATACTCACCAGCCCAGGTACTTGGTGTAATTTTGCAGGAGGTACTTGGAACTGTCAAACCAGCCTGACTTGGAATGGTTGCCAGGTCTGCTCATGGAGGCATCCTGCGCAATGCCGAATTTCAGGAGCTAGCCAGCCACTCAGTCCCGCAGTCCACAAACAAAAACGCTGACCATTTTCCCATGTAAAAAACACTCACCAGCCCAGGATGTTGGTGACAGTTTTCTGGAGGTACTTGGCACTGTCCAACCAGCCTGATCTGATGCTTGGTCCACATTGGCACTGGGAGGCATCCTGCGCAATGCTGAATTTCAGGAGCCAGCCGGCCACTTAGGACCACAGGACCCAGAAAACACAAACGCTGGCCATTTTCCCGGTAAACAATACTCACGAGCCTAGATTCTAGGTGTCAGTTTACAGGAGGTACATGGAACTGTCAAACCAGCTTGACTTGGCACTGGTGCCAGCTTGGCTATGGGAGGCACCCTGCGCAATGCTGTATTTCAGGAGCCAGCAGGCCACTCTGGACTATAGGCCACCGAACCAAAAGGCCGGCCATTTTCCCAGATAAACAGTACTCACCAGCCCAGGTACTTGGTGTAATTTTGCAGGAGGTACTTGGAACTGTCAAACAAGCCTGACTTGGAATGGTTGCCAGGTCTGCTCATGGAGGCATCCTGTGCAATGCCGAATTTCAGGAGCCAACCGGACAATCAGGCCCACAGTCCACGAACAGAAACGCAGACCATTTTCCCATGTAAACAATACTCACCAGCCCAGGATGTTGGTGAAAGTTTTCTGGAGGCATTTGGCACTGTCAAACCAGCCTGACTTGGTGCTGGTGCCTGCTTGGCTCTGGGAGGCATCCTGCGCAATGCCGAATTTCAGGAGACAGCCAGCCACTCCGGCCCACAGACCACCACACACAAACGCCGGCCATTTTCCCAGGTAAACAATACTCACCAGCCCAGGTTCTTGGTGCCAGTTTACTGGAGGTACATGGCACTGTCAAACAAGCCTGACTGGGCTCTGGTGCCAGCTTGGCACTTTGAGGTATCCTGCGCAATGCCAAATTTCAGGAGTCAGCCATCCACTCCGGCGCACAGGCCCACTATCAAAAATGCCGGCTCTTTTCCAGGTAAACAATACTCACCAGCTCAGGAGCTTGTGGTCGATTTGCTGGAGGTACTTGGCACTTTCAAACAAGCCTGTCTCGGCACAGGTGTCAGCTTTGCTCTGGGAGGCATCCTGCGCAAGGCCGAATTTCGGGACACAGCCAGCCACTCCGTCTTACAGGCCCTGGAACACCAACAATGGCCCTGGAACACCAACACTGTCGATTTTCCCTGACAAACGAAAGTCACCAGACCAAGTTCTTGGTGGCAGTTTGCAGGAGGTTCTTGGCACTGTGAAACCATCCTGACTTGACACTGGGGCCAGCTCTGTTCTGGGAGGCGTCCTGCGCAATGCTGAGTATCAGGAACCAGCTTTCCACTCGTGCCCACAGGCCCGCTATCAAAAATGCCGGCATTTTTCCAGGTAAAAAATTCTCACCAGCTCAGGATTAGGTGTCAGTTTGCAGGATGTACTTGGCACTTTCAAACAAGCCTGACTTGGCACAGGTGCCAGCTTGGCTCTGGGAGGCATCCTGCGCCACGCCGAATTTCAGGAGCCATCCGGCCACTCCGGCTTACAGGCCCCGATCACCAACACTGTCCATTTCCCTGCCAAAGAAAAGTCACCAGACCAGGTTCTTGGTTTCAGTTTTGAGGAAGTACTTGGCACTGTCAAACCAGCCTGACTTGGCACTGGTGCCAGCTTGGCTCTGGGAGGCATCCTGCGCAATGCCGAATTTCAAGAACCAGCAATCCAGTCCGGCCCACAGGCCCGCTATCAGAAATGCCGGCCGTTTTCCAGGTAAACAATAATCACCAGCTCAGCATCTTGGTGTCAGTTTGCAGGAGGTACTTGGCACTGTCAAACAAGCCTGACTTGGCATAGGTGCCAGCTTGGCTCTGGGAGGCATCCTGCGCAATGCCGAATTTCAGGAGACAGCCAGCCACCCCGTCTTACAGGCCTCGCTACAGCAACACTGTCCATTTCCCCTACCAAACAAAAGTCACCAGACCAGGATGTTTGTGACAATTTTCAGGAGGTATTTGGCACTGTCAAACCAGCCTGACTTGGCACAGGTGCCAGCTTGGCACTGGAAGGCATCCTGCGCAGTGCCGAATTTCAGGAGCCGTCCGGCCACTCGGGGCGACAGTCCACCGAACACAAATGCTGACAATTTTCCCAGGTAAACAATACTCACCAGCTCAGGATCTTGGTGTCAGTTTGCAGGAGATTCATGGCACTGTCAAACCAGCCTGACTTGACGCTGGGGCCAGCTCTGCTCTTTGAGGCATCCTGCGCAATGCCGAATATCAGGAACCAGCTTTCCACTCCAGCCCACAGGCCCGCTATCAAATATGCCGGCATTTTTCCAAGTAAAAAATACTCACCAGCTCTGGATCTTGGTGTCAGTTTGCAGGAGGTACTTGGCACTTTCAAACAAGCCTGACTTGGCACAGGTGCCAGCTCTGCTCTGGGAGGCATCCTGTGCAGCGCCGAATTTCAGGAGCCAGCAAGCCAATCTGGCTTACAGGCCCCGGAACACAAACACTGTCCATTTTATATGCCAAACAAAAGTCACCAGCCCAGGTTCTTGGTTTCAGTTTTGAGGAAGTACTTGGCACTGTCAAACCAGCCTGACTTGGCGCTGGTGCCAGCTTGGCACTGGGAGGCATCCTGCGCAATGCCGAATTTCAGGAGACAGCCACACACTCTGGACCACAGGCCACCAAACACAAACGCCGGCCATTTACCCAGGTAAACAATACTCACTAGCCCAGGTTCTTGGTGTAATTTTGCAGGAGGTCCTTGGAACTGTCAAAGAAGCATGACCTGACGCTTGGGCCAGATTGGCACTGGGAGGCATCCTGCGCAATGTCCAATTTCAGGAGTCAGTCGGCCACTCTGGACCACTGGACCCCGAAAACCAATGCTGGCCCTTTTCCAGGTAAACAATACTCACCAGTCCACGTACTGGGTGTCAGTTTGCAGGAGGTACTTGGCACTGTCAAACCAGCCTAACTTGGCATGATTGCCAGCTGGTGTATGGGAGGCAACCTGCGCAATGCCGAATTTCAGGTGCCAGCCGGCCACTCTGGACCACAGGCCACCAAACACAAACGCCGGCCATTTTCCCAGGTAAACAATACTCACCAGCCCAGGTACTTGGTGTAATTTTGCAGGAGGTACTTGGAACTGTCAAACCAGCCTGACTTGGAATGGTTGCCAGGTCTGCTCATGGAGGCATCCTGCGCAATGCCGAATTTCAGGAGCTAGCCAGCCACTCAGTCCCGCAGTCCACAAACAAAAACGCTGACCATTTTCCCATGTAAAAAACACTCACCAGCCCAGGATGTTGGTGACAGTTTTCTGGAGGTACTTGGCACTGTCCAACCAGCCTGATCTGATGCTTGGTCCACATTGGCACTGGGAGGCATCCTGCGCAATGCTGAATTTCAGGAGCCAGCCGGCCACTTAGGACCACAGGACCCAGAAAACACAAACGCTGGCCATTTTCCCGGTAAACAATACTCACGAGCCTAGATTCTAGGTGTCAGTTTACAGGAGGTACATGGAACTGTCAAACCAGCTTGACTTGGCACTGGTGCCAGCTTGGCTATGGGAGGCACCCTGCGCAATGCTGTATTTCAGGAGCCAGCAGGCCACTCTGGACTATAGGCCACCGAACCAAAAGGCCGGCCATTTTCCCAGATAAACAGTACTCACCAGCCCAGGTACTTGGTGTAATTTTGCAGGAGGTACTTGGAACTGTCAAACAAGCCTGACTTGGAATGGTTGCCAGGTCTGCTCATGGAGGCATCCTGTGCAATGCCGAATTTCAGGAGCCAACCGGACAATCAGGCCCACAGTCCACGAACAGAAACGCAGACCATTTTCCCATGTAAACAATACTCACCAGCCCAGGATGTTGGTGAAAGTTTTCTGGAGGCATTTGGCACTGTCAAACCAGCCTGACTTGGTGCTGGTGCCTGCTTGGCTCTGGGAGGCATCCTGCGCAATGCCGAATTTCAGGAGACAGCCAGCCACTCCGGCCCACAGACCACCACACACAAACGCCGGCCATTTTCCCAGGTAAACAATACTCACCAGCCCAGGTTCTTGGTGCCAGTTTACTGGAGGTACATGGCACTGTCAAACAAGCCTGACTGGGCTCTGGTGCCAGCTTGGCACTTTGAGGTATCCTGCGCAATGCCAAATTTCAGGAGTCAGCCATCCACTCCGGCGCACAGGCCCACTATCAAAAATGCCGGCTCTTTTCCAGGTAAACAATACTCACCAGCTCAGGAGCTTGTGGTCGATTTGCTGGAGGTACTTGGCACTTTCAAACAAGCCTGTCTCGGCACAGGTGTCAGCTTTGCTCTGGGAGGCATCCTGCGCAAGGCCGAATTTCGGGACACAGCCAGCCACTCCGTCTTACAGGCCCTGGAACACCAACAATGGCCCTGGAACACCAACACTGTCGATTTTCCCTGACAAACGAAAGTCACCAGACCAAGTTCTTGGTGGCAGTTTGCAGGAGGTTCTTGGCACTGTGAAACCATCCTGACTTGACACTGGGGCCAGCTCTGTTCTGGGAGGCGTCCTGCGCAATGCTGAGTATCAGGAACCAGCTTTCCACTCGTGCCCACAGGCCCGCTATCAAAAATGCCGGCATTTTTCCAGGTAAAAAATTCTCACCAGCTCAGGATTAGGTGTCAGTTTGCAGGATGTACTTGGCACTTTCAAACAAGCCTGACTTGGCACAGGTGCCAGCTTGGCTCTGGGAGGCATCCTGCGCCACGCCGAATTTCAGGAGCCATCCGGCCACTCCGGCTTACAGGCCCCGATCACCAACACTGTCCATTTCCCTGCCAAAGAAAAGTCACCAGACCAGGTTCTTGGTTTCAGTTTTGAGGAAGTACTTGGCACTGTCAAACCAGCCTGACTTGGCACTGGTGCCAGCTTGGCTCTGGGAGGCATCCTGCGCAATGCCGAATTTCAAGAACCAGCAATCCAGTCCGGCCCACAGGCCCGCTATCAGAAATGCCGGCCGTTTTCCAGGTAAACAATAATCACCAGCTCAGCATCTTGGTGTCAGTTTGCAGGAGGTACTTGGCACTGTCAAACAAGCCTGACTTGGCATAGGTGCCAGCTTGGCTCTGGGAGGCATCCTGCGCAATGCCGAATTTCAGGAGACAGCCAGCCACCCCGTCTTACAGGCCTCGCTACAGCAACACTGTCCATTTCCCCTACCAAACAAAAGTCACCAGACCAGGATGTTTGTGACAATTTTCAGGAGGTATTTGGCACTGTCAAACCAGCCTGACTTGGCACAGGTGCCAGCTTGGCACTGGAAGGCATCCTGCGCAGTGCCGAATTTCAGGAGCCGTCCGGCCACTCGGCGACAGTCCACCGAACACAAATGCTGACAATTTTCCCAGGTAACTACAATACTCACCAGCTCAGGATCTTGGTGTCAGTTTGCAGGAGATTCATGGCACTGTCAAACCAGCCTGACTTGACGCTGGGGCCAGCTCTGCTCTTTGAGGCATCCTGCGCAATGCCGAATATCAGGAACCAGCTTTCCACTCCAGCCCACAGGCCCGCTATCAAATATGCCGGCATTTTTCCAAGTAAAAAATACTCACCAGCTCTGGATCTTGGTGTCAGTTTGCAGGAGGTACTTGGCACTTTCAAACAAGCCTGACTTGGCACAGGTGCCAGCTCTGCTCTGGGAGGCATCCTGTGCAGCGCCGAATTTCAGGAGCCAGCAAGCCAATCTGGCTTACAGGCCCCGGAACACAAACACTGTCCCATTTTATATGCCAAACAAAAGTCACCAGCCCAGGTTCTTGGTTTCAGTTTTGAGGAAGTACTTGGCACTGTCAAACCAGCCTGACTTGGCGCTGGTGCCAGCTTGGCACTGGGAGGCATCCTGCGCAATGCCGAATTTCAGGAGACAGCCACACACTCTGGACCACAGGCCACCAAACACAAACGCCGGCCATTTACCCAGGTAAACAATACTCACTAGCCCAGGTTCTTGGTGTAATTTTGCAGGAGGTCCTTGGAACTGTCAAAGAAGCATGACCTGACGCTTGGGCCAGATTGGCACTGGGAGGCATCCTGCGCAATGTCCAATTTCAGGAGTCAGTCGGCCACTCTGGACCACTGGACCCCGAAAACCAATGCTGGCCCTTTTCCAGGTAAACAATACTCACCAGTCCACGTACTGGGTGTCAGTTTGCAGGAGGTACTTGGCACTGTCAAACCAGCCTAACTTGGCATGATTGCCAGCTGGTGTATGGGAGGCAACCTGCGCAATGCCGAATTTCAGGTGCCAGCCGGCCACTCTGGACCACAGGCCACCAAACACAAACGCCGGCCCTTTTCCCAGGTAAACAATACTCACCAGCCCAGGTACTTGGTGTAATTTTGCAGGAGGTACTTGGAACTGTCAAACCAGCCTGACTTGGAATGGTTGCCAGGTCTGCTCATGGAGGCATCCTGCGCAATGCCGAATTTCAGGAGCTAGCCAGCCACTCAGTCCCGCAGTCCACAAACAAAAACGCTGACCATTTTCCCATGTAAAAAACACTCACCAGCCCAGGATGTTGGTGACAGTTTTCTGGAGGTACTTGGCACTGTCCAACCAGCCTGATCTGATGCTTGGTCCACATTGGCACTGGGAGGCATCCTGCGCAATGCCGAATTTCAGGAGCCAGCCGGCCACTTAGGACCACAGGACCCAGAAAACACAAACGCTGGCCATTTTCCCGGTAAACAATACTCATGAGCCTAGATTCTAGGTGTCAGTTTACAGGAGGTACATGGAACTGTCAAACCAGCTTGACTTGGCACTGGTGCCAGCTTGGCTATGGGAGGCACCCTGCGCAATGCCGAATTTCAGGAGCCAGCAGGCCACTCTGGACTACAGGCCACCGAACAAAAACGCCGGCCATTTTCCCAGATAAACAGTACTCACCAGCCCAGGTACTTGGTGTAATTTTGCAGGAGGTACTTGGAACTGTCAAACAAGCCTGACTTGGAATGGTTGCCAGGTCTGCTCATGGAGGCATCCTGTGCAATGCCGAATTTCAGGAGCCAACCGGACAATCAGGCCCACAGTCCACGAACAGAAACGCAGACCATTTTCCCATGTAAACAATACTCACCAGCCCAGGATGTTGGTGAAAGTTTTCTGGAGGCATTTGGCACTGTCAAACCAGCCTGACTTGGCACTGGTGCCAGCTTGGCACTTTGAGGTATCCTGCGCAATGCTGAATTTCAGGAGCCAGCCATCCACTCCGGCGCACAGGCCCGCTATCAAAAATGCCGGCTCTTTTCCAGGTAAACAATACTCACCAGCTCAGGAGCTTGTGGTCGATTTGCTGGAGGTACTTGGAACTTTCAAACAAGCCTGACTTGGCTCTGGTGCCAGCTTGGCTCTGGGAGGCATCCTGCGCAATGCCGAATTTCAGGAGACAGCCGGCCACTCCGGCTTACAGGCCCCGGAACACAAACACTGTCCATTTTATATGCCAAAGAAAAGTCACCAGACCAGGTTCTTGGTTTCAGGTTTGAGGAGGTACTTGGCACTGTCAAACCAGCCTGACTTGGTGCTGGGGCCAGCTTGGCACTGGGAGGCATCTAGCGCAATGCCGAATTTCAGGAGCCAGCCACACACTGTGGCCCACAGAATAGCAGACACAAACGCCGGCCATTTACCCAGGTAAACAATACTCACTAGCCCAGGTTCTTGGTGTAATTTTGCAGGAGGTACTTGGAACTGTCAAACCAGCCTGACTTGGAATGGTTGCCTGGTCTGCTCATGGAGGCAACCTGCGCAATGCCGAATTTCAGGAACCAGCCGGCCACTCCCGCCCGCAGGCCACCGAATACTGACGCCGGCCATTTTCCCAGGTAAACTTTACTCACCAGCCCAGGATGTTGGTGACAGTTTTCTGGAGGTATTTGGCACTGTCAAACCAGCCTAAATTGGCACTGGTGCCAGCTTGGCTCTGGGAAGCATCCTGCGCAATGCCGAATTTAAGGAGCCATCCGGCCACTCTGGACCACAGACCAAAAAACACAAACGCCGGCCATTTTCCGGGTAAACAATACTCACCAGCCCAGGTTCTTGGTGTCAGTTTGCAGGAGGTACTTGGCACTGTCAAACCAGCCTGACTGGGCTCTGGTGCCAGCTTGGCACTTTGAGGTATCCTGCGCAATGCCAAATTTCAGGAGTCAGCCATCCACTCCGGCGCACAGGCCCACTATCAAAAATGCCGGCTCTTTTCCAGGTAAACAATACTCACCAGCTCAGGAGCTTGTGGTCGATTTGCTGGAGGTACTTGGCACTTTCAAACAAGCCTGTCTCGGCACAGGTGTCAGCTTTGCTCTGGGAGGCATCCTGCGCAAGGCCGAATTTCGGGACACAGCCAGCCACTCCGTCTTACAGGCCCTGGAACACCAACAATGGCCCTGGAACACCAACACTGTCGATTTTCCCTGACAAACAAAAGTCACCAGACCAAGTTCTTGGTGGCAGTTTGCAGGAGGTTCTTGGCACTGTGAAACCATCCTGACTTGACACTGGGGCCAGCTCTGTTCTGGGAGGCGTCCCGCACAATGCTGAATATCAGGAACCAGCTTTCCACTCGTGCCCACAGGCCCGCTATCAAAAATGCCGGCATTTTTCCAGGTAAAAAATACTCACCAGCTCAGGATTAGGTGTCAGTTTGCAGGATGTACTTGGCACTTTCAAACAAGCCTGACTTGGCACAGGTGCCAGCTTGGCTCTGGGAGGCATCCTGCGCCACGCCGAATTTCAGGAGCCATCCGGCCACTCCGGCTTACAGGCCCCGATCACCAACACTGTCCATTTGCCTGCCAAAGAAAAGTCACCAGACCAGGTTCTTGGTTTCAGTTTTGAGGAAGTACTTGACACTGTCAAACCAGCCTGACTTGGCACTGGGGCCAGCTTGGCTCTGGGAGGCATCCTGCGCAATGCCGAATTTCAGGAACCAGCAATCCAGTCCGGCCCACAGGCCCGCTATCAGAAATGCCGGCCGTTTTCCAGGTAAACAATAATCACCAGCTCAGCATCTTGGTGTCAGTTTGCAGGAGGTACTTGGCACTGTCAAACAAGCCTGACTTGGCATAGGTGCCAGCTTGGCTCTGGGAGGCATCCTGCGCAATGCCGAATTTCAGGAGACAGCCAGCCACCCCGTCTTACAGGCCTCGGTACAGCAACACTGTCCATTTCCCCTACCAAACAAAAGTCACCAGACCAGGATGTTTGTGACAATTTTCAGGAGGTATTTGGCACTGTCAAACCAGCCTGACTTGGCACAGGTGCCAGCTTGGCACTGGAAGGCATCCTGCGCCACGCCGAATTTCAGGAGCCATCCGGCCACTCGGGGCGACAGTCCACCGAACACAAATGCTGACAATTTTCCCAGGTAAACAATACTCACCAGCTCAGGATCTTGGTGTCAGTTTGCAGGAGATTCATGGCACTGTCAAACCAGCCTGACTTGACGCTGGGGCCAGCTCTGCTCTTTGAGGCATCCTGCGCAATGCCGAATATCAGGAACCAGCTTTCCACTCCAGCCCACAGGCCCGCTATCAAATATGCCGGCATTTTTCCAAGTAAAAAATACTCACCAGCTCTGGATCTTGGTGTCAGTTTGCAGGAGGTACTTGGCACTTTCAAACAAGCCTGACTTGGCACAGGTGCCAGCTCTGCTCTGGGAGGCATCCTGTGCAGCGCTGAATTTCAGGAGCCAGCAAGCCACTCTGGCTTACAGGCCCCGGAACACAAACACTGTCCATTTTATATGCCAAACAAAAGTCACCAGCCCAGGTTCTTGGTTTCAGTTTTGAGGAAGTACTTGGCACTGTCAAACCAGCCTGACTTGGCGCTGGTGCCAGCTTGGCACTGGGAGGCATCCTGCGCAATGCCGAATTTCAGGAGACAGCCACACACTCTGGACCACAGGCCACCAAACACAAACGCCGGCCATTTACCCAGGTAAACAATACTCACTAGCCCAGGTTCTTGGTGTAATTTTGCAGGAGGTCCTTGGAACTGTCAAAGAAGCATGACCTGACGCTTGGGCCAGATTGGCACTGGGAGGCATCCTGCGCAATGCCCAATTTCAGGAGTCAGTCGGCCACTCTGGACCACAGGACCCCGAAAACCAACGCCGGCCATTTTCCCAGGTAAACAATACTCACCAGCCCAGGTACTTGGTGTAATTTTGCAGGAGGTACTTGGAACTGTCAAACCAGCCTGACTTGGAATGGTTGCCAGGTCTGCTCATGGAGGCATCCTGCGCAATGCCGAATTTCAGGAGCTAGCCAGCCACTCAGTCCCGCAGTCCACAAACAAAAACGCTGACCATTTTCCCATGTAAAAAACACTCACCAGCCCAGGATGTTGGTGACAGTTTTCTGGAGGTACTTGGCACTGTCCAACCAGCCTGATCTGATGCTTGGTCCACATTGGCACTGGGAGGCATCCTGCGCAATGCTGAATTTCAGGAGCCAGCCGGCCACTTAGGACCACAGGACCCAGAAAACACAAACGCTGGCCATTTTCCCGGTAAACAATACTCACGAGCCTAGATTCTAGGTGTCAGTTTACAGGAGGTACATGGAACTGTCAAACCAGCTTGACTTGGCACTGGTGCCAGCTTGGCTATGGGAGGCACCCTGCGCAATGCTGTATTTCAGGAGCCAGCAGGCCACTCTGGACTATAGGCCACCGAACCAAAAGGCCGGCCATTTTCCCAGATAAACAGTACTCACCAGCCCAGGTACTTGGTGTAATTTTGCAGGAGGTACTTGGAACTGTCAAACAAGCCTGACTTGGAATGGTTGCCAGGTCTGCTCATGGAGGCATCCTGTGCAATGCCGAATTTCAGGAGCCAACCGGACAATCAGGCCCACAGTCCACGAACAGAAACGCAGACCATTTTCCCATGTAAACAATACTCACCAGCCCAGGATGTTGGTGAAAGTTTTCTGGAGGCATTTGGCACTGTCAAACCAGCCTGACTTGGTGCTGGTGCCTGCTTGGCTCTGGGAGGCATCCTGCGCAATGCCGAATTTCAGGAGACAGCCAGCCACTCCGGCCCACAGACCACCACACACAAACGCCGGCCATTTTCCCAGGTAAACAATACTCACCAGCCCAGGTTCTTGGTGCCAGTTTACTGGAGGTACATGGCACTGTCAAACAAGCCTGACTGGGCTCTGGTGCCAGCTTGGCACTTTGAGGTATCCTGCGCAATGCCAAATTTCAGGAGTCAGCCATCCACTCCGGCGCACAGGCCCACTATCAAAAATGCCGGCTCTTTTCCAGGTAAACAATACTCACCAGCTCAGGAGCTTGTGGTCGATTTGCTGGAGGTACTTGGCACTTTCAAACAAGCCTGTCTCGGCACAGGTGTCAGCTTTGCTCTGGGAGGCATCCTGCGCAAGGCCGAATTTCGGGACACAGCCAGCCACTCCGTCTTACAGGCCCTGGAACACCAACAATGGCCCTGGAACACCAACACTGTCGATTTTCCCTGACAAACGAAAGTCACCAGACCAAGTTCTTGGTGGCAGTTTGCAGGAGGTTCTTGGCACTGTGAAACCATCCTGACTTGACACTGGGGCCAGCTCTGTTCTGGGAGGCGTCCTGCGCAATGCTGAGTATCAGGAACCAGCTTTCCACTCGTGCCCACAGGCCCGCTATCAAAAATGCCGGCATTTTTCCAGGTAAAAAATTCTCACCAGCTCAGGATTAGGTGTCAGTTTGCAGGATGTACTTGGCACTTTCAAACAAGCCTGACTTGGCACAGGTGCCAGCTTGGCTCTGGGAGGCATCCTGCGCCACGCCGAATTTCAGGAGCCATCCGGCCACTCCGGCTTACAGGCCCCGATCACCAACACTGTCCATTTCCCTGCCAAAGAAAAGTCACCAGACCAGGTTCTTGGTTTCAGTTTTGAGGAAGTACTTGGCACTGTCAAACCAGCCTGACTTGGCACTGGTGCCAGCTTGGCTCTGGGAGGCATCCTGCGCAATGCCGAATTTCAAGAACCAGCAATCCAGTCCGGCCCACAGGCCCGCTATCAGAAATGCCGGCCGTTTTCCAGGTAAACAATAATCACCAGCTCAGCATCTTGGTGTCAGTTTGCAGGAGGTACTTGGCACTGTCAAACAAGCCTGACTTGGCATAGGTGCCAGCTTGGCTCTGGGAGGCATCCTGCGCAATGCCGAATTTCAGGAGACAGCCAGCCACCCCGTCTTACAGGCCTCGCTACAGCAACACTGTCCATTTCCCCTACCAAACAAAAGTCACCAGACCAGGATGTTTGTGACAATTTTCAGGAGGTATTTGGCACTGTCAAACCAGCCTGACTTGGCACAGGTGCCAGCTTGGCACTGGAAGGCATCCTGCGCAGTGCCGAATTTCAGGAGCCGTCCGGCCACTCGGGGCGACAGTCCACCGAACACAAATGCTGACAATTTTCCCAGGTAAACAATACTCACCAGCTCAGGATCTTGGTGTCAGTTTGCAGGAGATTCATGGCACTGTCAAACCAGCCTGACTTGACGCTGGGGCCAGCTCTGCTCTTTGAGGCATCCTGCGCAATGCCGAATATCAGGAACCAGCTTTCCACTCCAGCCCACAGGCCCGCTATCAAATATGCCGGCATTTTTCCAAGTAAAAAATACTCACCAGCTCTGGATCTTGGTGTCAGTTTGCAGGAGGTACTTGGCACTTTCAAACAAGCCTGACTTGGCACAGGTGCCAGCTCTGCTCTGGGAGGCATCCTGTGCAGCGCCGAATTTCAGGAGCCAGCAAGCCAATCTGGCTTACAGGCCCCGGAACACAAACACTGTCCATTTTATATGCCAAACAAAAGTCACCAGCCCAGGTTCTTGGTTTCAGTTTTGAGGAAGTACTTGGCACTGTCAAACCAGCCTGACTTGGCGCTGGTGCCAGCTTGGCACTGGGAGGCATCCTGCGCAATGCCGAATTTCAGGAGACAGCCACACACTCTGGACCACAGGCCACCAAACACAAACGCCGGCCATTTACCCAGGTAAACAATACTCACTAGCCCAGGTTCTTGGTGTAATTTTGCAGGAGGTCCTTGGAACTGTCAAAGAAGCATGACCTGACGCTTGGGCCAGATTGGCACTGGGAGGCATCCTGCGCAATGTCCAATTTCAGGAGTCAGTCGGCCACTCTGGACCACTGGACCCCGAAAACCAATGCTGGCCCTTTTCCAGGTAAACAATACTCACCAGTCCACGTACTGGGTGTCAGTTTGCAGGAGGTACTTGGCACTGTCAAACCAGCCTAACTTGGCATGATTGCCAGCTGGTGTATGGGAGGCAACCTGCGCAATGCCGAATTTCAGGTGCCAGCCGGCCACTCTGGACCACAGGCCACCAAACACAAACGCCGGCCCTTTTCCCAGGTAAACAATACTCACCAGCCCAGGTACTTGGTGTAATTTTGCAGGAGGTACTTGGAACTGTCAAACCAGCCTGACTTGGAATGGTTGCCAGGTCTGCTCATGGAGGCATCCTGCGCAATGCCGAATTTCAGGAGCTAGCCAGCCACTCAGTCCCGCAGTCCACAAACAAAAACGCTGACCATTTTCCCATGTAAAAAACACTCACCAGCCCAGGATGTTGGTGACAGTTTTCTGGAGGTACTTGGCACTGTCCAACCAGCCTGATCTGATGCTTGGTCCACATTGGCACTGGGAGGCATCCTGCGCAATGCCGAATTTCAGGAGCCAGCCGGCCACTTAGGACCACAGGACCCAGAAAACACAAACGCTGGCCATTTTCCCGGTAAACAATACTCATGAGCCTAGATTCTAGGTGTCAGTTTACAGGAGGTACATGGAACTGTCAAACCAGCTTGACTTGGCACTGGTGCCAGCTTGGCTATGGGAGGCACCCTGCGCAATGCCGAATTTCAGGAGCCAGCAGGCCACTCTGGACTACAGGCCACCGAACAAAAACGCCGGCCATTTTCCCAGATAAACAGTACTCACCAGCCCAGGTACTTGGTGTAATTTTGCAGGAGGTACTTGGAACTGTCAAACAAGCCTGACTTGGAATGGTTGCCAGGTCTGCTCATGGAGGCATCCTGTGCAATGCCGAATTTCAGGAGCCAACCGGACAATCAGGCCCACAGTCCACGAACAGAAACGCAGACCATTTTCCCATGTAAACAATACTCACCAGCCCAGGATGTTGGTGAAAGTTTTCTGGAGGCATTTGGCACTGTCAAACCAGCCTGACTTGGCACTGGTGCCAGCTTGGCACTTTGAGGTATCCTGCGCAATGCTGAATTTCAGGAGCCAGCCATCCACTCCGGCGCACAGGCCCGCTATCAAAAATGCCGGCTCTTTTCCAGGTAAACAATACTCACCAGCTCAGGAGCTTGTGGTCGATTTGCTGGAGGTACTTGGAACTTTCAAACAAGCCTGACTTGGCTCTGGTGCCAGCTTGGCTCTGGGAGGCATCCTGCGCAATGCCGAATTTCAGGAGACAGCACGCCACTCCGGCTTACAGGCCCCGGAACACAAACACTGTCCATTTTATATGCCAAAGAAAAGTCACCAGACCAGGTTCTTGGTTTCAGGTTTGAGGAGGTACTTGGCACTGTCAAACCAGCCTGACTTGGTGCTGGGGCCAGCTTGGCACTGGGAGGCATCTAGCGCAATGCCGAATTTCAGGAGCCAGCCACACACTGTGGCCCACAGAATAGCAGACACAAACGCCGGCCATTTACCCAGGTAAACAATACTCACTAGCCCAGGTTCTTGGTGTAATTTTGCAGGAGGTACTTGGAACTGTCAAACCAGCCTGACTTGGAATGGTTGCCTGGTCTGCTCATGGAGGCAACCTGCGCAATGCCGAATTTCAGGAACCAGCCGGCCACTCCCGCCCGCAGGCCACCGAATACTGACGCCGGCCATTTTCCCAGGTAAACTTTACTCACCAGCCCAGGATGTTGGTGACAGTTTTCTGGAGGTATTTGGCACTGTCAAACCAGCCTAAATTGGCACTGGTGCCAGCTTGGCTCTGGGAAGCATCCTGCGCAATGCCGAATTTAAGGAGCCATCCGGCCACTCTGGACCACAGACCAAAAAACACAAACGCCGGCCATTTTCCGGGTAAACAATACTCACCAGCCCAGGTTCTTGGTGTCAGTTTGCAGGAGGTACTTGGCACTGTCAAACCAGCCTGACTGGGCTCTGGTGCCAGCTTGGCACTTTGAGGTATCCTGCGCAATGCCAAATTTCAGGAGTCAGCCATCCACTCCGGCGCACAGGCCCACTATCAAAAATGCCGGCTCTTTTCCAGGTAAACAATACTCACCAGCTCAGGAGCTTGTGGTCGATTTGCTGGAGGTACTTGGCACTTTCAAACAAGCCTGTCTCGGCACAGGTGTCAGCTTTGCTCTGGGAGGCATCCTGCGCAAGGCCGAATTTCGGGACACAGCCAGCCACTCCGTCTTACAGGCCCTGGAACACCAACAATGGCCCTGGAACACCAACACTGTCGATTTTCCCTGACAAACAAAAGTCACCAGACCAAGTTCTTGGTGGCAGTTTGCAGGAGGTTCTTGGCACTGTGAAACCATCCTGACTTGACACTGGGGCCAGCTCTGTTCTGGGAGGCGTCCCGCACAATGCTGAATATCAGGAACCAGCTTTCCACTCGTGCCCACAGGCCCGCTATCAAAAATGCCGGCATTTTTCCAGGTAAAAAATACTCACCAGCTCAGGATTAGGTGTCAGTTTGCAGGATGTACTTGGCACTTTCAAACAAGCCTGACTTGGCACAGGTGCCAGCTTGGCTCTGGGAGGCATCCTGCGCCACGCCGAATTTCAGGAGCCATCCGGCCACTCCGGCTTACAGGCCCCGATCACCAACACTGTCCATTTGCCTGCCAAAGAAAAGTCACCAGACCAGGTTCTTGGTTTCAGTTTTGAGGAAGTACTTGACACTGTCAAACCAGCCTGACTTGGCACTGGGGCCAGCTTGGCTCTGGGAGGCATCCTGCGCAATGCCGAATTTCAGGAACCAGCAATCCAGTCCGGCCCACAGGCCCGCTATCAGAAATGCCGGCCGTTTTCCAGGTAAACAATAATCACCAGCTCAGCATCTTGGTGTCAGTTTGCAGGAGGTACTTGGCACTGTCAAACAAGCCTGACTTGGCATAGGTGCCAGCTTGGCTCTGGGAGGCATCCTGCGCAATGCCGAATTTCAGGAGACAGCCAGCCACCCCGTCTTACAGGCCTCGGTACAGCAACACTGTCCATTTCCCCTACCAAACAAAAGTCACCAGACCAGGATGTTTGTGACAATTTTCAGGAGGTATTTGGCACTGTCAAACCAGCCTGACTTGGCACAGGTGCCAGCTTGGCACTGGAAGGCATCCTGCGCCACGCCGAATTTCAGGAGCCATCCGGCCACTCGGGGCGACAGTCCACCGAACACAAATGCTGACAATTTTCCCAGGTAAACAATACTCACCAGCTCAGGATCTTGGTGTCAGTTTGCAGGAGATTCATGGCACTGTCAAACCAGCCTGACTTGACGCTGGGGCCAGCTCTGCTCTTTGAGGCATCCTGCGCAATGCCGAATATCAGGAACCAGCTTTCCACTCCAGCCCACAGGCCCGCTATCAAATATGCCGGCATTTTTCCAAGTAAAAAATACTCACCAGCTCTGGATCTTGGTGTCAGTTTGCAGGAGGTACTTGGCACTTTCAAACAAGCCTGACTTGGCACAGGTGCCAGCTCTGCTCTGGGAGGCATCCTGTGCAGCGCTGAATTTCAGGAGCCAGCAAGCCACTCTGGCTTACAGGCCCCGGAACACAAACACTGTCCATTTTATATGCCAAACAAAAGTCACCAGCCCAGGTTCTTGGTTTCAGTTTTGAGGAAGTACTTGGCACTGTCAAACCAGCCTGACTTGGCGCTGGTGCCAGCTTGGCACTGGGAGGCATCCTGCGCAATGCCGAATTTCAGGAGACAGCCACACACTCTGGACCACAGGCCACCAAACACAAACGCCGGCCATTTACCCAGGTAAACAATACTCACTAGCCCAGGTTCTTGGTGTAATTTTGCAGGAGGTCCTTGGAACTGTCAAAGAAGCATGACCTGACGCTTGGGCCAGATTGGCACTGGGAGGCATCCTGCGCAATGCCCAATTTCAGGAGTCAGTCGGCCACTCTGGACCACAGGACCCCGAAAACCAACGCCGGCCATTTTCCCAGGTAAACAATACTCACCAGCCCAGGTACTTGGTGTAATTTTGCAGGAGGTACTTGGAACTGTCAAACCAGCCTGACTTGGAATGGTTGCCAGGTCTGCTCATGGAGGCATCCTGCGCAATGCCGAATTTCAGGAGCTAGCCAGCCACTCAGTCCCGCAGTCCACAAACAAAAACGCTGACCATTTTCCCATGTAAAAAACACTCACCAGCCCAGGATGTTGGTGACAGTTTTCTGGAGGTACTTGGCACTGTCCAACCAGCCTGATCTGATGCTTGGTCCACATTGGCACTGGGAGGCATCCTGCGCAATGCTGAATTTCAGGAGCCAGCCGGCCACTTAGGACCACAGGACCCAGAAAACACAAACGCTGGCCATTTTCCCGGTAAACAATACTCACGAGCCTAGATTCTAGGTGTCAGTTTACAGGAGGTACATGGAACTGTCAAACCAGCTTGACTTGGCACTGGTGCCAGCTTGGCTATGGGAGGCACCCTGCGCAATGCTGTATTTCAGGAGCCAGCAGGCCACTCTGGACTATAGGCCACCGAACCAAAAGGCCGGCCATTTTCCCAGATAAACAGTACTCACCAGCCCAGGTACTTGGTGTAATTTTGCAGGAGGTACTTGGAACTGTCAAACAAGCCTGACTTGGAATGGTTGCCAGGTCTGCTCATGGAGGCATCCTGTGCAATGCCGAATTTCAGGAGCCAACCGGACAATCAGGCCCACAGTCCACGAACAGAAACGCAGACCATTTTCCCATGTAAACAATACTCACCAGCCCAGGATGTTGGTGAAAGTTTTCTGGAGGCATTTGGCACTGTCAAACCAGCCTGACTTGGTGCTGGTGCCTGCTTGGCTCTGGGAGGCATCCTGCGCAATGCCGAATTTCAGGAGACAGCCAGCCACTCCGGCCCACAGACCACCACACACAAACGCCGGCCATTTTCCCAGGTAAACAATACTCACCAGCCCAGGTTCTTGGTGCCAGTTTACTGGAGGTACATGGCACTGTCAAACAAGCCTGACTGGGCTCTGGTGCCAGCTTGGCACTTTGAGGTATCCTGCGCAATGCCAAATTTCAGGAGTCAGCCATCCACTCCGGCGCACAGGCCCACTATCAAAAATGCCGGCTCTTTTCCAGGTAAACAATACTCACCAGCTCAGGAGCTTGTGGTCGATTTGCTGGAGGTACTTGGCACTTTCAAACAAGCCTGTCTCGGCACAGGTGTCAGCTTTGCTCTGGGAGGCATCCTGCGCAAGGCCGAATTTCGGGACACAGCCAGCCACTCCGTCTTACAGGCCCTGGAACACCAACAATGGCCCTGGAACACCAACACTGTCGATTTTCCCTGACAAACGAAAGTCACCAGACCAAGTTCTTGGTGGCAGTTTGCAGGAGGTTCTTGGCACTGTGAAACCATCCTGACTTGACACTGGGGCCAGCTCTGTTCTGGGAGGCGTCCTGCGCAATGCTGAGTATCAGGAACCAGCTTTCCACTCGTGCCCACAGGCCCGCTATCAAAAATGCCGGCATTTTTCCAGGTAAAAAATTCTCACCAGCTCAGGATTAGGTGTCAGTTTGCAGGATGTACTTGGCACTTTCAAACAAGCCTGACTTGGCACAGGTGCCAGCTTGGCTCTGGGAGGCATCCTGCGCCACGCCGAATTTCAGGAGCCATCCGGCCACTCCGGCTTACAGGCCCCGATCACCAACACTGTCCATTTCCCTGCCAAAGAAAAGTCACCAGACCAGGTTCTTGGTTTCAGTTTTGAGGAAGTACTTGGCACTGTCAAACCAGCCTGACTTGGCACTGGTGCCAGCTTGGCTCTGGGAGGCATCCTGCGCAATGCCGAATTTCAAGAACCAGCAATCCAGTCCGGCCCACAGGCCCGCTATCAGAAATGCCGGCCGTTTTCCAGGTAAACAATAATCACCAGCTCAGCATCTTGGTGTCAGTTTGCAGGAGGTACTTGGCACTGTCAAACAAGCCTGACTTGGCATAGGTGCCAGCTTGGCTCTGGGAGGCATCCTGCGCAATGCCGAATTTCAGGAGACAGCCAGCCACCCCGTCTTACAGGCCTCGCTACAGCAACACTGTCCATTTCCCCTACCAAACAAAAGTCACCAGACCAGGATGTTTGTGACAATTTTCAGGAGGTATTTGGCACTGTCAAACCAGCCTGACTTGGCACAGGTGCCAGCTTGGCACTGGAAGGCATCCTGCGCAGTGCCGAATTTCAGGAGCCGTCCGGCCACTCGGGGCGACAGTCCACCGAACACAAATGCTGACAATTTTCCCAGGTAAACAATACTCACCAGCTCAGGATCTTGGTGTCAGTTTGCAGGAGATTCATGGCACTGTCAAACCAGCCTGACTTGACGCTGGGGCCAGCTCTGCTCTTTGAGGCATCCTGCGCAATGCCGAATATCAGGAACCAGCTTTCCACTCCAGCCCACAGGCCCGCTATCAAATATGCCGGCATTTTTCCAAGTAAAAAATACTCACCAGCTCTGGATCTTGGTGTCAGTTTGCAGGAGGTACTTGGCACTTTCAAACAAGCCTGACTTGGCACAGGTGCCAGCTCTGCTCTGGGAGGCATCCTGTGCAGCGCCGAATTTCAGGAGCCAGCAAGCCAATCTGGCTTACAGGCCCCGGAACACAAACACTGTCCATTTTATATGCCAAACAAAAGTCACCAGCCCAGGTTCTTGGTTTCAGTTTTGAGGAAGTACTTGGCACTGTCAAACCAGCCTGACTTGGCGCTGGTGCCAGCTTGGCACTGGGAGGCATCCTGCGCAATGCCGAATTTCAGGAGACAGCCACACACTCTGGACCACAGGCCACCAAACACAAACGCCGGCCATTTACCCAGGTAAACAATACTCACTAGCCCAGGTTCTTGGTGTAATTTTGCAGGAGGTCCTTGGAACTGTCAAAGAAGCATGACCTGACGCTTGGGCCAGATTGGCACTGGGAGGCATCCTGCGCAATGTCCAATTTCAGGAGTCAGTCGGCCACTCTGGACCACTGGACCCCGAAAACCAATGCTGGCCCTTTTCCAGGTAAACAATACTCACCAGTCCACGTACTGGGTGTCAGTTTGCAGGAGGTACTTGGCACTGTCAAACCAGCCTAACTTGGCATGATTGCCAGCTGGTGTATGGGAGGCAACCTGCGCAATGCCGAATTTCAGGTGCCAGCCGGCCACTCTGGACCACAGGCCATAAACCCAAACGCCGGCCATTTTCCCAGGTAAACAATACTCACCAGTCCAGGTTCTTGGTGTAATTTTGCAGGAGGTACTTGGAACTGTCAAACCAGCCTGACTTGGAATGGTTGCCAGGTCTGCTCATGGAGGCATCCTGCGCAATGCCGAATTTCAGGAGCTAGCCAGCCACTCAGTCCCGCAGTCAACAAACAAAAACGCTGACCATTTTCCCATGTAAAAAACACTCACCAGCCCAGGATGTTGGTGACAGTTTTCTGGAGGTACTTGGCACTGTCCAACCAGCCTGATCTGATGCTTGGTCCACATTGGCACTGGGAGGCATCCTGCGCAATGCCGAATTTCAGGAGCCAGCCGGCCACTTAGGACCACAGGACCCAGAAAACACAAACGCTGGCCATTTTCCCGGTAAACAATACTCATGAGCCTAGATTCTAGGTGTCAGTTTACAGGAGGTACATGGAACTGTCAAACCAGCTTGACTTGGCACTGGTGCCAGCTTGGCTATGGGAGGCACCCTGCGCAATGCCGAATTTCAGGAGCCAGCAGGCCACTCTGGACTACAGGCCACCGAACAAAAACGCCGGCCATTTTCCCAGATAAACAGTACTCACCAGCACAGGTACTTGGTGTAATTTTGCAGGAGGTACTTGGAACTGTCAAACAAGCCTGACTTGGAATGGTTGCCAGGTCTGCTCATGGAGGCATCCTGTGCAATGCCGAATTTCAGGAGCCAACCGGACAATCAGGCCCACAGTCCACGAACAGAAACGCAGACCATTTTCCCATGTAAACAATACTCACCAGCCCAGGATGTTGGTGAAAGTTTTCTGGAGGCATTTGGCACTGTCAAACCAGCCTGACTTGGCACTGGTGCCAGCTTGGCACTTTGAGGTATCCTGCGCAATGCTGAATTTCAGGAGCCAGCCATCCACTCCGGCGCACAGGCCCGCTATCAAAAATGCCGGCTCTTTTCCAGGTAAACAATACTCACCAGCTCAGGAGCTTGTGGTCGATTTGCTGGAGGTACTTGGAACTTTCAAAGAAGCCTGACTTGGCTCTGGTGCCAGCTTGGCTCTGGGAGGCATCCTGCGCAATGCCGAATTTCAGGAGACAGCACGCCACTCCGGCTTACAGGCCCCGGAACACAAACACTGTCCATTTTATATGCCAAAGAAAAGTCACCAGACCAGGTTCTTGGTTTCAGGTTTGAGGAGGTACTTGGCACTGTCAAACCAGCCTGACTTGGTGCTGGGGCCAGCTTGGCACTGGGAGGCATCCTGCGCAATGCCGAATTTCAGGAGCCAGCCACACACTGTGGCCCACAGAATAGCAGACACAAACGCCGGCCATTTACCCAGGTAAACAATACTCACTAGCCCAGGTTCTTGGTGTAATTTTGCAGGAGGTACTTGGAACTGTCAAACCAGCCTGACTTGGAATGGTTGCCTGGTCTGCTCATGGAGGCAACCTGCGCAATGCCGAATTTCAGGAACCAGCCGGCCACTCCCGCCCGCAGGCCACCGAATACTGACGCCGGCCATTTTCCCAGGTAAACTTTACTCACCAGCCCAGGATGTTGGTGACAGTTTTCTGGAGGTATTTGGCACTGTCAAACCAGCCTAAATTGGCACTGGTGCCAGCTTGGCTCTGGGAAGCATCCTGCGCAATGCCGAATTTCAGGAGCCATCCGGCCACTCTGGACCACAGACCAAAAAACACAAACGCCGGCCATTTTCCGGGTAAACAATACTCACCAGCCCAGGTTCTTGGTGTCAGTTTGCAGGAGGTACTTGGCACTGTCAAACCAGCCTGACTTGACGCTGGGGCCAGCTCTGCTCATGGAGGCATCCTGCGCAATGCCGAATTTCAGGAGACAGCCAGCCACTCCGGCCCACAGACCACCACACACAAACGCCGGCCATTTTCCCAGGTAAACAATACTCACCAGCCCAGGTTCTTGGTGCCAGTTTACTGGAGGTACATGGCACTGTCAAACAAGCCTGACTGGGCTCTGGTGCCAGCTTGGCACTTTGAGGTATCCTGCGCAATGCCAAATTTCAGGAGTCAGCCATCCACTCCGGCGCACAGGCCCACTATCAAAAATGCCGGCTCTTTTCCAGGTAAACAATACTCACCAGCTCAGGAGCTTGTGGTCGATTTGCTGGAGGTACTTGGCACTTTCAAACAAGCCTGTCTCGGCACAGGTGTCAGCTTTGCTCTGGGAGGCATCCTGCGCAAGGCCGAATTTCGGGACACAGCCAGCCACTCCGTCTTACAGGCCCTGGAACACCAACAATGGCCCTGGAACACCAACACTGTCGATTTTCCCTGACAAACAAAAGTCACCAGACCAAGTTCTTGGTGGCAGTTTGCAGGAGGTTCTTGGCACTGTGAAACCATCCTGACTTGACACTGGGGCCAGCTCTGTTCTGGGAGGCGTCCCGCACAATGCTGAATATCAGGAACCAGCTTTCCACTCGTGCCCACAGGCCCGCTATCAAAAATGCCGGCATTTTTCCAGGTAAAAAATACTCACCAGCTCAGGATTAGGTGTCAGTTTGCAGGATGTACTTGGCACTTTCAAACAAGCCTGACTTGGCACAGGTGCCAGCTTGGCTCTGGGAGGCATCCTGCGCCACGCCGAATTTCAGGAGCCATCCGGCCACTCCGGCTTACAGGCCCCGATCACCAACACTGTCCATTTCCCTGCCAAAGAAAAGTCACCAGACCAGGTTCTTGGTTTCAGTTTTGAGGAAGTACTTGACACTGTCAAACCAGCCTGACTTGGCACTGGGGCCAGCTTGGCTCTGGGAGGCATCCTTCAATGCCGAATTTCAGGAACCAGCAATCCAGTCCGGCCCACAGGCCCGCTATCAGAAATGCCGGCCGTTTTCCAGGTAAACAATAATCACCAGCTCAGCATCTTGGTGTCAGTTTGCAGGAGGCTCTTGGCACTGTCAAACAAGCCTGACTTGGCATAGGTGCCAGCTTGGCTCTGGGAGGCATCCTGCGCAATGCCGAATTTCAGGAGACAGCCAGCCACCCCGTCTTACAGGCCTCGGTACAGCAACACTGTCCATTTCCCCTACCAAACAAAAGTCACCAGACCAGGATGTTTGTGACAATTTTCAGGAGGTATTTGGCACTGTCAAACCAGCCTGACTTGGCACAGGTGCCAGCTTGGCACTGGAAGGCATCCTGCGCCACGCCGAATTTCAGGAGCCATCCGGCCACTCGGGGCGACAGTCCACCGAACACAAATGCTGACAATTTTCCCAGGTAAACAATACTCACCAGCTCAGGATCTTGGTGTCAGTTTGCAGGAGATTCATGGCACTGTCAAACCAGCCTGACTTGACGCTGGGGCCAGCTCTGCTCTTTGAGGCATCCTGCGCAATGCCGAATATCAGGAACCAGCTTTCCACTCCAGCCCACAGGCCCGCTATCAAATATGCCGGCATTTTTCCAAGTAAAAAATACTCACCAGCTCTGGATCTTGGTGTCAGTTTGCAGGAGGTACTTGGCACTTTCAAACAAGCCTGACTTGGCACAGGTGCCAGCTCTGCTCTGGGAGGCATCCTGTGCAGCGCTGAATTTCAGGAGCCAGCAAGCCACTCTGGCTTACAGGCCCCGGAACACAAACACTGTCCATTTTATATGCCAAACAAAAGTCACCAGCCCAGGTTCTTGGTTTCAGTTTTGAGGAAGTACTTGGCACTGTCAAACCAGCCTGACTTGGCGCTGGTGCCAGCTTGGCACTGGGAGGCATCCTGCGCAATGCCGAATTTCAGGAGACAGCCACACACTCTGGACCACAGGCCACCAAACACAAACGCCGGCCATTTACCCAGGTAAACAATACTCACTAGCCCAGGTTCTTGGTGTAATTTTGCAGGAGGTCCTTGGAACTGTCAAAGAAGCATGACCTGACGCTTGGGCCAGATTGGCACTGGGAGGCATCCTGCGCAATGTCCAATTTCAGGAGTCAGTCGGCCACTCTGGACCACTGGACCCCGAAAACCAATGCTGGCCCTTTTCCAGGTAAACAATACTCACCAGTCCACGTACTGGGTGTCAGTTTGCAGGAGGTACTTGGCACTGTCAAACCAGCCTAACTTGGCATGATTGCCAGCTGGTGTATGGGAGGCAACCTGCGCAATGCCGAATTTCAGGTGCCAGCCGGCCACTCTGGACCACAGGCCATAAACCCAAACGCCGGCCATTTTCCCAGGTAAACAATACTCACCAGTCCAGGTTCTTGGTGTAATTTTGCAGGAGGTACTTGGAACTGTCAAACCAGCCTGACTTGGAATGGTTGCCAGGTCTGCTCATGGAGGCATCCTGCGCAATGCCGAATTTCAGGAGCTAGCCAGCCACTCAGTCCCGCAGTCAACAAACAAAAACGCTGACCATTTTCCCATGTAAAAAACACTCACCAGCCCAGGATGTTGGTGACAGTTTTCTGGAGGTACTTGGCACTGTCCAACCAGCCTGATCTGATGCTTGGTCCACATTGGCACTGGGAGGCATCCTGCGCAATGCCGAATTTCAGGAGCCAGCCGGCCACTTAGGACCACAGGACCCAGAAAACACAAACGCTGGCCATTTTCCCGGTAAACAATACTCATGAGCCTAGATTCAAGGTGTCAGTTTACAGGAGGTACATGGAACTGTCAAACCAGCTTGACTTGGCACTGGTGCCAGCTTGGCTATGGGAGGCACCCTGCGCAATGCCGAATTTCAGGAGCCAGCAGGCCACTCTGGACTACAGGCCACCGAACAAAAACGCCGGCCATTTTCCCAGATAAACAGTACTCACCAGCACAGGTACTTGGTGTAATTTTGCAGGAGGTACTTGGAACTGTCAAACAAGCCTGACTTGGAATGGTTGCCAGGTCTGCTCATGGAGGCATCCTGTGCAATGCCGAATTTCAGGAGCCAACCGGACAATCAGGCCCACAGTCCACGAACAGAAACGCAGACCATTTTCCCATGTAAACAATACTCACCAGCCCAGGATGTTGGTGAAAGTTTTCTGGAGGCATTTGGCACTGTCAAACCAGCCTGACTTGGCACTGGTGCCAGCTTGGCACTTTGAGGTATCCTGCGCAATGCCGAATTTCAGGAGCCAGCCATCCACTCCGGCGCACAGGCCCACTATCAAAAATGCCGGCTCTTTTCCAGGTAAACAATACTCACCAGCTCAGGAGCTTGTGGTCGATTTGCAGGAGGTACTTGGCACTTTCAAACAAGCCTGACTTGGCTCTGGTGCCAGCTTGGCTCTGGGAGGCATCCTGCGCAATGCCGAATTTCAGGAGACAGCACGCCACTCCGGCTTACAGGCCCCGGAACACAAACACTGTCCATTTTATATGCCAAAGAAAAGTCACCAGACCAGGTTCTTGGTTTCAGGTTTGAGGAGGTACTTGGCACTGTCAAACCAGCCTGACTTGGTGCTGGGGCCAGCTTGGCACTGGGAGGCATCCTGCGCAATGCCGAATTTCAGGAGACAGCCACACACTGTGGCCCACAGAATAGCAGACACAAACGCCGGCCATTTACCCAGGTAAACAATACTCACTAGCCCAGGTTCTTGGTGTAATTTTGCAGGAGGTACTTGGAACTGTCAAACCAGCCTGACTTGGAATGGTTGCCAGGTCTGCTCATGGAGGCAACCTGCACAATGCCGAATTTCAGGAACCAGCCGGCCACTCCCGCCCGCAGGCCACCGAGTACTGACGCCGGCCATTTTCCCAGGTAAACTTTACTCACCAGCCCAGGATGTTGGTGACAGTTTTCTGGAGGTATTTGGCACTGTCAAACCAGCCTAAATTGGCACTGGTGCCAGCTTGGCTCTGGGAGGCATCCTGCGCAATGCCGAATTTCAGGAGCCATCCGGCCACTCTGGACCACAGACCAAAAAACACAAACGCCGGCCATTTTCCGGGTAAACAATACTCACCAGCCCAGGTTCTTGGTGTTAGTTTGCAGGAGGTACTTGGCACTGTCAAACCAGCCTGACTTGACGCTGGGGCCAGCTCTGCTCATGGAGGCATCCTGCGCAATGCTGAATTTCAGGAGCCAGCAGGCCAGTCTGGACCACAGGCCACCGAACACAAACGCCGGCGATTTTCCCAGGTAAACAATACTCACCAGCACAGGTACTTGGTGTAATTTTGCAGGAGGTACATGGCACTGTCAAACAAGCCTGACTTGGAATGGTTGCCAGGTCTGCTCATGGAGGCATCCTGCGCAATGCCGAATTTCAGGAGCCAACCGGACAATCAGGCCCACAGTCCACGAACAGAAACGCTGACCATTTTCCCATGTAAACAATACTCACCAGCCCAGGATGTTGGTGAAAGTTTTCTGGAGGCATTTGGCACTGTCAAACCCGCCGGACTTGGCACTGGTGCCTGCTTGGCTCTGGGAGGCATCCTGCGCAATGCCGAATTTCAGGAGACAGCCAGCCACTCCGGCCCACAGACACCAAACACAAACGCCGGCCATTTTCCCAGGTAAACAATACTCACCAGCCCAGGTTCTTGGTGCCAGTTTGCAGGAGGCTCTTGGCACTGTCAAACAAGCCTGACTTGGCTCTGGTGCCAGCTTGGCACTTTGAGGTATCCTGCGCAATGCCGAATTTCAGGAGTCAGCCATCCACTCCGGCGCACAGGCCCACTATCAAAAATGCCGGCTCTTTTCCAGGTAAACAATACTCACCAGCTCAGGAGCTTGAGGTCGATTTGCTGGGGGTACTTGGAACTTTCAAACAAGCCTGACTTGGCTCTGGTGCCAGCTTGGCTCTGGGAGGCATCCTGCGCAATGCCGAATTTCAGGAGACAGCACGCCACTCCGGCTTACAGGCCCCGGAACACAAACACTGTCCATTTTATATGCCAAAGAAAAGTCACCAGACCAGGTTCTTGGTTTCAGGTTTGAGGAGGTACTTGGCACTGTCAAACCAGCCTGACTTGGTGCTGGGGCCAGCTTGGCACTGGGAGGCATCCTGCGCAATGCCGAATTTCAGGAGCCAGCCACACACTGTGGCCCACAGAATAGCAGACACAAACGCCGGCCATTTACCCAGGTAAACAATACTCACTAGCCCAGGTTCTTGGTGTAATTTTGCAGGAGGTACTTGGAACTGTCAAACAAGCCTGACTTGGAATGGTTACCAGGTCTGCTCATGGAGGCATCCTGCGCAATGCCGAATATCAGGAACCAGCTTTCCACTCCAGCCCACAGGCCCGCTATCAAATAATCCGGAATTTTTCCTGGTAAAAAATACTCACCAGCTCAGGAGCTTGGTGTCAGTTTGCAGGAGGTACTTGGCACTTTCAAACAAGCCTGACTTGGGACTGATGCCAGCTTGGCTCTGGGAGGCAACGCCGAATTTCAGGAGACAGCCAGCCAATCTGGCTTACAGGTCCCGTAACCCAAACACTGTCCATTTTATATGCCAAAGAAAAGTCACCAGACCAGGTTCTTGGTTTCAGTTTTGAGGAGGTACTTGGCACTGTCAAACCACCCTGACTTGGCGCTGGGGCCAGCTTGGCACAGGGAGGCATCCTGCGCAATGCCAAATTTCAGGAGCCAGCCACACACTGTGGCCCACAGAATAGCACACACAAACGCTGGCCCTTTTCCCAGGTAAACAATACTCACCAGTCCAGGTTCTTGGTGTCAGTTTGCAGGAGGGACTTGGCACTGTCAAACCAGCCTGACCTGACACTGGGGTCAGCTCTGCTCTGGGAGGCATCCTGCGCAATGCCGAATTTCAGAAGCCAGCCACACACTCCGTACAACAGAAACCCGGAAAAAAATACCGGCCCTTTTCCAGGTAAAAAATACTCTCTGACCCAGGTTCTTGGTGTCAGTTTGCAGGAGGTTCATGGCACTGTCAAACCAGACGAACATAGCATGATTGCCCGCTTGCATATGGGAGGCATCCTGCGCAATGCCGAATTTCAGGAGTCAGCCATCCACTCCGGCGCACAGGCCCACTATCAAAAATGCCGGCTCTTTTCCAGGTAAACAATACTCACCAGCTCAGGAGCTTGTGGTCGATTTGCTGGAGGTACTTCAAACAAGCCTGTCTTGGCACAGGTGCTAGCTTGGCTCTGGGAGGCATCCTGCGCAACGCCGATTTTCAGGAGACATCACGCCACTCCGGCTTACAGGCCCCGTAACACAAACACTGTCCATTTTATATGCCAAACAAAAGTCACCAGACCAGGTTCTTGTTTTCAGTGTTGAGGAGGTACTTGGCACTGTCAAACCAGCCTGACTTGGCGCTGGGGCCATCTAGGCACTGGGAGGCATCCTGCGCAATGCCGAATTTCAGGAGCCAGCCACACACTGTGGCCCACAGAATAGCAGACATAAACGCCGGCCATTTACCCAGGTAAACAATACTCACTAGCCCAGGTTCTTGGTGTCAGTTTGCAGGAGGTACTTGGAACTGTCAAACAAGCCTGACTTGGAATGGTTGCCTGGTCTGCTCATGGAGGCAACCTGCGCAATGCCGAATTTCAGGAACCAGCCGGCCACTCCCGCCCGCAGGCCACCGAATACCGACGCTGGCCATTTTCCCAGGTAAACTATACTCACCAGCCCAGGATGTTGGCGACAGTTTTCTGGAGGTATTTGGCACTGTCAAACCAGCCTGACTTGGCATGATTGCCAGCTTGTGTATGGGAGGCATCCTGCTCAATGCCGAATTTCAGGTGCCAGCCGGCCACTCTGGACCACAGGCCACCGAACGCAAACGCCGGCAATTCTCCAATGTAAACAATACACACCAGCCCAGGTACTTGGTGTAATTTTGCAGGAGGTTCTTGGCACTGTCAAACAAGCCTGACTTGGCAGGGGTGCCAGCTTGGCTCTGGGAGGCATCCTGCGCAACGCCGAATTTCAGGAGGCAGCAGGCCACTCTGGACCACAGTCCACCGAACACAAACGCCGGCCATTTTCCCAGGTAAACAATACTCACCAGCCCAGGATGTTGGTGACAGTTTACTGGAGGTACATGACACTGTCAAACCAGCCTGACTGGGCTCTGGTGCCAGTTTGGCACTTTGCGGTATCTTGTGCAATGACAAATTTCAGGAGCCAGCCATTCACTCCGGCGCAGAGGCCCACTATCAAAAATACCGTCTCTTTTCCAGGTAAACAATACTCACCAGCTCAGGAGCATGTGGTCGATTTGCTGGAGGTACTTGGCACTTTCAAACAAGCCTGTCTTGGCACAGGTGCCAGCTCTGCTCTGGGAGGCATCCTGCGCAATGCCGAATTTCAGGAGACAGCCAGCAACTCCGGCTTACAGGCCCCGAAACACAAACAATGTCCATTTTCCTGCCAAACAAAAGTCACCGGACCAGGTTCTTGGTTTCAGTTTTGAGGAGGTACTTGGCACTGTCAAACCAGCCTGACTTGGCGCTGGGGCCAGCTTGGCACTGGGAGGCATCCTGCGCAATGCCGAATTTCAGGAGCCAGCCACACACTGTGGCCCACAGAATAGGAGACACAAACGCCGGCCATTTACCCAGGTAAACAATACTCACTAGCCCAGGTTCTTGGTGTAATTTTGCAGGAGGTACTTGGAACTGTCAAACAAGCCTGACTTGGAATGGTTGCCAGGTCTGCTCATGGAGGCAACCTTCGCAATGCCGAATTTCAGGAGCCAGACGGCAACTCCCGCCCACAGGCCACCGAATACAGACGCCGGCCATTTTCCCAGGTAAACAATACTCGCCAGCCCAGTTTCTTGGTGCCAGTTTGCAGGAGGTTCTTGGCACTGTCAAACAAGCCTGACTCGGCACTGGTGCCAGCTTGGCTCTGGGAGGCATCCTGAGCAATGCCGAATTTCAGGAGCCAGACGGCCACTCTGGCCTACAGTCCACGAAGAGAAACGCCGGCCATTTTCTAATGTAAACAATACTCTCCAGCCCAGGATGTTGGTGACAGTTTTCTGGAGGTATTTGGCACTGTCAAACCAGCCTGACTTGGCACAGGTGCCAGCTTGGCTCTCGGCGGCATCGTGCGCCATGCCGAATTTCAGGAGCCAACCGGCCACTCTGGACCACAGGCCACCGAACACAAATGCCGGCAATTTTCCCAAGTAAACAATACTCGCCAGCCCAGGTTCTTGGTGCCAGTTTGCAGGAGGTTCTTGGCAATGTCAAACCAGCCTGTCTTGGCTCTGGTGCCAGCTCTGCTCATGGAGGCATCCTGCGCAACGCCGAATTTCAGGAGACAGCCGGCCACTCCGGCTCACAGACCACCAAACACAAACGCCGGCCATTTTCCCAGGTAAACAATACTCACCAGCCCAGGTTCTTGGTGTCAGTTTGCAGGAGGTACTTGGCACTGTCAAACCAGCCTGACTTGACGCTGGGGCCAGCTCTGCTCTGGGAGGCATCCTTCGCAATGCCGAATATCAGGAACCAGCTTTCCACTCCAG
The DNA here is from genome assembly GCF_027477595.1 of Haemorhous mexicanus. Lineage (NCBI taxonomy): Eukaryota > Metazoa > Chordata > Aves > Passeriformes > Fringillidae > Haemorhous > Haemorhous mexicanus. Next base: position 152,778 of record NC_082372.1, on the reverse strand, counting down.
CCCACAGGCCCACTATCAAAAATGCCGGCTCTTTTCCAGGTAAACAATACTCACCAGCTCAGGAGCTTGTGGTCGATTTGCAGGAGGTACTTGGCACTTTCAAACAAGCCTGTCTTGACACAGGTGCCAGCTTGGCTCTGGGAGGCATCCTGCGCACCGCCGAATTTCAGGAGACAGCACGCCACTCCGGCTTACAGGCCCCGGAACGCAAACACTGTCCATTTTATATGCCAAACAAAAGTCACCGGACCAGGTTCTTGGTTTCAGTCTTGAGGAGGTACTTGGCACTGTCAAACCAGCCTGACTTGGCTCTGGTGCCAGCTTGGCTCTGGGAGGCATCCTGCGCAACACCGAATTTCAGGAGGCAGCCGGCCACTCTGGACCACAGTCCACCGAACACAAACGCCGGCCATTTTCCCAGGTAAACAATACTCACCAGCCCAGGATGTTGGTGACAGTTTAGTGTCGGTACATGGCACTTTCAAACAAGCCTGACTGGGCTCTGGTGCCAGTTTGGCACTTTGCGGTATCTTGCGCAATGACAAATTTCAGGAGCCAGCCATCCACTCCGGCGCACAGGCCCACTATCAAAAATACCGTCTCTTTTCCAGGTAAACAATACTCACCAGCTCAGCAGCATGTGGTCGATTTGCTGGAGGTACTTGGCACTTTCAAACAAGCCTGTCTTGGCACAGGTGCCAGCTTAGCTCTGGGAGGCATCCTGCGCAATGCCGAATTTCAGGAGACAGCCAGCCACTCCGGCTTACAGGCCACGAAACACAAACAATGTCCATTTTCCTGCCAAACAAAAGCCACCAGACCAGGTTCTTGGTTTCAGGTTTGAGGAGGTACTTGGCACTGTCAAACCAGCCTGACTTGGTGTTGGGGCCAGCTTGGCACTGGGAGGCATCCTGCGCAATGCCGAATTTCAGGAGCCAGCCACACACTGTGGCCCACAGAATAGGCGACACAAACGCCGGCCATTTACCCAGGTAAACAATACTCACTAGCCCAGGTTCTTGGTGTAATTTTGCAGGAGGTACTTGGAACTGTCAAACAAGCCTGACTTGGAATGGTTGCCAGGTCTGCTCATGGAGGCAACCTGCGCAATGCCGAATTTCAGGAACCAGCCGGCCACTCCCGCCCGCAGGCCACCGAATACTGACTCCGGCCATTTTCCCAGGTAAACTATACTCACCAGCCCAGGATGTTGGTGACAGTTTTCTGGAGGTATCTGGCACTGTCAAACCAGCCTGAATTGGCACTGGTGCCAGCTTGGCTCTGGGAGGCATCCTGCGCCACGCTGAATTTCAGGAGCCAGCCGGCCACTCTGGCCCACAGTCCACGAACAGAAACGCCGGCCATTTTCCAATGTAAACAATACTCACCAGCCCAGGATGTTGGTGACATTTTTCTGGAGGTATTTGGCACTGTCAAACCAGCCTGACTTGGCACAGGTGCCAGCTTGGCTCTCGGAGGCATCCTGCGCAATGCCGAATTTTAGGAGCCCGCAGGCCACTCTGAACCACAGGCCACCGAACACAAATGCCGGCAATTTACCCAGGTAAACAATACTCGCCAGCCCAGGTTATTGGTGCCAGTTTGCAGGAGGTTCTTGGCACTGTCAAACCAGCCTGACTTGGTACAGGTGCCAGCTTGGCTCTGGGAGGCATCCTGCGCAATGCCAAATTTCAGGAACCAGCCACACACTTTGGCCCACACACTGGCAGACACAGACGCCGGCCATTTTCCCAGGTAAAAAATTGGTACCAGCTCAGGATCTTGGTGTCAGTTTTCTGGAGGTATTTGGCACTGTCAAACAAGCCTGATCTGACGCTTGGGCCAGATTGGCACTGGGGGGCAACATGCGCAATGCCAAATTTCAGGAGACAGCCGGCCACTCTGGACCACTGGACCCAGAAAACCAATGCCGGCCCTTTTCCAGGTAAACAATACTCACCAGTCCACGTACTGGGTGTCAGTTTGCAGGAGGTACTTGGCACTGTCAAACCAGCCTGACTTGGCACAGGTGCCAGCTTTGCTCTGGGAGGCATCCTGCGCAATGCCGAATTTAAGGAGCCAGATTGCTACCAAGGCCCACAGGCCCCTGAACAAAAACGCCGGCCATTTTCCCAAGTAAACAATACTCGCCAGCCCAGGTTCTTGGTGCCAGTTTGCTGGAGGTTCTTGGCACTGCCAAACAAGCCTGACTTGGCGCTGGTGTCAGCTTGGTTCATGAAGGCATCCCGCGCAGTGCCGAATTTCAGGAGACCGCCGGCCACTCAGGCCCACAGACCAAAAAACACAAACGCCGGCCATTTTCCAGGTAAACTATACTCACCATCCCAGCTTCTTGGTGCCAGTTTGCAGGAGGTACTTGGCACTGTCAAACCAGCCTGACTTGGCACTGGTGCCAGCTTGGCTCTGGGAGGCACCTGCGCAATGCCGAATTTGAGGAGCCAGCCGGCCAGTCTGGACCACAGGCCACCAAACACAAACGCCTGCCATTTACCCAGGTAAACAATACTCACCAGCCCAGGTACTTGGTGTAATTTTGCAGGAGGTACTTGGAACTGTCAAACAAGCCTGACTTGGAATGGTTGCCAGGTCTGCTCATGGAGGCATCCTGCGCAATGCCGAATTTCAGGAGCCAGCCGGCCACTCAGGCCCGCAGTCCACGAACAAAAATGCCAGCCATTTTCCCATGTAAACAATACTAACAAGCCCAGGATGTTGGTGACAGTTTTCTGGAGGTATTTGGCACTGTCAAACCAGCCTGACTTGGCACAGGTGCCAGCTTGGCTCTCGGAGGCATCCTGCGCAATGCCGAATTTCAGGAGCCAGCCGGCCACTCTGGACCACAGGCCACCGAACACAAATGCCGGCAATTTTCCCAAGTAAACAATACTCGCCAGCCCAGGTTCTTGGTGCGAGTTTGCAGGAGGTTCTTGGCACTGTCAAACAAGCCTGACTTGGCGCTGGTGCCAGCTTGGCTCTGGGAGGCATCCTGCGCAACGCCGAATTTCAGGAGACAGCCGGCCACTCCGGCCCACAGACCACCAAACACAAACGCCGGCCATTTTCCCAGGTAAACAATACTCACCAGCCCAGGTTCTTGGTGTCAGTTTGCAGGAGGTACGTGGCACTGTCAAACCAGCCTGACTTGACGCTGGGGCCAGCTCTGCTCTTTGAGGCATCCTGCGCAATGCCGAATATCAGGAACCAGCTTTCCACTCCAGCCCACAGGCCCACTATCAAAAATGCCGGCATTTTTCCAAGTAAAAAATACTCACCAGCTCAGCAACTTGGTGTCAGTTTGCAGGAGGTATTTGACACTTTCAAACAAGCCTGACTTGGCACAGGTGCCAGCTCTGCTCTGGGAGGCATCCTGTGCAACGCCGAATTTCAGGAGATTGCCAGCCACTCTGGCTTACAGGCCCCGTAACACAAACACTGTCCATTTTATATGCCAAACAAAAGTCACCAGACCAGGTTCTTGGTTTCAGTTTTGAGGAGGTACTTGGCACTGTCAAAACAGCCTGACTTGGCACTGGTGCCAGCTTGGCTCTGGGAGGCATCCTGCGCAACGCTGAATTTCAGGAGACCGCGGGCCATTCAGGCCCACAGACCAAAAAACACAAACGCCGGCCATTTTCCAGGTAAACTATACTCACCATCCCAGCTTCTTGGTGCCAGTTTGCAGGAGGTACTTGGCACTGTCAAACCAGCCTGACTTGGCACAGGTGCCAGCTTGGCTCTGGGAGGCACCTGCGCAATGCCGAATTTGAGGAGCCAGCCGGCCAGTCTGGACCACAGGCCACCAAACACAAACGCCGGCCATTTACCCAGGTAAACAATACTCACCGGCCCAGGTACTTGGTGTAATTTCGCAGGAGGTACTTGGAACTGTCAAACAAGCCTGACTTGGAATGGTTGCCAGGTCTGCTCATGGAGGCATCCTGCGCAATGCCGAATTTCAGGAGCCAGCCGGCCACTCAGGCCCGCAGTCCACGAACAAAAATGCCAGCCATTTTCCCATGTAAACAATACTCACCAGCCCAGGATGTTGGTGACAGTTTTCTGGAGGTATTTGGCACTGTCAAACCAGCCTGACTTGGCACAGGTGCCAGCTTGGCTCTCGGAGGCATCCTGCGCAATGCCGAATTTCAGGAGCCAGCCGGCCACTCTGGACCACAGGCCACCGAACACAAATGCCGGCAATTTTCCCAAGTAAACAATACTCGCCAGCCCAGGTTCTTGGTGCCAGTTTGCAGGAGGTTCTTGGCACTGTCAAACCAGCCTGACTTGGCGCTGGTGCCAGCTTGGCTCTGGGAGGCATCCTGCGCCACGCCGAATTTCAGGAGACAGCCAGCCACTCCGGCCCACAGACCACCAAACACAAACGCCGGCCATTTTCCCAGGTAAACAATACTCACCAGCCCAGGTTCTTGGTGTCAGTTTGCAGGAGGTACTTGGCACTGTCAAACCAGCCTGACTTGACGCTGGGGCCAGCTCTGCTCTTTGAGGCATCCTGCGCAATGCCGAATATCAGGAACCAGCTTTCCACTCCAGCCCACAGGCCCACTATCAAAAATGCCGGCATTTTTCCAAGTAAAAAATACTCACCAGCTCAGGATCTTGGTGTCAGTTTGCAGGAGGTATTTGACACTTTCAAACAAGCCTGACTTGGCACAGGTGCCAGCTCTGCTCTGGGAGGCATCCTGTGCAACGCCGAATTTCAGGAGATTGCCAGCCACTCTGGCTTACAGGCCCCGTAACACAAACACTGTCCATTTTATATGCCAAACAAAAGTCACCAGACCAGGTTCTTGGTTTCAGTTTTGAGGAGGTACTTGGCACTGTCAAACCAGCCTGACTTGGCGCTGGGGCCAGCTTGGCACTGGGAGGCATCCTGCGCAGTGCTGAATTTCAGGAGACCGCCGGCCACTCAGGCCCACAGACCAAAAAACACAAACGCCGGCCATTTTCCAGGTAAACTATACTCACCATCCCAGCTTCTTGGTGCCAGTTTGCAGGAGGTACTTGCCACTGTCATACCAGCCTGACTTGGCACTGGTGCCAGCTTGGCTCTGGGAGGCACCTGCGCAATGCCGAATTTGAGGAGCCAGCCGGCCACTCTGGACCACAGGCCACCAAACACAAACGCCGGCCATTTACCCAGGTAAACAATACTCACCGGCCCAGGTACTTGGTGTAATTTTGCAGGAGGTACTTGGAACTGTCAAACAAGCCTGACTTGGAATGGTTGCCAGGTCTGCTCATGGAGGCATCCTGCGCAATGCCGAATTTCAGGAGCCAGCCGGCCACTCAGGCCCGCAGTCCACGAACAAAAATGCCAGCCATTTTCCCATGTAAACAATACTAACAAGCCCAGGATGTTGGTGACAGTTTTCTGGAGGTATTTGGCACTGTCAAACCAGCCTGACTTGGCACAGGTGCCAGCTTGGCTCTCGGAGGCATCCTGCGCAATGCCGAATTTCAGGAGCCAGCCGGCCACTCTGGACCACAGGCCACCGAACACAAATGCCGGCAATTTTCCCAAGTAAACAATACTCGCCAGCCCAGGTTCTTGGTGCGAGTTTGCAGGAGGTTCTTGGCACTGTCAAACAAGCCTGACTTGGCGCTGGTGCCAGCTTGGCTCTGGGAGGCATCCTGCGCAACGCCGAATTTCAGGAGACAGCCGGCCACTCCGGCCCACAGACCACCAAACACAAACGCCGGCCATTTTCCCAGGTAAACAATACTCACCAGCCCAGGTTCTTGGTGTCAGTTTGCAGGAGGTACGTGGCACTGTCAAACCAGCCTGACTTGACGCTGGGGCCAGCTTTGCTCTTTGAGGCATCCTGCGCAATGCCGAATATCAGGAACCAGCTTTCCACTCCAGCCCACAGGCCCACTATCAAAAATGCCGGCATTTTTCCAAGTAAAAAATACTCACCAGCTCAGCATCTTGGTGTCAGTTTGCAGGAGGTATTTGACACTTTCAAACAAGCCTGACTTGGCACAGGTGCCAGCTCTGCTCTGGGAGGCATCCTGTGCAACGCCGAATTTCAGGAGATTGCCAGCCACTCTGGCTTACAGGCCCCGTAACACAAACACTGTCCATTTTATATGCCAAACAAAAGTCACCAGACCAGGTTCTTGGTTTCAGTTTTGAGGAGGTACTTGGCACTGTCAAAACAGCCTGACTTGGCACTGGTGCCAGCTTGGCTCTGGGAGGCATCCTGCGCAACGCTGAATTTCAGGAGACCGCCGGCCATTCAGGCCCACAGACCAAAAAACACAAACGCCGGCCATTTTCCAGGTAAACTATACTCACCATCCCAGCTTCTTGGTGCCAGTTTGCAGGAGGTACTTGGCACTGTCAAACCAGCCTGACTTGGCACAGGTGCCAGCTTGGCTCTGGGAGGCACCTGCGCAATGCCGAATTTGAGGAGCCAGCCGGCCAGTCTGGACCACAGGCCACCAAACACAAACGCCGGCCATTTACCCAGGTAAACAATACTCACCGGCCCAGGTACTTGGTGTAATTTTGCAGGAGGTACTTGGAACTGTCAAACAAGCCTGACTTGGAATGGTTGCCAGGTCTGCTCATGGAGGCATCCTGCGCAATGCCGAATTTCAGGAGCCAGCCGGCCACTCAGGCCCGCAGTCCACGAACAAAAATGCCAGCCATTTTCCCATGTAAACAATACTCACCAGCCCAGGATGTTGGTGACAGTTTTCTGGAGGTATTTGGCACTGTCAAACCAGCCTGACTTGGCACAGGTGCCAGCTTGGCTCTCGGAGGCATCCTGCGCAATGCCGAATTTCAGGAGCCAGCCGGCCACTCTGGACCACAGGCCACCGAACACAAATGCCGGCAATTTTCCCAAGTAAACAATACTCGCCAGCCCAGGTTCTTGGTGCCAGTTTGCAGGAGGTTCTTGGCACTGTCAAACCAGCCTGACTTGGCGCTGGTGCCAGCTTGGCTCTGGGAGGCATCCTGCGCAATGCCGAATTTCAGGAGACAGCCAGCCACTCCGGCCCACAGACCACCAAACACAAACGCCGGCCATTTTCCCAGGTAAACAATACTCACCAGCCCAGGTTCTTGGTGTCAGTTTGCAGGAGGTACTTGGCACTGTCAAACCAGCCTGACTTGACGCTGGGGCCAGCTCTGCTCTTTGAGGCATCCTGCGCAATGCCGAATATCAGGAACCAGCTTTCCACTCCAGCCCACAGGCCCACTATCAAAAATGCCGGCATTTTTCCAAGTAAAAAATACTCACCAGCTCAGGATCTTGGTGTCAGTTTGCAGGAGGTATTTGACACTTTCAAACAAGCCTGACTTGGCACAGGTGCCAGCTCTGCTCTGGGAGGCATCCTGTGCAACGCCGAATTTCAGGAGATTGCCAGCCACTCTGGCTTACAGGCCCCGTAACACAAACACTGTCCATTTTATATGCCAAACAAAAGTCACCAGACCAGGTTCTTGGTTTCAGTTTTGAGGAGGTACTTGGCACTGTCAAACCAGCCTGACTTGGCGCTGGGGCCAGCTTGGCACTGGGAGGCATCCTGCGCAGTGCTGAATTTCAGGAGACCGCCGGCCACTCAGGCCCACAGACCAAAAAACACAAACGCCGGCCATTTTCCAGGTAAACTATACTCACCATCCCAGCTTCTTGGTGCCAGTTTGCAGGAGGTACTTGCCACTGTCATACCAGCCTGACTTGGCACTGGTGCCAGCTTGGCTCTGGGAGGCACCTGCGCAATGCCGAATTTGAGGAGCCAGCCGGCCACTCTGGACCACAGGCCACCAAACACAAACGCCGGCCATTTACCCAGGTAAACAATACTCACCGGCCCAGGTACTTGGTGTAATTTTGCAGGAGGTACTTGGAACTGTCAAACAAGCCTGACTTGGAATGGTTGCCAGGTCTGCTCATGGAGGCATCCTGCGCAATGCCGAATTTCAGGAGCCAGCCGGCCACTCAGGCCCGCAGTCCACGAACAAAAATGCCAGCCATTTTCCCATGTAAACAATACTAACAAGCCCAGGATGTTGGTGACAGTTTTCTGGAGGTATTTGGCACTGTCAAACCAGCCTGACTTGGCACAGGTGCCAGCTTGGCTCTCGGAGGCATCCTTCACAATGCCGAATTTCAGGAGCCAGCCGGCCACTCTGGACCACAGGCCACCGAACACAAATGCCGGCAATTTTCCCAAGTAAACAATACTCGCCAGCCCAGGTTCTTGGTGCCAGTTTGCAGGAGGCTCTTGGCACTGTCAAACAAGCCTGACTTGGCGCTGGTGCCAGCTTGGCTCTGGGAGGCATCCTGCGCAACGCCAAATTTCAGGAGACAGCCGGCCACTCCGGCCCACAGACCACCAAACACAAACGCCGGCCACTTTCCCAGGTAAACAATACTCACCAGCCCAGGTTCTTGGTGTCAGTTTGCAGGAGGTACGTGGCACTGTCAAACCAGCCTGACTTGACGCTGGGGCCAGCTCTGCTCTTTGAGGCATCCTGCGCAATGCCGAATATCAGGAACCAGCTTTCCACTCCAGCCCACAGGCCCACTATCAAAAATGCCGGCATTTTTCCAAGTAAAAAATACTCACCAGCTCAGCATCTTGGTGTCAGTTTGCAGGAGGTATTTGACATTTTCAAACAAGCCTGACTTGGCACAGGTGCCAGCTCTGCTCTGGGAGGCATCCTGTGCAACGCCAAATTTCAGGAGATTGCCAGCCACTCTGGCTTACAGGCCCCGTAACACAAACACTGTCCATTTTATATGCCAAACAAAAGTCACCAGACCAGGTTCTTGGTTTCAGTTTTGAGGAGGTACTTGGCACTGTCAAACCAGCCTGACTTGGCGCTGGGGCCAGCTTGGCAGTGGGAGGCATCCTGCGCAGTGCCGAATTTCAGGAGACCGCCGGCCACTCAGGCCCACAGACCAAAAAACACAAACGCCAGCCATTTTCCAGGTAAACTATACTCACCATCCCAGCTTCTTGGTGCCAGTTTGCAGGAGGTATTTGGCACTGTCAAACAAGCCTGACTTGGCACTGGTGCCAGCTTGGCTCTGGGAGGCACCTGCGCAATGCCGAATTTGAGGAGCCAGCCGGCCAGTCTGGACCACAGGCCACCAAACACAAACGCCGGCCATTTACCCAGGTAAACAATACTCACCGGCCCAGGTACTTGGTGTAATTTTGCAGGAGGTACTTGGAACTGTCAAACAAGCCTGACTTGGAATGGTTGCCAGGTCTGCTCATGGAGGCATCCTGCGCAATGCCGAATTTCAGGAGCCAGCCGGCCACTCAGGCCCGCAGTCCACGAACAAAAATGCCAGCCATTTTCCAATGTAAACAATACTAACAAGCCCAGGATGTTGGTGACAGTTTTCTGGAGGTATTTGGCACTGTCAAACCAGCCTGACTTGGTACAGGTGCCAGCTTGGCTCTCGGGGGCATCCTGCGCAACGCCGAATTTCAGGAGCCAGCCGGCCACTCTGGACCACAGGCCACCGAACACAAATGCCGGCAATTTTCCCAAGTAAACAATACTCGCCAGCCCAGGTTCTTGGTGCCAGTTTGCAGGAGGTTCTTGGAACTGTCAAACAAGCCTGACTTGGCGCTGGTGCCAGCTTGGCTCTGGGAGGCATCCTGCGCAACGCCGAATTTCAGGAGACAGCCGGCCACTCCGGCCCACAGACCACCAAACACAAACGCCGGCCATTTTCCCAGGTAAACAATACTCACCAGCCCAGGTTCTTGGTGTCAGTTTGCAGGAGGTACGTGGCACTGTCAAACCAGCCTGACTTGACGCTGGGGCCAGCTCTGCTCTTTGAGGCATCCTGCGCAATGCCGAATATCAGGAACCAGCTTTCCACTCCAGCCCACAGGCCCACTATCAAAAATGCCGGCATTTTTCCTAGTAAAAAATACTCACCAGCTCAGGATCTTGGTGTCAGTTTGCAGGAGGTATTTGACACTTTCAAACAAGCCTGACTTGGCACAGGTGCCAGCTCTGCTCTGGGAGGCATCCTGTGCAACGCCGAATTTCAGGAGATTGCCAGCCACTCTGGCTTACAGGCCCCGTAACACAAACACTGTCCATTTTATATGCCAAAGAAAAGTCACCAGACCAGGTTCTTGGTTTCAGTTTTGAGGAAGTACTTGGCACTGTCAAACCAGCCTGACTTGGCGCTGGTGCCAGCTTGGCACTGGGAGGCATCCTGCGCAGTGCCGAATTTCAGGAGACCGCCGGCCACTCAGGCCCACAGACCAAAAAACACAAACGCCGGCCATTTTCCAGGTAAACTATACTCACCATCCCAGCTTCTTGGTGCCAGTTTGCAGGAGGTATTTGCCACTGTCAAACCAGCCTGACTTGGCACTGGTGCCAGCTTGGCTCTGGGAGGCACCTGCGCAATGCCGAATTTGAGGAGCCAGCTGGCCAGTCTGGACCACAGGCCACCAAACACAAACGCCGGCCATTTACCCAGGTAAACAATACTCACCGGCCCAGGTACTTGGTGTAATTTTGCAGGAGGTACTTGGAACTGTCAAACAAGCCTGACTTGGAATGGTTGCCAGGTCTGCTCATGGAGGCATCCTGCGCAATGCCGAATTTCAGGAGCCAGCCGGCCACTCAGGCCCGCAGTCCACGAACAAAAATGCCAGCCATTTTCCCATGTAAACAATACTAACAAGCCCAGGATGTTGGTGACAGTTTTCTGGAGGTATTTGGCACTGTCAAACCAGCCTGACTTGGCACAGGTGCCAGCTTGGCTCTCGGAGGCATCCTTCGCAATGCCGAATTTCAGGAGACCGCCGGCCACTCTGGACCACAGGCCACCGAACACAAATGCCGGCAATTTTCCCAAGTAAACAATACTCGCCAGCCCAGGTTCTTGGTGCCAGTTTGCAGGAGGCTCTTGGCACTGTCAAACAAGCCTGACTTGGCGCTGGTGCCAGCTTGGCTCTGGGAGGCATCCTGCGCAACGCCGAATTTCAGGAGACAGCCAGCCACTCCGGCCCACAGACCACCAAACACAAACGCCGGCCATTTTCCCAGGTAAACAATACTCACCAGCCCAGGTTCTTGGTGTCAGTTTGCAGGAGGTACTTGGCACTGTCAAACCAGCCTGACTTGACGCTGGGGCCAGCTCTGCTCTTTGAGGCATCCTGCGCAATGCCGAATATCAGGAACCAGCTTTCCACTCCAGCCCACAGGCCCACTATCAAAAATGCCGGCATTTTTCCAAGTAAAAAATACTCACCAGCTCAGCATCTTGGTGTCAGTTTGCAGGAGGTACTTGGCACTTTCAAACAAGCCTGACTTGGCACAGGTGCCAGCTCTGCTCTGGGAGGCATCCTGTGCAACGCCGAATTTCAGGAGATTGCCAGCCACTCTGGCTTACAGGCCCCGTAACCCAAACACTGTCCATTTTATATGCCAAACAAAAGTCACCAGACCAGGTTCTTGGTTTCAGTTTTGAGGAGGTACTTGGCACTGTCAAACCAGCCTAACTTGACGCTGGGGTCAGCTTGGCTCTGGGAGGCATCCTGCGCCGTGCCGAATTTCCGGAGCCAGCCACACACTCCGGACAACAGAAACCCGAAAACCAATGCTGGCCCTTTTCCAGGTAAACTATACTCACCATCCCAGCTTCTTGGTGTCAGATTGCAGTAGGTTCTTGGCACTGTCAAACCAGCCTGACTTGGCATGATTGCCAGCTTGCATATGGGAGGCATCCTGCGCAATGCCGAATTTCAGGAGCCAGCCACACACTCCGGCCCACACACTAGCAGACACAGACGCCGGCCATTTTCCCAGGTAAAAAATTCGTACTATCTCAGGATCTTGGTTTCAGTTTTCAGTAGCTACTTGGCACTGTCAAACAAGCCTTACCTGACGCTTGGGCCAGCTTGGCACTGGGAGGCATGGTGCGCAATGCCGAATTTCAGGAGCCATACGGCCACTCCGGCTTGCACGCCCCGGAACACAAACACTGTCAATTTTCTCTGCCAAAAAAAACTCACGAGACCACGTTCTTGGTGTCAGTTTGCAGGAGGTTCTTGGCACTGTCAAACCAGCCTGACTTGGCACTTGTGCCAGCTTGGCTCTGGGAGGCATCCTGCGCAATGCCGAATTTCAGGAGACCGCCGGCTACTAAGGCCCACAGGCCCCTGAACAAAAACGCCGGCCATTTTCCCAAGTAAACAATACTCGCCAGCCCAGGTTCTTGGTGCCAGTTTGCAGGAGGTTCTTGGCACTGTCAAACAAGCCTGACTTGGCACTGGTGCCAGCTTGGCTCTGGGAGGCATCCTGCGCAACGCTGAATTTCTGGAGACCGCCGGCCACTCCGGCCCACAGACCAAAAAACACAAACGCCGGCCATTTTCCAGGTAAACAATACTCACCATCCCAGGTACTTGGTGTAATTTTGCAGGAGGTACTTGGAACTGTCAAACAAGCCTGACTTGGAATGGTTGCCAGGTCTGCTCATGGAGGCATCCTGCGCAATGCCGAATTTCAGGAGCCAGCCGGCCACTCAGGCCCGAAGTCCACGAACAAAAATGCCAGCCATTTTCCCATGTAAACAATACTCACCAGCCCAGGATGTTGGTGACAGTTTTCTGGAGGTATTTGGCACTGTCAAACCAGCCTGACTTGGCTCTGGTGCGAGCTTGGCTCTGGGAGGCATCCTGCGCAATGCCGAATTTCAGGAGCCAGACATACACTCCGGCCCACAGAATAGCAGACACAAACGCCGGCCCTTTTCCCAGGTAAACAGCCAGCCACTCCGGCTTACAGGCCCCGGAACACAAACACTGTCTATTTTCCCTGCCAAACAAAAGTCACCAGACCAGGTTCTTGGTTTCAGTTTTGAGGAGGTACTGGGCACTGTCAAACCAGCCTGACTTGGCGCTGGGGCCAGCTTGGCACTGGGAGGCATCCTGCGCAATGCCAAGTTTCAGGAGCCAGCCATACACTCCGGCCCACAGAATAGCAGACACAAACGCCGGCCCTTTTCCCAAGTAAACAATACTCACCAGTCCATTTTCTTGCTGTCAGTTTGCAGGAGGTACTTGGCACTTTCACACTAGCCTGACTTAGAATGATTGCCAGCTCTGTTCATGGAGGCATCCTGCGCAATGCCGAATTTCAGGTGCCAGCCGGCCTCTCCGGACCGCAGGCCACCGAATACCAACGCCGGCCATTTTCCCAGGTTAAAAATACTCACCAGCCCAGGTTCTTGGTGCCAGTTTGCAGGAGGTACTTGGCACTGTCAAACCTGCCTGACTTGGCGCTGGGGCCAGCTTGGCACTGGGAGGCATGGTGCGCAATGCCGAATTTCAGGAGCCATATGGCCAATCCGGCTTGCACGCCCTGGAACACAAACACTGTCAATTTTCTCTGACAAAAAAAGCTCACGAGACCACGTTCTTGGTGTCAGTTTGCAGGAGGTTCTTGGCACTGTCAAACCAGCCTGACTTGGCACTTGTGCCAGCTTGGCTCTGGGAGGCATCCTGCGCAATGCCGAATTTCAGGAGCCAGCCGGCTACTAAGGCCCACAGGCCCCTGAACAAAAACGCCGGCCATTTTCCCAAGTAAACAATACTCGCCAGCCCAGGTTCTTGGTGCCAGTTTGCAGGAGGTTCTTGGCACTGTCAAACAAGCTTGACTTGGCACTGGTGCCAGCTTGGCTCATGGAGGCATCCTGCGCCGTGCCGAATTTCAGGAGACCGCCGGCCACTTAGGACCACAGACCAAAAAACACAAACGCCGGCCATTTTCCAGGTAAACAATACTCACCATCCCAGGTCCTTGGTGCAAGTTTGCAGGAGGTACTTGGCGCTGTCAAACCAGCCTGACTTGGCACTGGTGTCAGCTTGGCTCTGGGAGGCACCTGCGCAATGCCGAATTTGAGGAGCCAGCCGGCCTCTCCGGACCGCAGGCCACCGAATACCAACGCCGGCCATTTTCCCAGGTTAAAAATACTCACCAGCCCAGGTTCTTGGTGCCAGTTTGCAGGAGGTACTTGGCACTGTCAAACCTGCCTGACTTGGCGCTGGGGCCAGCTTGGCACTGGGAGGCATGGTGCGCAATGCCGAATTTCAGGAGCCATATGGCCAATCCGGCTTGCACGCCCTGGAACACAAACACTGTCAATTTTCTCTGACAAAAAAAACTCACGAGACCACGTTCTTGGTGTCAGTTTGCAGGAGGTTCTTGGCACTGTCAAACAAGCCTGACTTGGCACTTGTGCCAGCTTGGCTCTGGGAGGCATCCTGCGCAACGCCGAATTTCAGGAGCCAGCCGGCTACTAAGGCCCACAGGCCCCTGAACAAAAACGCCGGCCATTTTCCCAAGTAAACAATACTCGCCAGCCCAGGTTCTTGGTGCCAGTTTGCAGGAGGTTCTTGGCACTGTCAAACAAGCTTGACTTGGCACTGGTGCCAGCTTGGCTCATGGAGGCATCCTGCGCAATGCCGAATTTCAGGAGACCGCCGGCCACTTAGGACCACAGACCAAAAAACACAAACGCCGGCCATTTTCCAGGTAAACAATACTCACCATCCCAGGTCCTTGGTGCAAGTTTGCAGGAGGTACTTGGCGCTGTCAAACCAGCCTGACTTGGCACTGGTGTCAGCTTGGCTCTGGGAGGCTCCTGCGCAATGCCGAATTTCAGGAGCCAGCCGGCCACTCTGGACCACAGGCCACCGAACACAAACGCCGGCGATTTTCCCAGGTAAACAATACTCACCAGCACAGGTACTTGGTGTAATTTTGCAGGAGGCACTTGGAACTGTCAAACAAGCCTGACTTGGAATGGTTGCCAGGTCTGCTCATGGAGGCATCCTGCGCAATGCCGAATTTCAGGCGCCATCCGGCCACTCAGGCCTGAAGTCCACGAACAAAAATGCCAGCCATTTTCCCATGTAAACAATACTAACAAGCCCAGGATGTTGGTGACAGTTTTCTGGAGGTATTTGGCACTGTCAAACCAGCCTGACTTGGCACTGGTGCCAGCTTGGCTCTGGGAGGCATCCTGCGCAATGCTGTATTTCAGCAGCCAGCCGGCCACTCCGGCCCACAGACCACCAAACACAAACGCCGGCCATTTTCCCAGGTAAACAATACTCACCAGACCAGGTTCTTGGTGCCAGTTTGCTGGAGGTACATGGAACTGTCAAACCAGCCTGACTTGGCACTGGTGCCAGCTTGGCACTTGGAGGCATCCTGCGCAATGCCGAATTTCAGGAGCCAGCCACACAGTCCGGCCCACAAACTAGCAGACACAAACGCCGGCCCTTTTCCCAGGTAAACAATACTCACCAGCTCAGGTTCTTGGTGTAAGTTTGCAGGAGGAACTTGGCACTGTCAAACCAGCCTGACTTGACGCTGGGGTCAGCTTGGCTCTGGGAGGCATCCTGCGCCGTGCTGAATTTCCGGAGCCAGCCACACACTCCGGACAACAGAAACCCGAAAACCAATGCCGGCCCTTTTCCTGGTAAACCATACTCTCTGGCCCAGGTTCTTGGTGTCAGATTGCAGGAGGTTCTTGGCACTGTCAAAAAAGCCTGACTTGGCACTGGTTGCCAGCTTGCATATGGGAGGCATCCTGCGCAATGCCGAATTTCAGGAGCCAGCCACACACTCCGGCCCACACACTAGCAGACACAGACGCCGGCCATTTTCCCAGGTAAAAAATTCGTACTATCTCAGGATCTTGGTTTCAGTTTTCAGTAGCTACTTGGCACTGTCAAACAAGCCTTACCTGACGCTTGGGCTAGATTCGCACTGGGAGGCATCCTGCGCAATGCCAAATTTCAGGAGCCAGACGGCCACTCTGGACCACAGGACCCGGAACACCAATGCCGGCCCTTTTCCAGATAAACACTACTCACCAGTGCACGTACTGGGTGTCAGTTTACAGGAGGCACTTGGCACATTCAAACAAGCCTGACTTGGCACAGCTGCCAGCTTGGCTCTGGGAGGCATCCTGCGCAATGCCGAATTTCAGGAGACAGCCAGCCACTCCGGCTTACAGGCCCCGGAACAGCAACACTGTCCATTTTCCCTGCCAAACAAAAGTCACCAGACCAGGTTCTTGGTTTCAGTTTTGAGGAGGTACTGGGCACTGTCAAACCAGCCTGACTTGGCGCTGGGGCCAGCTTGGCACTGGGAGGCATCCTGCGCAATGCCAAATTTCAGGAGCCAGACATACACTCCGGCCCACAGAATAGCAGACACAAACGCCGGCCATTTTCCCAAGTAAACAATACTCACCAGTCCATTTTCTTGGTGTCAGTTTTCAGGAGGTACTTGGCACTGTCAAAAAAGCCTGACTTGGCACTGGTGCCAGCTTGGCTCATGGAGGCATCCTGCGCAATACCGAATTTCAGGAGACCGCCGGCCACTCTGGACCACAGGCCCCTGAACAAAAACGCCGGCCATTTACCCAAGTAAACAATACTCACCAGCCCAGGTACTTGGTGTAATTTTGCAGGAGGTACTTGGAACTGTCAAACAAGCCTGACTTGGAATGGTTGCCAGGTCTGCTCATGGAGGCATCCTGCGCAATGCCGAATTTCTGGAGCCAGCCGGCCACTCAGGCCCGCTGTCCACGAACAAAAATGCCAGCCATTTTCCCATGTAAACAATACTCACCAGCCCAGGATGTTGGTGACAGTTTTCTGGAGGTATTTGGCACTGTCAAACCAGCCTGACTTGGCACTGGTGCCAGCTTGGCTCTGGGAGGCATCCTGCGCAATGCCGAATTTCAGGAGCCAGCCACACAGTCCGGCCCACAAACTAGCAGACACAAACGCTGGCCCTTTTCCCAGGTAAACAATTCGTACTATCTCAGGATCTTGGTGTCAGTTTTCAGGAGGTAATTGGCACTGTCAAACAAGCCTTACCTGACGCTTGGGCCAGATTGGCACTGGGAGGCATCCTGCGCAATGTTGAATTTCTGGAGTCCGTCGGCCCCTCTGGAGCACAGGACCCCGAAAACCAATGCCGGCCCTTTTCCAGGTAAACAATACTCACCAGTCCACGTACTGGGTGTCAGTTTGCAGGAGGTACTTGGCACTGTCAAACCAGCCTAACTTGGCATGATTGCCAGCTGGTGTATGGGAGGCACCCTGCACAATGCCACATTTCAGGAGCCAGCAGGCCACTCTGGACCACAGGCCACCAAACAGAAACGCCTGCCATTTACCCAGGTAAACAATACTCACCAGCCCAGGTACTTGGTGTAATTTTGCAGGAGGTACTTGGAACTGTCAAACAAGCCTGACTTGGAATGGTTGCCAGGTCTGCTCATGGAGGCATCCTGCGCAATGCCGAATTTCAGGAGCCAGCCGGCCACTCAGGCCCGCAGTCCACGAACAAAAATGCCAGCCATTTTCCCATGTAAACAATACTAACAAGCCCAGGATGTTGGTGACAGTTTTCTGGAGGTATTTGGCACTGTCAAACCAGCCTGACTTGGCACAGGTGCCAGCTTGGCTCTCGGAGGCATCCTGCGCAATGCCGAATTTCAGGAGCCAGCCGGCCACTCTGGACCACAGGCCACCAAACAGAAACGCCTGCCATTTACCCAGGTAAACAATACTCACCAGCCCGGGTACTTGGTGTAATTTTGCAGGAGGTACTTGGAACTGTCAAACAAGCCTGACTTGGAATGGTTGCCAGGTCTGCTCATGGAGGCATCCTGCGCAATGCCGAATTTCAGGAGCCAGCCGGCCACTCAGGCCCGCAGTCCACGAACAAAAATGCCAGCCATTTTCCCATGTAAACAATACTAACAAGCCCAGGATGTTGGTGACAGTTTTCTGGAGGTATTTGGCACTGTCAAACCAGCCTGACTTGGCACAGGTGCCAGCTTGGCTCTCGGAGGCATCCTGCGCAATGCCGAATTTCAGGAGCCAGCCGGCCACTCTGGACCACAGGCCACCGAACACAAATGCCGGCAATTTTCCCAAGTAAACAATACTCGCCAGCCCAGGTTCTTGGTGCCAGTTTGCAGGAGTTTCTTGGCACTGTCAAACAAGCCTGACTTGGCGCTGGTGCCAGCTTGGCTCTGGGAGGCATCCTGCGCAACGCCGAATTTCAGGAGACAGCCAGCCACTCCGGCCCACAGACCACCAAACACAAACGCCGGCCATTTTCCCAGGTAAACAATACTCACCAGCCCAGGTTCTTGGTGTCAGTTTGCAGGAGGTACTTGGCACTGTCAAACCAGCCTGACTTGACGCTGGGGCCAGCTCTGCTCTTTGAGGCATCCTGCGCAATGCCGAATATCAGGAACCAGCTTTCCACTCCAGCCCACAGGCCCACTATCAAAAATGCCGGCATTTTTCCAAGTAAAAAATACTCACCAGCTCAGGATCTTGGTGTCAGTTTGCAGGAGGTATTTGACACTTTCAAACAAGCCTGACTTGGCACAGGTGCCAGCCCTGCTCTGGGAGGCATCCTGTGCAACGCCGAATTTCAGGAGATTGCCAGCCACTCTGGCTTACAGGCCCCGTAACACAAACACTGTCCATTTTATATGCCAAACAAAAGTCACCAGACCAGGTTCTTGGTTTCAGTTTTGAGGAGGTACTTGGCACTGTCAAACCAGCCTGACTTGGCGCTGGGGCCAGCTTGGCACTGGGAGGCATCCTGCGCAGTGCCGAATTTCAGGAGACCGCCGGCCACTCAGGCCCACAGACCAAAAAACACAAACGCCGGCCATTTTCCAGGTAAACTATACTCACCATCCCAGCTTCTTGGTGCCAGTTTGCAGGAGGTATTTGCCACTGTCAAACCAGCCTGACTTGGCACTGGTGCCAGCTTGGCTCTGGGAGGCACCTGCGCAATGCCGAATTTGAGGAGCCAGCCGGCCAGTCTGGACCACAGGCCACCAAACACAAACGCCGGCCATTTACCCAGGTAAACAATACTCACCGGCCCAGGTACTTGGTGTAATTTTGCAGGAGGTACTTGGAACTGTCAAACAAGCCTGACTTGGAATGGTTGCCAGGTCTGCTCATGGAGGCATCCTGCGCAATGCCGAATTTCAGGAGCCAGCCACTCAGGCCCGCAGTCCACGAACAAAAATGCCAGCCATTTTCCCATGTAAACAATACTAACAAGCCCAGGATGCTGGTGACAGTTTTCTGGAGGTATTTGGCACTGTCAAACCAGCCTGACTTGGCACAGGTGCCAGCTTGGCTCTCGGAGGCATCCTTCGCAATGCCGAATTTCAGGAGACCGCCGGCCACTCTGGACCACAGGCCACCGAACACAAATGCCGGCAATTTTCCCAAGTAAACAATACTCGCCAGCCCAGGTTCTTGGTGCCAGTTTGCAGGAGGCTCTTGGCACAGTCAAACAAGCCTGACTTGGCGCTGGTGCCAGCTTGGCTCTGGGAGGCATCCTGCGCAACGCCGAATTTCAGGAGACAGCCAGCCACTCCGGCCCACAGACCACCAAACACAAACGCCGGCCATTTTCCCAGGTAAACAATACTCACCAGCCCAGGTTCTTGGTGTCAGTTTGCAGGAGGTACTTGGCACTGTCAAACCAGCCTGACTTGACGCTGGGGCCAGCTTGGCTCTTTGAGGCATCCTGCGCAATGCCGAATATCAGGAACCAGCTTTCCACTCCAGCCCACAGGCCCACTATCAAAAATGCCGGCATTTTTCCAAGTAAAAAATACTCACCAGCTCAGCATCTTGGTGTCAGTTTGCAGGAGGTACTTGGCACTTTCAAACAAGCCTGACTTGGCACAGGTGCCAGCCCTGCTCTGGGAGGCATCCTGTGCAACGCCGAATTTCAGGAGATTGCCAGCCACTCTGCCTTACAGGCCCCGTAACCCAAACACTGTCCATTTTATATGCCAAACAAAAGTCACCAGACCAGGTTCTTGGTTTCAGTTTTGAGGAGGTACTTGGCACTGTCAAACCAGCCTAACTTGACGCTGGGGTCAGCTTGGCTCTGGGAGGCATCCTGCGCCGTGCCGAATTTCCGGAGCCAGCCACACACTCCGGACAACAGAAACCCGAAAACCAATGCTGGCCCTTTTCAAGGTAAACTATACTCACCATCCCAGCTTCTTGGTGTCAGATTGCAGGAGGTTCTTGGCACTGTCAAACCAGCCTGACTTGGCATGATTGCCAGCTTGCATATGGGAGGCATCCTGCGCAATGCCGAATTTCAGGAGCCAGCCACACACTCCGGCCCACACACTAGCAGACACAGACGCCGGCCATTTTCCCAGGTAAAAAATTCGTACTATCTCAGGATCTTGGTTTCAGTTTTCAGTAGCTACTTGGCACTGTCAAACAAGCCTTACCTGACGCTTGGGCCAGCTTGGCACTGGGAGGCATGGTGCGCAATGCCGAATTTCAGGAGCCATACGGCCACTCCGGCTTGCACGCCCCGGAACACAACCACTGTCAATTTTCTCTGCCAAAAAAAACTCACGAGACCACGTTCTTGGTGTCAGTTTGCAGGAGGTTCTTGGCACTGTCAAACCAGCCTGACTTGGCACTTGTGCCAGCTTGGCTCTGGGAGGCATCCTGCGCAATGCCGAATTTCAGGAGACCGCCGGCTACTAAGGCCCACAGGCCACCAAACACAAACGCCGGCCATTTTCCCAGGTAAACAATACTCACCAGCCCAGGTTCTTGGTGTCAGTTTGCAGGAGGTTCTTGGCACTGTCAAACCAGCCTGACTTGGCACTGGTGCCAGCTTGGCTCTGGGAGGCATCCTGCGCAACGCTGAATTTCTGGAGACCGCCGGCCACTCCGGCCCACAGACCAAAAAACACAAACGCCGGCCATTTTCCAGGTAAACAATACTCACCATCCCAGGTACTTGGTGTAATTTTGCAGGAGGTACTTGGAACTGTCAAACCAGCCTGACTTGGAATGGTTGCCAGGTCTGCTCATGGAGGCATCCTGCGCAATGCCGAATTTGAGGAGCCAGCCGGCCACTCAGGCCCGAAGTCCACGAACAAAAATGCCAGCCATTTTCCCATGTAAAAAATACTAACAAGCCCAGGATGTTGGTGACAGTTTTCTGGAGGTATTTGGCACTGTCAAACAAGCCTGACTTGGCTCTGGTGCCAGCTTGGCTCTGGGAGGCATCCTGCGCAATGCCGAATTTCAGGAGCCAGACATACACTCCGGCCCACAGAATAGCAGACACAAACGCCGGCCCTTTTCCCAGGTAAACAGCCAGCCACTCCGGCTTACAGGCCCCGGAACAGCAACACTGTCTATTTTCCCTGCCAAACAAAAGTCACCAGACCAGGTTCTTGGTTTCAGTTTTGAGGAGGTACTTTTCAGTGTCAAACCAGCCTGACTTGGCGCTGGGGCCAGCTTGGCACTGGGAGGCATCCTGCGCAATGCCAAATTTCAGGAGCCAGCCATACACTCCGGCCCACAGAATAGCAGACACAAACGCCGGCCCTTTTCCCAGGTAAACAATACTCACCAGTCCATTTTCTTGCTGTCAGTTTGCAGGAGGTACTTGGCACTTTCACACTAGCCTGACTTAGAATGATTGCCAGCTCTGTTCATGGAGGCATCCTGCGCAATGCCGAATTTCAGGAGCCAGCCGGCCTCTCCGGACCGCAGGCCACCGAATACCAACGCCGGCCATTTTCCCAGGTTAAAAATACTCACCAGCCCAGGTTCTTGGTGCCAGTTTGCAGGAGGTACTTGGCACTGTCAAACCTGCCTGACTTGGCGCTGGGGCCAGCTTGGCACTGGGAGGCATGGTGCGCAATGCCGAATTTCAGGAGCCATATGGCCAATCCGGCTTGCACGCCCTGGAACACAAACACTGTCAATTTTCTCTGACAAAAAAAACTCACGAGACCACGTTCTTGGTGTCAGTTTGCAGGAGGTTCTTGGCACTGTAAAACCAGCCTGACTTGGCACTGGTTGCCAGCTTGCATATGGGAGGCATCCTGCGCAATGCCGAATTTCAGGAGCCAGCCGGCTACTAAGGCCCACAGGCCCCTGAACAAAAACGCCGGCCCTTTTCCCAGGTAAACAATACTCGCCAGCCCAGGTTCTTGGTGCCAGTTTGCAGGAGGTTCTTGGCACTGTCAAACAAGCTTGACTTGGCACTGGTGCCAGCTTGGCTCATGGAGGCATCCTGCGCGATGCCGAATTTCAGGAGACCGCCGGCCACTTAGGACCACAGACCAAAAAACACAAACTCCGGCCATTTTCCAGGTAAACAATACTCACCATCCCAGGTCCTTCGTGCAAGTTTGCAGGAGGTACTTGGCGCTGTCAAACCAGCCTGACTTGGCACTGGTGTCAGCTTGGCTCTGGGAGGCACCTGCGCAATGCCGAATTTGAGGAGCCAGCCGGCCTCTCCGGACCGCAGGCCACCGAATACCAACGCCGGCCATTTTCCCAGGTTAAAAATACTCACCAGCCCAGGTTCTTGGTGCCAGTTTGCAGGAGGTACTTGGCACTGTCAAACCTGCCTGACTTGGCGCTGGGGCCAGCTTGGCACTGGGAGGCATGGTGCGCAATGCCGAATTTCAGGAGCCATATGGCCAATCCGGCTTGCACGCCCTGGAACACAAACACTGTCAATTTTCTCTGACAAAAAAAACTCACGAGACCACGTTCTTGGTGTCAGTTTGCAGGAGGTTCTTGGCACTGTAAAACCAGCCTGACTTGGCACTTGTGCCAGCTTGGCTCTGGGAGGCATCCTGCGCAATGCCGAATTTCAGGAGCCAGCCGGCTACTAAGGCCCACAGGCCCCTGAACAAAAACGCCGGCCATTTTCCCAAGTAAACAATACTCGCCAGCCCAGGTTCTTGGTGCCAGTTTGCAGGAGGTTCTTGGCACTGTCAAACAAGCTTGACTTGGCACTGGTGCCAGCTTGGCTCATGGAGGCATCCTGCGCAATGCCGAATTTCAGGAGACCGCCGGCCACTTAGGACCACAGACCAAAAAACACAAACGCCGGCCATTTTCCAGGTAAACAATACTCACCATCCCAGGTCCTTGGTGCAAGTTTGCAGGAGGTACTTGGCGCTGTCAAACCAGCCTGACTTGGCACTGGTGTCAGCTTGGCTCTGGGAGGCACCTGCGCAATGCCGAATTTGAGGAGCCAGCCGGCCACTCTGGACCACAGGCCACCGAACACAAACGCCGGCGATTTTCCCAGGTAAACAATACTCACCAGCACAGGTACTTGGTGTAATTTTGCAGGAGGCACTTGGAACTGTCAAACAAGCCTGACTTGGAATGGTTGCCAGGTCTGCTCATGGAGGCATCCTGCGCAATGCCGAATTTCAGGAGCCAGCCGGCCACTCAGGCCTGAAGTCCACGAACAAAAATGCCAGCCATTTTCCCATGTAAACAATACTAACAAGCCCAGGATGTTGGTGACAGTTTTCTGGAGGTACTTGGCACTGTCAAACCAGCCTGACTTGGCACTGGTGCCAGCTTGGCTCTGGGAGGCATCCTGCGCAATGCTGTATTTCAGCAGCCAGCCGGCCACTCCAGCCCACAGACCACCAAACACAAACGCCGGCCATTTTCCCAGGTAAACAATACTCACCAGACCAGGTTCTTGGTGCCAGTTTGCTGGAGGTACATGGAACTGTCAAACCAGCCTGACTTGGCACTGGTGCCAGCTTGGCACTTGGAGGCATCCTGCGCAATGCCGAATTTCAGGAGCCAGCCACACAGTCCGGCCCACAAACTAGCAGACACAAACGCCGGCCCTTTTCCCAGGTAAACAATACTCACCAGCTCAGGTTCTTGGTGTAAGTTTGCAGGAGGAACTTGGCACTGTCAAACCAGCCTGACTTGACGCTGGGGTCAGCTTGGCTCTGGGAGGCATCCTGCGCCGTGCCGAATTTCCGGAGCCAGCCACACACTCCGGACAACAGAAACCCGAAAACCAATGCCGGCCCTTTTCCTGGTAAACCATACTCTCTGGCCCAGGTTCTTGGTGTCAGATTGCAGGAGGTTCTTGGCACTGTCAAAAAAGCCTGACTTGGCACTGGTTGCCAGCTTGCATATGGGAGGCATCCTGCGCAATGCCGAATTTCAGGAGCCAGCCACACACTCCAGCCCACACACTGGCAGACACAGACGCCGGCCATTTTCCCAGGTAAAAAATTCGTACTATCTCAGGATCTTGGTTTCAGTTTTCAGTAGCTACTTGGCACTGTCAAACAAGCCTTACCTGACGCTTGGGCTAGATTCGCACTGGGAGGCATCCTGCGCAATGCCAAATTTCAGGAGCCAGACGGCCACTCTGGACCACAGGACCCGGAACACCAATGCCGGCCCTTTTCCAGATAAACACTACTCACCAGTGCACGTACTGGGTGTCAGTTTACAGGAGGCACTTGGCACATTCAAACAAGCCTGACTTGGCACAGCTGCCAGCTTGGCTCTGGGAGGCATCCTGCGCAATGCCGAATTTCAGGAGACAGCCAGCCACTCCGGCTTACAGGCCCCGGAACAGCAACACTGTCCATTTTCCCTGCCAAACAAAAGTCACCAGACCAGGTTCTTGGTTTCAGTTTTGAGGAGGTACTTTTCAGTGTCAAACCAGCCTGACTTGGCGCTGGGGCCAGCTTGGCACTGGGAGGCATCCTGCGCAATGCCAAATTTCAGGAGCCAGACATACACTCCGGCCCACAGAATAGCAGACACAAACGCCGGCCCTTTTTCCAGGTAAACAATACTCACCAGTCCATTTTCTTGGTGTCAGTTTGCAGGAGGTACTTGGCACTGTCAAAAAAGCCTGACTTGGCACTGGTGCCAGCTTGGCTCATGGAGGCATCCTGCGCAATACCGAATTTCAGGAGACCGCCGGCCACTCTGGACCACAGGCCCCTGAACAAAAACGCCGGCCATTTTCCCAGGTAAACAATACTCACCAGCCCAGGTACTTGGTGTAATTTTGCAGGAGGTACTTGGAACTGTCAAACAAGCCTGACTTGGAATGGTTGCCAGGTCTGCTCATGGAGGCATCCTGCGCAATGCCGAATTTCTGGAGCCAGCCGGCCACTCAGGCCCGCTGTCCACGAATAAAAATGCCAGCCATTTTCCCATGTAAACAATACTCACCAGCCCAGGATGTTGGTGACAGTTTTCTGGAGGTATTTGGCACTGTCAAACCAGCCTGACTTGGCACTGGCGCCAGCTTGGCTCTGGGAGGCATCCTGCGCAATGCCGAATTTCAGGAGCCAGCCACACAGTCCGGCCCACAAACTAGCAGACACAAACGCTGGCCCTTTTCCCAGGTAAACAATTCGTACTATCTCAGGATCTTGGTGTCAGTTTTCAGGAGGTAATTGGCACTGTCAAACAAGCCTTACCTGACGCTTGGGCCAGATTGGCACTGGGAGGCATCCTGCGCAATGTTGAATTTCTGGAGTCCGTCGGCCACTCTGGAGCACAGGACCCCGAAAACCAATGCCGGCCCTTTTCCAGGTAAACAATACTCACCAGTCCACGTACTGGGTGTCAGTTTGCAGGAGGTACTTGGCACTGTCAAACCAGCCTAACTTGGCATGATTGCCAGCTGGTGTATGGGAGGCACCCTGCGCAATGCCACATTTCAGGAGCCAGCAGGCCACTCTGGACCACAGGCCACCAAACACAAACGCCTGCCATTTTCCCAGGTAAACAATACTCACCAGCCCAGGTACTTGGTGTAATTTTGCAGGAGGTACTTGGAACTGTCAAACAAGCCTGACTTGGAATGGTTGCCAGGTCTGCTCATGGAGGCATCCTGCGCAATGCCGAATTTCAGGAGCCAGCCGGCCACTCCGGCCCACAGACCACCAAACACAAACGCAGGCCATTTTCCCAGGTAAACAATACTCACTAGCCCAGGTTCTTGGTGTCAGTTTGCAGGACGTACTTGGCACTGTCGAACCAGCCTGACTTGACGCTGGGGCCAGCTCTGCTCTTTGAGGCATACTGCGCAATGCCGAATATCAGGAACCAGCTTTCCACTCCAGCCTACAGGCCAGCTATCAAAAATGCCGGATTTCTTCCAGGTAAACAATACTCACCAGATCAGGGTCTTGGTGTCAGTTTGCAGGAGGTACTTGGCACTTTCAAACAAGCCTGACTTGGCACACCTGCCAGCTTGGCTCTGGGAGGCATCCTGTGCAACGCCGAATTTCAGGAGACAGCCAGCCACTCCGGCTTACACCCCTCGGAACACAAACTCTGACCATTTTCCTGCCAAACAAAAGTCACCAGACCGCGTTCTTGGTTTCAGTTTTGAGGAGGTACTTTTCATTGTCAAACCAGCCTGACTTGGTGCTGGGGCCAGCTTGGCACTGGGAGGCATCCTGCGCAGTGCCGAATTTCAGGAGCCAGCCACACAGTCCGGCCCACAGCATAGCAGACACAAACGCCGGCCCTTTTCCCGGGTAAACAATACTCACCAGCTCAGGTTCTTGGTTTCAGTTTTGAGGAGGTACTTGGCACTGTCAAACAAGCCTGACTTGGCACTGGTGCCAGCTTGGCTCTGGGAGGCATCCTGCGCAATACCGAATTTTAGGAGCCTGCGGGCCACTCTGGACCACAGACCCCCAAACACAAACGCCGGCCATTTTCCCAGGTAAACAATACTCACCAACCCATGTTCTTGGTGGCAGTTTGCTGGAGGTACATGGCACTGTCAAACCAGCCAGACTTGGCACGGGTGCCAGCTTGGCACTTGGAGGCATCCTGCGCAATGCCGAATTTCAGGAGCCAGCCACGCAGTCCAGCCCGCAAACCAGCAGACACAAACGCCGGCTCTTTTCCCAGGTAAAAATACTCACTAGCCCAGGTTCTTGGTGTCAGTTTGCAGGAGGCACTTGGCGCTGTCAAACCAGCCTGACTTGACGCTGGGGTCAGCTCTGCTCTTGGAGGCATCCTGCGCAATGCCGAATTTCCGGATCTAGCCACACACTCCGGATAACCTAAACCCGAAAACTAATGCCGGCCCTTTTCCTCGTTAACCATACTCTCTGGCCCAGGTTCTTGGTGTCAGATTGCAGGAGGATCTCGGCACTGTCAAAAAAGCCTGACTTGGCATGATTGCCAGCTTGCATATGGGAGGCATCCTGCGCAATGCCAAATTTCAGGAGCCAGACGGCCACTCTGGACCACAGGACCCGGAACACCAATGCCGGCCCTTTTCCAGATAAACACTACTCACCAGTGCACGTACTGGGTGTCAGTTTACAGGAGGCACTTGGCACATTCAAACAAGCCTGACTTTGCACAGCTGCCAGCTTGGCTCTGGGAGGCATCCTGCGCAATGCCGAATTTCAGGAGACAGCCAGCCACTCCGGCTTACATGCCCCGGCACACAACACTGTCCGTTTTCCCTGCCAAACAAAAGTCACCAGACCGCGTTCTTGGTTTCAGTTTTGAGGAGGTACTTTTCAGTGTCAAACCAGCCTGACTTGGCGCTGGGGCCAGCTTGGCACTGGGAGGCATCCTGCGCAATGCCAAATTTCAGGAGCCAGACATACACTCCGGCCCACAGAATAGCAGACACAAACGCCGGCCATTTTCCCAGGTAAACAATACTCACAAGGCCAGGTTCTTGGTGCGACTTTGCAGGAGGTACTTGGCACTGTCAAACCTGCCTGACTTGGCGCTGGGGCCAGCTTTGCACTGGGAGGCATCCTGCGCAATGCCGAATTTCAGAGACCAGCTGGCCACTCAGGCCCACAGGCCCACTATCAAATATACCGGCCCTTTTCCAAATAAATAATACTCTCCAGCTCAGGATCTTGGTGTCAGTTTGCAGGAGGTACTTGGCACTGTCAGACAAGCCTGACTTGGCACTGGTGCCAGCTTGGCTCTGGGAGGCATCCTGCGCAATGCCGAATTTCAGGAGACAGCCGGCCACTCCGGCTTACAGGCCCCGGAACACAAACTCTGTCTCCATTTTCCCTACCAAACAAAAGTCACCAGACCACGTTCTTGGTTTCTGTTTTGAGGAGGTACTTGGCAGTGTCAAACCAGCCTGACTTGGCGCTGGGGCCAGCTTCGCCCTGGGAGGCATCCTGCACAATGCCAAATTTCAGGAGCCAGGCACACACTCTGGCCCACAGAATAGCAGACAAAATTGCCGTCCCTTTTCCCAGGTAAACAATACTCACCCGTTCAGGTTCTTGGTGTCAGTTTGCAGGAGGTACTTGGCACTGTCAAACCAGCCTGACTTGGAATGATTGCCAGCTCTGCTCTGGGAGGCATCCTGCACAATGCAGAATTTCAGGAGCCAGCCGGCCACTCCCGCCCGCAGGCCACCGAATACTGACGCCGGCCATTTTCCCAGGTAAACTATACTCACCAGCCGAAGATTTTTGTGACAGTTTTCTGGAAGTACTTGGCACTGTGAAACAGGCCTAAATTGGCCCTGGTGCCAGCTTGGCACTGGGAGGCATCCTGCGCAATGCCGAATTTCAGGAGACAGCCGGCCACTCCGGACCACAGGAAACGGAATACAAACACTGGCCATTTTCCCAGGTAAACAATACTTACCAGCACAGGTTCGTGGTGCGACTTTGCAGGAGGTACTGGGCACTGTCAAAAGATCCTGACTTGGCGCTGGGGCCAGCTTTGCACTGGGAGGCGTCCTGCCCAATGCCGAATTTCAGGAGCCAGCTGGCCACTCAGGCCCACAGGCCCCCTATCAAATATGCCGGCCCTTTTCCAAGTAAATAATACTCACCAGCTCAGGATCTTGGTGTCAGTTTGCAGGAGGTACTTGGCACTTTCAGACAAGCCTGACTTGGCACTGGTTCCAGCTTGGCTCTGGCGGCATCCTGCGCAATGCCGAATTTCAGGAGACAGCCAGCCACTCCGACTAACAAACCCCTGAAGAAAAAATCTGTCCGTTTTCCCTGCCAAACAAAAGTCACCAGAACACGTACTTGGATTCAGTTTTGAAGAGGTACTTGGCAATGTCAAACTAGACTGAATAGCGCTGGGGCCTGCTTGGCACTGGGAGACTTCCTGCGCAATGCCAAACTTCAGGAGCCTGCCACACACTCTGGCCCACAGAATAGCAGACACAAACGCCGGCCATTTTCCCAGGTAAACAATACTCACCAGTCCAGGTTCTTGGTGTGCATTTTCAGGAGGTACTTGGCACTGTCAAACATGCCTGTCCTGACGCTGGCGCCAGCTCTGTTCATGGAGGCATCCTGCGCAATGCCGAATTGCAGGAGACAGCCAGCCAATCCGGCTTACAGACCCCGGAACACAAACACGGTCCATTTTCCCTGCCAAACGAAAGTCACCAGACCAGGTTTTTGGATTCAGTTTTGAGGAGGTACTTGACACTGGCAAACCAGCCTGACTTGGTGCTGGGGCCAGCTTGGCACTGGGAGGCATCCTGCGCAATGCCAAATTTCAGGAGCCAGCCACACACTCAGGCCCACAGAATAGCAGACACAAATGCCGGCCCTTTTCCCAAGTAAACAATACTCACCAGTCCATTTTCTTGGTGCCAGTTTGCGGGAGGTACTTGGCACTGTCAAACCTGCCTGTCTTGACGCTGGCGCCAGCTCTACTCATGGAGGCATCCTGCGCAATGCCGAATTTCAGGAGCCATACGGCCACTCTGGACCACAGGCCACCGAACACAAACGCCAGCCATTTTCCCAGGTAAACAATACTCACCAGCCCAGGTTCTTGGTGCCAGTTTGCACGAGGTACTTGGCTCTGTCAAACCAGAATGAATTTTCACTGGTGCCAGCTTTGCACTGGGTAGCATCCTGCGCAATGCCAAATTTCTGAAGCCGGCCGACCACTCCGTCCCACAGACCACCAAACACAAATGCCGGCCATTCTCCCAGGTAAACAATACTCACCAGCCCAGGTTCTTGGTGCCAGTTTGCAGGAGGTACTTGGCACTGTCAAACCTGCCTGTCTTGACGCTGGCGCCAGCTCTACTCATGGAGGCATCCTGCGCAATGCCGAATTTCAGGAGCCATACGGCCACTCTGGACCACAGGCCACCGAACACAAACGCCAGCCATTTTCCCAGGTAAACAATACTCACCAGCCCAGGTTCTTGGTGCCAGTTTGCACGAGGTACTTGGCTCTGTCAAACCAGAATGAATTTTCACTGGTGCCAGCTTTGCACTGGGTAGCATCCTGCGCAATGCCAAATTTCTGAAGCCGGCCGACCACTCCGTCCCACAGACCACCAAACACAAATGCCGGCCATTCTCCCAGGTAAACAATACTCACCAGCCCAGGTTCTTGGTGCCAGTTTGCAGGAGGTACTTGGCACTGTCAAACCAGCCTGACTTGGCACTGGTGCCAGCTTTTCTCTTTTAGGCATCCTGCGCAATGCCGAATTTCAGGAGACAGCCATCCACTCCGGACAACACGCCTGGAACACCAACACTCTCCATTTTCCCTGCCAAACAAAATTCACCAGACCAGGTTCTTGGTTTCAGTTTTGAGGAGGTAATTGACGCTGGCAAACCAGCCTGACTTGGCGCTGGGGCCATCTTGGCACTGGGAGGCATCCTGCGCAATGCCGAATTTCAGGAGCCAGCCACACACTCCGACCCACAGAATAGCAGACACAAACGCCGGCCCTTTTCCCAGGTAAACAATACTCACCAGTCCATTTTCTTGGTGTCAGTTTGCGGGAGGTACTTGGCACTTTCAAACCAGCCTGACTTCCAATGATTGCCAGCTCTGCTCATGGAGGCATCCTGCGCAATGCCAAATTTCAGGAGACAGCCACACACTCTGGCCCACTGAATAGCAGACAGAAACGCCGGCCATTTACCCAGGTAAAAAATACTCACCAGCCCAGGTTCTTGGTGTCAGTTTGCAGGAGGTTCTTGGCACTTTCAAACCAGCCTGACTTGGCGCTGGGGCCAGCTTGGCTCTGGTAGGCATCCTGCGCAATGCCGAATTTCAGGCGTCAACCGGCCACTCTGAACCACAGGCCAACGAAAACAAACGCCGGCCATTTTCCCAGGTAAACAATACTCAGCAGCCCAGGTTCTTGGTGTCAGTTTGAAGGAGGTACTTGGGACTGTAAAACAAGCCTGACTTGGCGCTGGGGCCAGCTTGGCTCTGGTAGGCATCCTGCGCCATGCCGAATTTCAGGAGACAGCCATCCCTCCGGACAACACGCCCGGAACACCAACACTCTCCATTTTCCCTGCCAAACAAAATTCACCAGACCAGGTTCTTGGTTTCAGTTTTGAGGAGGTAATTGACACTGGCAAACCAGCCTGACTTGGCGCTGGGGCCAGCTTGGCACTGGGAGGCATCCTGCGCAATGCCGAATTTCAGGAGCCAGCCACACACTCCGACCCACAGAATAGCAGACACAAACGCCGGCCCTTTTCCCAGGTAAACAATACTCACCAGTCCATTTTCTTGGTGTCAGTTTGTAGGAGGTACTTGGTACTGTCAAACCAGCCTGACTTCCAATGATTGCCAGCTCTACTCATGGAGGCATCCTGCGCAATGCCAAATTTCAGGAGACAGCCACACACTCTGGCCCACTGAATAGCAGACACAAACGCCGGCCATTTTCCCAGGTAAACAATACTCATAAGTCCAGGTTCTTGGTGTCAGTTTGCGGGAGGTACTTGGCACTTTCAAACCTGCCTGTCTTGACGCTGGCGCCAGCTCTACTCATGGAGGCATCCTGCGCAATGCCGAATTTCAGGAGCCATACGGCCACTCTGGACCACAGGCCACCGAACACAAACGTCGGCCCTTTTCCAAGGTAAACACTACTCACCAGCCCAGGTTCTTGGTGTCAGTTTGCGGGAGGTATATGGCACTGTCAAACCAGAATGAATTTTCACTGGTGCCAGCTTTGCACTGGGCAGCATCCTGCGCAGTGCCAAATTTCTTCAGCCAGCAGGCCACGCCGGCCCACAGGCCACCAAACACAAACGCCGGCCATTTTCCCAGGTAAACAATACTCACCAGCCCAGGTTCTTGGTGTCAGTTTGCAGGAGGTTCTTGGCACTGTCAAACCAGCCTGACTTGGCGCTGGGGCCAGCTTGGCTCTGGTAGGCATCCTGCGCAATGCCGAATTTCAGGCGTCAACCGGCCACTCTGAACCACAGGCCACCGAATACAAACGCCGGCCATTTTCCCAGGTAAACAATACTCAGCAGCCCAGGTTCTTGGTGTCAGTTTGAAGGAGGTCCTTGGGACTGTAAAACAAGCCTGACTTGGCACTGGTGCCAGCTTTTCTCTTTTAGGCATCCTGCGCAATGCCGAATTTCAGGAGACAGCCATCCCTCCGGACAACACGCCCGGAACACCAACACTCTCCATTTTCCCTGCCAAACAAAATTCACCAGACCAGGTTCTTGGTTTCAGTTTTGAGGAGGTAATTGACACTGGCAAACCAGCCTGACTTGGCGCTGGGGCCAGCTTGGCACTGGGAGGCATCCTGCGCAATGCCGAATTTCAGGAGCCAGCCACACACTCCGACCCACAGAATAGCAGACACAAACGCCGGCCCTTTTCCCAGGTAAACAATACTCACCAGTCCATTTTCTTGGTGTCAGTTTGCAGGAGGTACTTGGCACTGTCAAACCAGCCTGACTTCCAATGATTGCCAGCTCTGCTCATGGAGGCATCCTGCGCAATGCCAAATTTCAGGAGACAGCCACACACTCTGGCCCACTGAATAGCAGACACAAACGCCGGCCATTTTCCCAGGTAAACAATACTCATAAGTCCAGGTTCTTGGTGTCAGTTTGCGGGAGGTACTTGGCACTTTCAAACCTGCCTGTCTTGACGCTGGCGCCAGCTCTACTCATGGAGGCATCCTGCGCAATGCCGAATTTCAGGAGCCATACGGCCACTCTGGACCACAGGCCACCGAACACAAACGCCGGCCCTTTTCCAAGGTAAACAATACTCACCAGCCCAGGTTCTTGGTGTCAGTTTGCGGGAGGTATATGGCACTGTCAAACCAGAATGAATTTTCACTGGTGCCAGCTTTGCACTGCGCAGCATCCTGCGCAGTGCAAAATTTCTTCAGCCAGCAGGCCACGCCGGCCCACAGGCCACCAAACACAAACGCCGGCCATTTTCCCAGGTAAACAATACTCACCAGCCCAGGTTCTTGGTGTCAGTTTGCAGGAGGTTCTTGGCACTGTCAAACCAGCCTGACTTGGTGCTGAGGCCAGCTTGGCTCTGGTAGGCATCCTGCGCAATGCCGAATTTCAGGCGTCAACCGGCCACTCTGAACCACAGGCCCACGAAAACAAACGCCGGCCATTCTCCCAGGTAAACAATACTCAGCAGCCCAGGTTCTTGGTGTCAGTTTGAAGGAGGTACTTGGCACTTTCAAACAAGCATGCTTTGGCACTGGTGCCAGCTTTTCTCTTTTAGGCATCCTGCGCAATGCCGAATTTCAGGAGACAGCCATCCACTCAGTCAACACGCCCGGAACACCAACACTCTCCACTTTCCCTGCCAAAGAAAATTCACCAGACCAGGTTCTTGGTTTCAGTTTTGAGGAGGTAATTGACACTGGCAAACCAGCCTGACTTGGCGCTGGGGCCAGCTTGGCACTGGGAGGCATCCTGCGCAATGCCGAATTTCAGGAGCCAGCCACACACTCCGACCCACAGAATAGCAGACACAAACGCCGGCCCTTTTCCCAGGTAAACAATACTCACCAGCCCATTTTCTTGGTGTCAGTTTGCAGGAGGAACTTGGCACTGTCAAACCAGCCAGACTTCCAATGATTGCCAGCTCTGCTCATGGAGGCATCCTGCACAAAGCCGAATTTCAGGAGACAGACAGCCTCTCCGGACCACAGGCAACGTTACACAAACGCCGGGCATTTTCGCAGGTATACAATACTCACCAGCCCAGGTTCTTGTTGCGACTTTGCAGGAGGTACTTGGCACTGTCAAACCAGCCTGACTTGGCGCTGGGGCCACCTTTGCACTAGGAGGCATCCTGCGCAATGCCGAATTTCAGGAGCCAGCCACACACTCCGGCCCACAGAAAAGCAGACACAAACGCCGGCCCTTTTCCCAGGTAAACAATACTCACCAGTCCATTTTCTTGGTGTCAGTCTGCAGGAGGTACTTGGCTCTGTCAAACCAGCCTGACTTGGAATGATTGCCAGCTCTGCTCACGGAGGCATCCTGCGCAATGCAGACTTTCAGGAGCCAGCCGGCCACGCTGGACCACAGGTCACCGAATACCAACGCCAGCCATCTTCCCAGGTAAACAATACTCACCAGCCCAGGTTCTTGGTGCCAGTTTGCAGGAGGTTCTTGGCACTGTCAAACCAGCCTGATATGGCACTGGTGCCAGCTTTTCTCTTTTAGACATCCTGCGCAATGCCGAATTTCAGGAGACAGCCATCCACTCCGGACAACACGCCCGGAACACCAACACTCTCCATTTTCCCTGCCAAACAAAATTCACCAGACCAGGTTCTTGGTTTCAGTTTTGAGGAGGTAATTGACGCTGGCAAACCAGCCTGACTTGGCGCTGGGGCCATCTTGGCACTGGGAGGCATCCTGCGCAATGCCGAATTTCAGGAGCCAGCCACACACTCCGACCCACAGAATAGCAGACACAAACGCCGGCCCTTTTCCCAGGTAAACAATACTCACCAGTCCATTTTCTTGGTGTCAGTTTGCAGGAGGTACTTGGCACTGTCAAACCAGCCTGACTTCCAATGATTGCCAGCTCTACTCATGGAGGCATCCTGCGCAATGCCAAATTTCAGGAGACAGCCACACACTCTGGCCCACTGAATAGCAGACACAAACGCCAGCCATCTTCCCAGGTAAACAATACTCACCAGCCCAGGTTCTTGGTGTCAGTTTACAGGAGGTTCTTGGCACTGTCAAACCAGCCTGACTTGGCACTGGTGCCAGCTTGGCTCTGGTAGGCATCCTGCGCAATGCCGAATTTCAGGCGTCAACTGGCCACTCTGAACCACAGGCCGACGAAAACAAACGCCGGCCATTCTCCCAGGTAAACAATACTCACCAGTCCATTTTCTTGGTGTCAGTTTGCGGGAGGTACTTGGCTCTTTCAAACAAGCATGACTTGGTACTGGTGCCAGCTTTTCTCTTAAAGGCATCCTTCGCAATGCCGAATTTCAGGAGTCAGCCATCCACTCTGGGCCACAGGCCCCGGAACACCAACACTGTCCATTTTCCCTGCCAAATAAAAGTCACCAGACCAGGTTGTTGGTTTCAGTTTTGAGGAGGTACTTGATGCTTGCAAACCAGCCTGACTTGGCGCTGGGGCCAGCTTGGCACTGGGAGGCATCCTGTGCAATGCCAAATTTCAGGAGACAGCCACACACTCTGGCCCACAGAATAGCAGCCACAAACGCCGGCCCTTTTCCCAGGTAAACAATACTCTCAAGTCCAGGTTCTTGGTGTCAGTTTGCAGGAGGTTCTTGGCACTGTCAAACCTGCCTGTCTTGACGCTGGCGCCAGCTCTACTCATGGAGGCATCCTGCGCAATGCCTAATTTCAGGAGCCATACGGCCACTCTGGACCACAGGCCACCGAACACAAACGCCGGCCATTTTCCCAGGTAAACAATACTCACCAGCCCAGGTTCTTGGTGCCCGTTGGCAGGAGGTACTTGGCACTGTCAAACCAGAATGAATTTTCACTGGTGCCAGCTTTGAACGGGGCAGCATCCTGCCCAATGCCAAATTTCTGGAGTCAGCCACACACTCCGGCCCACAGGCCAGCAAACACAAAAGCCGGCCATTTTCCCAGGTAAACAATACTTACCAGTCAAGGTTCTTGGTGTCAGTTTACAGGAGGTTCTTGGCACTGTCAAACAAGCCTGACTTGGCACTGGTGCCAGCTTGGCTCTGGGAGGCATCCTGCGCACTGCTGAATTTCAGGAGTCAACCGGCCACTCTGGACCACAGGCCACCGAATACAAACGCCGGCCCTTTTCCAAGGTAAACAATACTCAGCAGCCCAGGTTCTTGGTGTCAGTTTGCAGGAGGTACTTGGCACTTTCAAACAAGCATGACTTGGCGCTGGTGCCATCTTGGCACTTTCAGGCATCTTACGCAATGCCGAATTTCAGGAGACAGACAGCCTCTCCGGACAACAGGCCCGGAACACCAACACTGTCCATTTTCCCTGCCAAACAAAAGTCACCAGACAACGATTAGGCGTCAGTTTTGAGGAGGTGCTTGGCACTGTTAAACCAGCCTGACTTGGAGCTGGGGCCAGCTTGGCACTGGGAGGCATCCTGCGCAATGCCGAATTTCAGGAGCCAGCCACACACTCCGGCCCACAGAATAGCAGACACAAACGCCAGCCCTTTTCCCAGGTAAACAATACTCACCAGTCCATTTTCTTGGTGTCAGTTTGCAGGAGGTACTTGGCACTTTCAAACAAGCATGACTTGTCACGGGTGCCAGCTTGGCTCATGGAGGCATCCTGCGCAATGCCGAATTTCAGGAGACAGCCAGCCCCTCCGGCTTACAGGCCATGGAAGACAAACTCTGTAAATTTTCCCTGCCAAAGAAACGTCACCCGACCAGGTTCTTGGATTCAGTTTTTTGGAGGTACTTAACACTGGCAAACCAGCCTGACTCGGAGCTGGTTCCAGCTTGGCTCTGGGAGGCATCCTGCGCAATGCCAAATTTCAGGAGCCAGCCGGCAACTCCGGCCCACAGGCCACGAAACACAAACGCCGGCCATTTTCCCAGGTTAAAAATGCTCACCAGCCCAGGTTCTTGGTGTCAGTTTGCAGGAGGTACTTGGCACTTTCAAACAAGCATGACTTGGTACTGGTGCCAGCTTTTCTCTTAAAGGCATCCTTCGCAATGCCGAATTTCAGGAGTCAGCCATCCACTCTGGACCACAGGCCCCGGAACACCAACACTGTCCATTTTCCCGGTCAAACAAAAGTCACCAGACCACGATTAGGCGTCAGTTTTGAGGAGGTACTTGGCACTTTAAAAACAGCCTGACTTGTCGCTGGGGCCAGCTTGGCTCTGGGAGGCATCCTGTGCAATGCCGAATTTCAGGAGACGGCCAGCCACTCCGGCTTACATGCCCCGGAAAAAAAACAATGTCCATTTTCCCTGCCAAACGAAAGTCACCAGACTAGGTTCTTGGTTTCAGTTTTGCGGAGGTACTTGGCACTGTCAAACCAGCCTGACTTGGTGCTGGGGCCAGCTTGGCATTGGGAGGCATCCGGCGCAATGCCAAATTTCAGGAGCCAGCCACAAATTCCAGCCCACAGAATAGCAGACACAAACGCCGTCCCTTTTCCCAGGTAAACAGTACTCACCAGTCCATTTTCTTGGTGTCAGTTTGCAGGAGGTACTTGGCACTTTCAAACCTGCCTGACTTGGCGCTGAGGCCAGCTTTGCACTGGCAGGCATCCTGTGCAATGCCGAATTTCCGGAGCCAGCTGGCCACTCTGGCCCACAGGCCCCTATCAAATATGCCGGCCCTTTTCCAGGTAAAAAATACTCACCAGCTCAGGATCTTGGTGTCAGTTTGAAGGAGGTACTTGGCACTGTAAAACAAGCCTGACTTTGCACTAGTGCCAGCTTGGCTCTGGGAGGCATCCTGCGCAATGCCGAATTTCAGGAGCCGGCCGGCCACTCCGGACCACAGGCTCCGGAACACAAACACCGTAAATTTTCCCTGCCAAATAAAAGTCACCAGACCAGGTTCTTGGTTTCAGTTTTGAGGAGGTAATTGACACTGGCAAACCAGCCTGACTTGGCGCTGGGGCCAGCTTGGCACTGGGAGGCATCCTGCGCAATGCCAAATTTCAGGAGCCAGCCACACACTCCGGCCCACAGAATAGTAGACACAAACGCCGGCCCTTTTCCCAGGTAATCAATACTCACCAGTCCATTTTCTTGGTGTCAGTTTGCAGGAGGTACTTGGTTCTGTCAAACCAGCCTGACTTGGCATGATTGCCAACTCTGCTCATGGAGGCATCCTGCGCAATGCTGTATTTCAGGAGACAGCCGGCCACTCCGGACCACAGGCCACCTAACACAAACACCGGCCATTTTCCCAGGTAAACAATACTTACCAGCCCAGGTTCTTGGTGCAACTTTGCAGGAGGTACTTGGCACTTTAAACCTGCCTGACTTGGCGCTGAGGCCAGCTTTGCACTGGCAGGCATCCTGTGCAATGCCGAATTTCCGGAGCCAGCTGGCCACTCTGGCCCACAGGCCCCTATCAAATATGCCGGCCCTTTTCCAGGTAAAAAATACTCACCAGCTCAGGATCTTGGTGTCAGTTTGAACGAGGTACTGGGCACTGTAAAACAAGCCTAACTTTGCACTGGTGCCAGCTTGGCTCTGGGAGGCATCCTGTGCAATGCCGAATTTCAGGAGCCGGCCGGCCACTCCGGACCACAGGCTCCGGAACACAAACACTGTCCATTTTCCCTGCCAAATAAAAGTCACCA
Source organism: Haemorhous mexicanus (assembly GCF_027477595.1). Taxonomy (NCBI): domain Eukaryota; kingdom Metazoa; phylum Chordata; class Aves; order Passeriformes; family Fringillidae; genus Haemorhous; species Haemorhous mexicanus. Next base: position 114,297 of record NC_082372.1, on the reverse strand, counting down.
GACCAGGTTCTTGGTTTCAGTTTTGAGGAGGTAATTGACACTGGCAAACCAGCCTGACTTGGCGCTGGGGCCAGCTTGGCACTGGGAGGCATCCTGCGCAATGCCAAATTTCAGGAGCCAGCCACACACTCAGGCCCACAGAATAGCAGACGCAAACGCCGGCCCTTTTCCCAGGTAAACAATACTCACCAGTCCATTTTCTTGGTGTCAGTTTGCAGGAGGTACTTGGCACTGTCAAACTAGCCTGACTTGGAATGATTACCAGCTCTGCTCATGGAGGCATCCTGCGCAATGCCGAATTTCAGGAGCCAGCCACACACTCCGGCCCGCAGGCCACTGAACACAAACGCCGGCCTTTTTCCCAGGTAAACAATACTCACCAGCCCAGGATTTTGGTGACAGTTTGCTGGAGGTTCTTGGCACTGTCAAACAAGCCTGACTTGTCGCTGGGTCCACCTTTGCACTGGGAGGCATCTTGCGCAATGCCGAATTTCAGGAACCAGCCTTCCACTCCGGCCCACAGGCCCCCTATCAAAAATGCCGGGTGTTTTACCACGTAAAAAATTCTCACCAGCTCAGGATCTTGGTGTCAGTTTGCAGGAGGTTCTTGGCAGTCTCAAACCAGCCGAAATTGGTGCTGGGGCCAGCTTGGCACTGGGAGGCATCCTGCGCAATGCCGAATTTCAGGAGCCAGCCACACACTCCGGACCGCAGGACCCCGAAAAACAATGACCGACCTTTGCCAGGTAAACAATACTCACAACTCCAGGTTCTTGTTGTCAGTTTGCAGGAGGTACTTGGCACTGTCAAACCTGCCTGTCTTGACGCTGGCGCCAGCTCTGCTCATGGAGGCATCCTGCGCAATGCCGAATTTCAGGAGCCAGCCACACACCCCGGGTCACATGACCCCGAAAAACAATGACGGCCATTTTTGCAGGTAAACAATACTCACCAGTCCATTTTCTTGGTGTCAGTTTGCAGGAGGTACTTGGTTCTGTCAAACCAGCCTGACTTGGCATGATTGCCAGCTCTGCTCATGGAGGCATCCTGCGCAATGCCGAATTTCAGGAGCTAGCCGGCCACTCCGGACCACAGGTCACCGAACACAAACGCTAGCCATTTTCCCAGGTAAACAATACTCAACAGCCCAGGTTCTTGGTGTCAGTTTTCTGGAGGTACTTAGCGCTGTCAAACCAGCCTAAATTGGAATGATTGCAAGCTCTGCTCATGGAGGCATCCTGCCCAATGCTGAAGTTCAGGAGCCGGCCGGCGTCTCCGGCCCGCAGGCTACCGAATACCAACGCCGGCCATTTTCCCAGGTAAACAATACTCACCAGCCCAGGATTTTGGTGACAGTTTTCTGGAGGTACTTGGCACTGTCAAACCAGCCTAAATTGGCACTGGTGCCAGCTGGGGTCTCGTAGGAACCCTGCGCATTTCCGAACTTCAGAGCCAGCCAGACACTCTCCCATACAGGTCCGAGAACAACAACACCGTCGATTTTCCCTGCCAAACAAAACTCACCAGCCCAGGATTTTGGTGACAGTTTTCTGGAGGTACTTGGCACTTTCAAACCAGCCTGACTTGGCACTGCTGCCAAGTTGAGTATGGGAGGCATCCTGCGCAATGCTGAATTTCAGGAGCCAGCAGGCCACTATGGGCAACAGGCCTTCAAACACCAACGCCCGCCCTTTTCCGTGGGAAACAAAACTCAACTGCCTGGCTACCTGATGGCAGATATCAAGAGCCACCTGACACTGTCAAACCAGACTTAGTAGCCTCTGGTTCCAGCTTGGGTTTGAGACGCAATGCGGAATTTCAGGATCCAGCCGGGCACTCTGGGCCACAAGTCCCCAAGCACTAACCAGCCAACACTTTTCACCAGTAAACAAAACTCACCCACCTGCATTCCTGATGGCAGACTGCAGGAGCCACTTCGCAATGTCAAACCAGGCTGAGCTGGCACAGGTGCGAACATGGGTCTGCAAAACATCTTTCAGGAGCCAGCCAGCCAGGCTGGGCAACAGGCCTTCACACAGCAACGCCAGCCCTTTTCCCTGGGAAAGAAAACTCACCTGCCCGCATTCCTGATGGCAGATTGCAGGAGCCACTTGACACTGTGAAAACAGCCAGAGTTGCAAGTGATGCCAGCTTGGGTCTGGTAGGCATCCTGTGCAATGCAGAATTTCCGGAGCTGGATGGCCACTCCTGGCCAAAGTCCCCCGAGAACCAAACCTGGGCCTCTAGTCTGGGAAAGAAAACTCACCTGCCCGGGTTTCTAATGGCAGATTGCAAGAGCCACCTGGCATTGACCAAACAGCACAAGTTGCAAGCGGTGCCAACTTGGGTCTGGGAGGCATCCTGTGCAATGCAGAATTTTAGAAGCCAGGGGGCCACTCCTGGCCGCAGATCCCTGGACAAAAACGCCGGCCATTTTCCATGGGAAACAAGACTCACCCGCCTGGATTCCGTATGGCAGATATCAGGAGCCACTTGGCGCTGTCAAACCAGCCGGAGTTGTCACTGGTGCCAGCTTGGGTCTGGGAGGTATCCTGCTCAATGCGGAATTTCAGGAGCCAGCCCTACACGCTGGGCAACAGGCCACCGAAATAAAAACCCTGGCCATTATTCGGGGAAACAAAACACACCCGCCTTCATTTCTGATGGCAGATTGCAGGAGCCACTTGGCACCGTCAAACCAGCCAGAGTTGCAAATGGTGCCAGCTTGGGTCTGGCAGGCATCCTTCGCAATGCAGAATTTCAGGAGCCTGACGGCCACTCCAGGCTACAGGCCATCAAACACAAACACCAGCCCTTTTCATTGGGAGACAAAACTCTCCCGCCCAAATTTCTGATGACATATTACCGGAGCCACTTGGAACTGTAAAACAGGACCGAGTTGCAAGTGGTGCCAGCTTGGGTCTGCGACCCATCCTGCGCCATGCTGAATTTCAGGAGCCAGCTATCATGTCTGGGCCACAGGGGAGCACCTGGCACTGTCAAACCGGCCTGAATTGGCACTCTTGCCAGCTTGGGTCTGTGAGGCATCTAGGGCAATGCAGAATTTTAGGAGCCAGGCAGCCACTCCGGGCTTAATGAATAGTCTAGAGCAAGAGCGTCCAAGGTAGAGTGATGAAAAGCGTCTTAACTTCTGGTGTAGTTTGTGTTGGTAATATGTATAGAAATGAAAGGTTTCAGATGTTTTTTTGCTTTCAAATGTAACCATTTTTTGAAATAGTTATGAGTTAGGTGTTCCACCCCGCCCCCCCCAATATACTTCTCTCTGAAATGTTACTCAGGGATTACACACCAAAACTCACCCTGTAAAATATGTTGCAGATACTCTGCAGGAAGTGCTGCTTAGCAGCTAGAGATGGTAATGTGGGTTAAATGGCATTCCTTCTGCAGTGATGGAAACTCTGTCTACATAGACATACTCAACAAAGCTTATGATGGCTTAGCTTCTGTCCTAAAGTTAATGTGCACTTTAAAACTTCCCCAGATGTTGAATTCAAGCTCCTTCGATGCTCTGTGCAAGAGAATTTCAGTGTGCTTTTTGTCATTTACTGCTGTCATTGCTTAGCTCTTGAACATGAGGCTCCCTCATGACTGATGAAAGTTGTCTAGTTAAGAGTGGGTCAAAGCCATGGTCCTGCTCTAGAAAGAGATGAGAAGGTTTTTGCAGTCTTTGTCATCTCTACTGCTTGTGATTTCTCTACAAAACCAGTGGGAAGTTTTCTGAAGGCAGTCCAGAAGCTGGCAATATGGACAGCTTCGAACTGAACACTTACTGCAGTGCTACCATGGTGATAGCAGAAATTACTTACAAAATTTAAAAGGGCAAACAAAGCAGTTGGAAGGAAAAGAACATTAACCATTATTCTATTCTTCTAATATATCCTTCTTTAAATTATCGCCGGCCGGGGATTTATATACAAATCACGAACAGGATGGGACTGCTGTGGAACGTGCCTAGAGCTGTTTTATTTTTTTACCATCAGTCTCATGACATGGTTATGACAATGGGAAGATGCCAGCAGCTCACATCCCAGGCAGCAGACAAAGAACTTAATGTTACAACTTACTTTATAACTTTTTTGACCAATCACACAAAGCAGAAACATATTGACAGTGGTTCCATCCAACTGCTATAAGCACACCTACCTTTGATTAAAACAATGCTTGCTTATTTCGAATACAATGCCTGCTTGTAAGCCTTAAAACACAAGGCACAGAACTCCATTATTAAGCTTCAAACTTCCTAATATCTTGCTAGACAAACTTTTCTGCAGCTTAGGAAGTTATCCTAGACAAGCGTTAATACACAGACCATTGTTCTATTAGTCCTTGCTTTTCTACTTTTTAAATAATATTTCTGCTGACCAATCTCATGGCTACTGCTTAGCTCTAATCACAGTTCTGTCGTCTCTGAGGCCTGCCTTCTGCAGCTTTCCCAAAACCCTCTGATTTTGTGGATTCCCACATAAATCATCATTTTCATGCAGTTTCACAGCTTGCGTCGGTAATCCGCAAAAGGAATCTGAGACAGAGTAAGCTTTTTCATGGAGTAGATGTGACAAAAGCAGGTCAAGTTGCCTTTTTTGACATCAAATACGAGTTATGCTTGAGCTACCCTTTGCCTAAGGTACTTAGCTCCCACTAAGAAATTCACTCACGATTGGGCAAATTTTACTGTCATGATTGAGTAAATTTTATTCATGACTGAGCAAATTTTACCATCACTCAGAATTTTACCGTCATGATTGGCATTGAAACTTTTCAAGGAAAGCTCTGAATTGCAACGTTTATGTAAAAATAGTATTTTATCTCCTGTATTTGTGTGAAGCAGGTAAGCCTTTTGCTGTCACCAGTGTTGCTTAACCTTTGTCACACCTCATACCACATCCCTCTTCATATCTATATTGTGCTGAAGGGTTATTAATCTACTTTAGAATTGGCACGTGGAATAAGACTACTTTTTCTTTTTGAAAGCCAATGTCATTTGACCTACTTACAGCAAATAATTAATTAATTGTAAATCCCCAGCTAGCATCTTTTACACATATTCTAACCTTCTAAACAAGTAAGAAAAGCACACTCCAAAACTTTACTTTTTTAAGCACACAAAATGCTTCCCTCCTTTGCAGTTGGCAACTCTAAAATGAGCCACATGTCTGCAGTATTTTAACGTGCGCCATATTTAACCAAGGAATTCAAAACAAATAAAAGCAGTCCCTTCAATTGGGAAATCTTTTTCAATTGGTTTTCAAGATACAAAGCATACCAATACTGTACGCATTGCCTGCAGATGTAATAGTCGTAAAAGCAAACCATATGCTTCTGTTCAGATAGCACGGTTTTCCACAGTTTTCCACAATTGTTCTTGGCACAGTTTTCTACTTGCGTGACTGTTAGGACACGCGAAGATGCTTCTAAGGAACTGTAGTAAGCAGAAAAGGAGGGGAGGTTTGTGCCTTACTTCTGGCTTCCTTTCATTTTCTTTTTGGTTTTCCTCCTCTTGCTCTTTTTCATGTCACTTTTCTAGATACTGTGATTTAGATTTGCAGTTTACTAAGCTGTGTTTTCAGTCTGGAATTCTTGTAAATTCTGAAAGGAACCCAACCTGTAAATATGCACCTTTTGATGATTTGCTAGCTACATATAAAATCTTCCTGCTGCTCTAAAATGCTTTTCATTTGATATGCATTTTTATCACCACTCAAATTAAAAGAGAACAGTTCCTCTATTCACTGCTGTTGTACTGGATTCAGTTCAATGTGCACTAACGGTGCAAAAAAAAGTCCTGCCGGAAGAAAGGATCTGCATACAAATTGACCAAGACACGTGCTACAAGGCTCTTGTAAAGGTTCAAAGTTTCTCTACCTTTCTGGCAGCCTGTATTCACAGCAAGACTTGATGAGGTGTTTTGCTAGCGTTTCTTTGACAGAAAGCAATAACAAAGCAAGCAAAATGGAGCAGCAAAAGAAGATAGCAGCAAAAGGTACATGATCCCCTCTGTTATTTAGCATTGACAAAAGAATTTTTTCTCGCCATGTTACAGAAAATACCTTAGTAGAGCTAAAGACTAGAAAAATGCAACTCTGCTCTGGATTCATTGAAACCACAGCTATCTGTAGACAGAAATGCCCAGTGTGATGCTGGGAACTCCTAGCTGGTCTCAGGAAGCTGTCTGGAGAACAGCATTTTCGGTGGGCTTTACTTGCGTGTCTGTAAGCTGGGGAGTTTATGTGCGGCTTTGAGCTCTGAGAGTGCCATGGGCACAGAGACCCATCGTGTATCTCTGTGACCGGCCACAGCACACTGAGGCATGATGGATTACTCCCAGAGTTCATGTGGTAGAAAGGTTTTCTGCCTCCGTGAAGGATGACACTTCCATTTTCTTGCATAGAGCCATTCTGTATGTTACAATGGTACCTTGAATTAATCAAGTGCTATTTGCACAATGGCCAGTGAGCTTGGATTCTTAAGCTTCTCGTGTTTGATCTGTTTTCCGTTTCAGTAAATAGCAAAACTTCCAAGGACTGCAACGACAAGAAGATGAAGCTGCTACCGTATTTCAAATGTTTGCGTAATAAAATGGTGATTCTTGCACATATTCGCAATGGTAATTTCAGGTACTGAAGCACCAGCTCTGCTCAGGGCAATTCTGAAATTGACTTGAGCTGTTTTTCATGTTTCTTAGCAGGTGAACTGAGACACTTCTAGCTTTCAAGGCAAGCCGTTTGACAGTATCCTCAAAAAGGCTCAGGTTTCTGGATGAAAAGGTGAAGAAACTGGGGGAATGAGGGAAATTTCACTTCTGGTTTATGTCATAGATTCAGCCAGATGATCAACAATCATTAGTTTAATGAGGTAGCAGTGTAGTCTTTCACTCTCGCAGATCCCCAAAGGCTTGAAACCATCCAGCAGTTTCTTCCTTGCAACAAGTGCCACAGCCTGGCCTGGCCATCACTTTCTCCTCGCAGCCTACAAACTCTGCCAACTGTACTGGTGATTCTCACTTTCCTTCTCTGCTACATGGACAAGCACATCCTCTCTGTGTCACCGAGTCCTTAGTGAAACCAAGCAGTGGTTCACCTTCAAACAGCTCAGTGTGCCAGGACAGAAAGCTTTCATTGACGTGTCCCCTTGCCTCTTCCTTGCAGCCTTTTCTTTTCAGAGCACGCACCGAGGCATTGCACTTTGCTTCTCAGCTGAGTGCATTGTCATATTGCTGGAGTCCCACGCATCCATCTCCTTCTCGCACAAAGTGCTTCTGTTGAAACATGTTGATGTGATGTGCTTTCCTGTTCAGCTATTCACACCGTCACATTCTGTGACCTGCTTGCAGTCTGAATCTAAATGGAGAAATTTCTGGCTACGTCTCTCACACACAGATGTGCCAGGATGAAAAGGTTGCTTGGACCTTGCCACTTACGTTTGGAAACATCCATTCACTCCACAATCAAGAGACACCTTTCTTTCCTTTACATCCTGCAAACTTCACACACACACAGACACAGACAGACACACACACACGCACACATACACGAGAGAGCTATGAACTTTCTTTCTTTCTTAGCTGCACTCACCTATTTCCCACCTTGACCTCGCTACCACTTTTCTCTTGGCCTTGCTGTGTCGCAGTGAGGGAGGCTCGGTGACACCTCAATGTGAGAATCAGCAAGCTTCGTTTATTGATTAGAGCATCAGACATTTAAGCACAACATGTAATAAGCTCATGCATATTCTGTAAGCTAAGCAGTCAATTGGTTATTCTTATTTCTTCATTCTTTACAACTTACATCTCCCTTTTCTCATGCTCTGCTTTCGGCTACATCATCTTGTTATCAGACTACAACTATACCCAAGGCCACTGCGGCCTTGCAGGTGCAGGGCCCAGATTAGCTGGGCCAGTACTTTTCCAATTCTCAGCTATCCAGAGCATGTCTACGTGACCTTTGTCATGTAACCAATTCCCAACATTGCTGTGCATGGACATTTCTTGTTGATACCCATTGTGTTGTCTATCTCTCCCCTACATTGTCTTCCTTTTCCTACCCAACCTTTCATTTCCTTGTCATTGCTAACCATTCCTTTCCTTTCCTTTGCCTTCCTGACCCATGCATGTCAGTCCTTTGCTCCTCATACCAACCCAGTGCAAGGCTTGCTCACCTATCCTTCTTTTCCTTCCCATATGTCCAGCTCCAATCTTTCATTTCCTTCTCCTTCTAGAACTCTTCTTGTCTTGCCTCCTTCTCCTTTGTGTTGCCTGGCAAAGCCACCACTTGTCTTGCCTTGCCCTTGAAGCCCTCCCTTGCCTTGCATTACCTTGCTCACCAGTCCCCCACCTGGAATTCAACACCTCTCTTTTTGTGGACTCTCTTCCACTTGCCTTTCCCTGCCTGCTTCTCCGAGGATTCTCCAGGCTTCCACTTGCTTTTTTTCTCAAGGCCCCAGTGTTTCAGGAGCATGTGAGAGCAAGCCTGGAGGAGGTCATGTGCAAGAACACCTATCTGTCCTGACAGCTTTCTTCTGACATCTATCCTTCCATGTCTTGAATTTTGGACACAAAATTCTTCTTTCACCCTTGTGCTTCAGGACCAGAATGACAGTTCTTTTGCATGCAAAGGAAAGCAGGCAAGCCAAGTGTCTTAGGTGCAGATTAGAGACGGCCCATGCAAGATCAAGGCTGGACAGAGCGGTCTGTCCTGGCCACTTCTGTGTACCAGCAACCTTTGAATGCACCTGCCACTTGCCTTGCTTTGGCAACCCAACAGTTTCCTTGCCTTGCCTTGCTGATTCTCTGTTGCTTTGCATTCCCTTGCACGTGACCTGCCTACAGTTTTCCTACTTTGGAAAGGGCTTTGCCTCCCTTGCCCTTCCTGTTACAATTACTTCCTATGCCCAGCCTTGCCTCTAACTTCTGGGACTTCTCTCACCAACCACTCCATTTGCTTTGCCCTCACAGCTTCAGCCTTGCCAACCTTTCCCTTGACTTGCCTACACTTGCTTTGCATTGCCTTACCCTCGTGGAAGGCAAGGCAAAGAGCGGTAGGCAAGGCAAAGCAAAGCCAGCAAGTTGTTATTTGTAGGGCGAGGCAAGGCAGACATAGGCAAGCAAGCAAAGCTAGGGTAGGGTAGGCTAGGAAAACAAGGCATGGTACTGGAGGCAAGGCCAAGCCAAGTGACTTGGAGTGCCTTTCCTTGCTTGTGAAGTAAAAGATATGGTGGCAATGTTGGTAGGGCAGCCGATAAGGTATCATGGGGAGGTATAGTCCAGCAAGACATTTCTGTCCTGGCCCCCTTCTGTTTAGGAGCCATTGTTGGACAGAGTCAGTACCGGACGTGGTATGCAACTTTTGCTTGGTAAGTTCCTGAAAGAGAACAGCAATGCTTTCTCATAGGAAGGAAAGAACCTAGCCCCAGTGTTGGAGGTGCAGATAAGGTGCAGATAGGAAGCTGTGTCGTGCAGCTTAAAGGTGGCAGCAACCTTCTCTCCTGGCATATTTGGTTTGGAAGCACTGAGTGAATTTGTACAATCATGGAGTCGGTATCCATCTTTCTCCTTCCTGAAAGAATCCATTTGGCATGTGTTTTCCACTTCCTTGAGGCAGCCTTCTTGAAAGTTTGCGAGCACACTTCTTTTGGACAAGATAAACAGCTGCACTGGGTCTTGGTGTGCAGCGTACCTGGTGCCCCGCACAGGCAATGTCCAATAGCAATGTTCTGACACCTTTGTATAGGATCAGGCCCTGGATGGTTTGGATTTTGGAGGAGGGGATGCACTTTGGGTGGTCTCAGTGAATTGAAAGGCTTTTCCCAATAGGCAGTTCTCTGGGTTAGAGGTTTTGAACTGCCAGTGGGAATGCAGAGGCCAGGCCTCTGCAGGACAGGTTTTTGTCCCTTGTAACTTTAGTGTGTGAGCAGTCCCTGGTGCCGTCCCATTTGGATCCTGACTGTGGGATTGAAGGCTTACAGTGGTACCTAGAGCTGAGAAGGAAAAGTGGCAATGGCAGGGTGTGTGTGCATGTAGTTTGATGGGTGCAATTGAAATCGTAGGCAGCAAAGAGCTTTCTCCACCAACAGTTTTGCCAGCTCTGATTTTGGCCGAGGTTTTCAAGTTTGTTACCGGACTCTACGAGAGTGAAAAAGTTTGTTAGGGCAGAAGAGCTGGTGTTGGCCTTTGAGCTAGGTGCAAAGAAGAGTATCCACATGGAAGGGGAAGATTGGTGAAATCTTTTTGTCCCGACACAGTTGATTGAGAGCAGGGACGTTTCTGACTTGGCTGTGTCCTGGGGGTGGTTTCGATCTGGGCTCGGTGCTTGTCCTTGTTTTGTGAGTCGACAATGCCATGGTGTGGTTATTTAGATGCGGGCTGACAGTGCCCAGGAAAAAGACAAGCGCTTTTCTAGCCCAGCCCCGTTCCTGTGGGAGCAGTGTGGGGGCAAAAGCTCCGCTGCGGATCCTGGCTCTTGGGCACGGCCAGAACGTGATCCTGTATGTAGCAGAGAAGGAAGAGGAATCATTTCATTGTTGGCTGCACAGTTTACAAGCTTCAAAATAAAGGGCAAATGCAGCAGGGCCTCTTCCTTTTAGAGCATTGTCTGGGCCATCACCTGCTCAACATGTAACTTGCATCCACTGAACTGCATCCAGCTCCCTGGAGATATGCACTTTCCCTCAAGATCTATGTACCATCTTGCACTCTAACTCTTGAAGATCCCAAACCGCTTCAAAATGTCCAGTGGCTGTTCTCAAAGAAAAAGTCCTACAACAAAAAGGCAGTGCTGGCCATAAACAGTCCCTTTGCAGTCTGTCAACTAAACGAAACACGCTACTGATTCACACATTCCTTCTCAAAGATAGATAGATAGATAGATAGATAGACAGACAGATAGAGATAGCATCAGCACATTCTCTCAAAGTGGCAGGGACTATGGTTACAGCCAAGCGTTTTCAGCTGCACTTCTGACTGACAGATGTGCCAGGACAGAAGGCATTTGCCAACCTCTTTCCTGCGCAAACTGACATTGGCAGTGCAAATATTTTCTCATTCTTTCATTGTGTCCAACCGTGTCCAAGCAGCTAGAGGTCATGCAGGTGGAAGTGTCAAGACAGATGATGTTCTCAAAGTACCTCCTTTTCTAAACAGCTTTTAAACTGTGTGCAATGCTCTCTTCTTTCCCAGATAGACCTGCCATCCCTTTTTCATTCTCACATCTTTGTTGCAAACATCTGGCAGCTGTATGTATAGAAAAAGGCTCCAGAAATAAAAGCGAGCCTTGGGCTGCACCTTCCGCCTGCCCCACGTAAGCCACGTCAAACTCACCAGTGCACTCTGTCCTTCCCTTCTCCGCTGCATCTACCATTGTGTTCTCTGGATCTCGGAACCTAAAGGTTCAGTTGTTTCCACAAAAGGGTTGGAAGAGGCATAGGTAGCAGCACAAGTAGCTCTCACTGAACTTTAATCCTTACCACTGACACCGTGAGTTTGGTTGGTAGGCCAGTAACAGCCACACTCCTTTTACAGCCGGTATGCTGCAGCAACGAGCCCGGTGCTCTGTGGCTTTGTTCTTCAACTCTTGTAACCAGTCCTGCTTTTACTCTCACGGAAGGGAATAGGCATCTATTTCTCGCACAGATCATTGTGGCAGCAGCGAAGGGCTCTAGCGCACTGCTTCTGCCAAAAGACGCTCGGGCCAGGCACATTCTCAGCACTACGTATTCTGCTTCTCTTGTCATCCAAATCCTACCAGAAAGCATTTCACAGAGAGAAAATGTGCCAGGACAGCAAGCTTGGCTGGAGTGTACCCCTGAAACTGGTGGAAATTTGGATTTGCACCACATTCAAGGGGCAGTCTTCTTTCCTATGCAACCTGCAAACCACTGTCAGATCGCAGTGTTCTCTGCCCGCTCCTTCTTACCTTGAAGTACTGATGCACACATTACAGCCTCGCAAGGACAAAAGATCCAGAGAGATGTCACTGTGCATTCGTGCAGCACAGAGGCTGAAAAGTGGCAAGGCTGAATGTCTTCACTGAGCTTCAGTTCTGTGCAGATCACAGAATGAAGTGGCAGAGTACCGGGACGTTGTGCGCAGTGCACCTCATTGCGGAAGTCGAGAAAGAGCTCGTTCACAGTCAGGTGAGAATACGCTTGTAGCCATAGAACTTTCTAATTCAATGGACAGTCGCCAGAGAGTATGTGTTGCTTTTCTAACCTGTCACCTTTACTTCTTTCTACTGCAATGTGGATACTTTTGCCCAACAAGGTCTGATTACATGTACACATATATGTCTCTATTATAATAGCTAAACTCTCAGCTTATTCTGTTACAATCACATGGCTACATTACTATACTATAAAACCCCTCCCTATCTTATCTAATACACTTTCTTGCTTACTTAAGGCCTATTCTTACTTATAGCTATAGAAACATAAGTTGATGATTTCTCTGTTCAGTGTCTGTGTACCTTGCTTTCACATCAGCCTAGGCTTCTTCTAAGGCTGTAAATCAAACCCTCTTGAGTCTGTGAAGATTTCTATCTTTCCAATTCCCACACCTCTTCCAATTCTCTCAGGAAATTCCAACTGAAGTGTTTTCCAGTGTCTTCATAAGTGGGCTTTTTCTGGCTAGATCACGCGAACACTGCCTGTCTAAGGAAAAATCGAATGTCCCAGCTATGGAACATGTTTGTGTGTCATCAAGGAGATGTTAGTGCTCACATATATGCAGTGAGGGCATGGCAGTGTTATGGGGAGGGCGGTGGCTTGCAGACAAAGATGATACACATTCCAAAGGCCCTTGTGACAAACAGCCTGTTTTATTGTTCAGACCTTACTTTTATAGGCAGTTGAAAACTCCCGGCTCTAGACAGCTCCTTTGGTCTGATCCTCACACAGCCCAACTCCTAATGAGATACCTGCAGCCCAGGCTGGAGGCTGATAGGTCCCTGCAGGTCCCGGGCTATCAAGCCAGGGACTTCAATGGCACGGAGCGGAGTCTGGAGCCACTGATGCAGAGCAATGTAACAGCAACCCTCAACCAAAACTAAGAAGAAAAAGTATTCCTCAGTCAAATGTTTGGACAGTAAGGCAGAGACACCTAAAGAAAGGAAAATCTCCTGCAGAACAGTTGGGATTATGCAAAGAGTGGCCTCTTATTAGATTATTAGTCTTTATAGGGGCAATTCATTCCCTTTTTGGAATAACTTTGCCTTTCCCACAAATTTGTAGCTTCTTGGAGAGAAGGAAAAGGTATTGAAAGGGCACATTTCAATAGCACAGCAATTTCTTGCTTTACGTATTCATCTTTCCACAAATGAAACGAGTGTAGAATGGTTGAAGAGGGAAGACTTTGCACGGGTAGGGTGTTGTCTGGAAGCTGATACTGCAATGGGTTTGTTACTAGCATGAGAAGCATCTGTGTCATCGGAGACCTAATAGCAAACTAGTTGTCAACGATGGGTAACTTCAGCTGGATTAAAACCACAGGAGGGCAGATGTCTGAGTGAGGAAAGCAACTATTATTTTTAGAGTTAAGGGTATTATTAGACAAAGGGTAAAGATGCAAATGAAAAGTAGACATTTGTTATACTCCACGGTCTACCTTCGTACAAGTCAGTCCTATAGAAGAGAGAAATTCACTTCTGGGAACATTGCAGGATTTGAATGCAGAGTCACACTCATCTTTTGTTTCTTTGTTGTCTGCTTGGCATGGAACAGGCTGCTTTGAAGAGGGAAGTGCCTAACAGACATTTCACTTTACAAACACATATGCTTCCCTCCTCTTCTGAGACCTCAGCACAGAGCCCTTATTAGCATGGTAGTTTCCTTCCATTAGAAGGGAAACTCATCTAGCCAGGCTTCATCACCCGCTGCATCTTTTGGGGTAGTTCTTGGAAGAAAATAGATAGCAACTTTTCCACTCCATATGATTAATATTTCATTCTCTTCCTGATATAACTCAGGCAACAAGCTACCAATTCCCTACTGTTTCTATGAAAAGGCATGAAGCTAGTAACTAAATTCCCATCGATATAGTAAGGAATCAAAATCTTTTATGCCTACAAACATGTCCTTATGTTTTGAAAAGTATGGATTGTCAAGGCTGGAAGAAGATCTTTTCATAAAAAGGGAGAAAACCCAGAAGCATGCGGGGATTTTCAAGTATGAAAGGGAATAACGACATGAAATTGTCGGCAGAAAGAAATTGAAAGAGGAAGGAGGGAGGAGGAGGCACAAGCTGCCTTTGAGGCAGCTGACACAAGGACAGTCGGCCTCATGAGCAAACGAGAAAACCAAAAGAAACCTCACAGCAATCTCATCAAAACCTTAGTGGACAAATGTGCAAACCCATTTGTCCATTTATTATGTGTATAATAGATGGTCTTCATTCTGACAGAATTTTCAGGTAGCAAGCTAGTGTATGGCACCTGGAACCAATGGTGTATTGGAAATGGCCAACATGCAGAACCCGCTTCATCCTGAACGCTACCATAGCAGAATCACAGAATCATAGAATGGCTGGGGTTGAAAAAGACCTTAAAGGCTATCTAGCTCCAACCCTCTGACATGGGCAGGGACACCTTTTACTTGCCCAAGTTGCTCAGAGCCCCATCCAGTCTGGCCTTGAACACCAGGTACGGGTGTCCCTAACTTCTCTGGGCAAGCTGTGCCAGTGCCTCACCACCCTCACAGGGAAGAATTTCTTCCTAGTATCTAATTGAAACCTGCCCTCTTTCACTTTGAAGCCATTGCCCATTGTCCTGTCTCCATAGTTCCTAATGAAGAGTTCCTCTCCTGCTTCCCCTTCAGATACCAGAAGGTGCTGGTAGGTCTCCACGCAGCCTTCTCTTCACCAGGGTAAACAGCCCTAATTCTCTCAGCCTGTGCGATGTGCTCAAGTCCTGAACACTGAACTTCAGTATTGAGAGATGATTTTTTTGAATCCTTTGAAGGCGTTTTCTTTTTCAGCCTCAAATTAGGCTGAAAAAGAATAGCTTTGACTAAATAGCTTTGACTTGTGGGTGTCCTGGTTTAGGGCAAATTTGGGAGAGTATCCCCAAAAAGGGCTTCTCCAAAAAACAAACCCACACGCCCCTCCCCCAACCGGTTCAGGAAGAATTCCTCGGAGAGAAGTGGAAAGAACCTGTTTATTTTATAAGCACAGCACCCCCCAGCACACACAATGAACAATACCAGATGACACCACTCTTCCACTGCTCTGACAAAGATGACAAATTCAGAAAAGTCTCTCCTGGGGGTTTGCTCTGTTATCAGTCCCTCCGGCGCTGAGGCAGCTGCTGCAGTCACAAGGTGTAAACTCACTCGCTCCGTGTTCCAAATCCCAGTCCGGAGCAGTTGACAGGTCCAACGGGGTGGGGGGAACAGTCCAGAAAGGAATTTGGACTGTTTAGCTAAATTAACTAATGGCGGGGGGGGGGGGGGTGGAAGAAAGCAAGAGCAAGCAAAGCAGAAGCGAAGCAGAAGCAAGAGCGAAAGCAAAAAGCAGCAACATGCACTGGTGCTATCTGGATGTCCCGCCGAGTGGCTGATAAGAGGCCAAAACAAAACCTTCACTCCACCAGTCTTAAAGGCACAGAACATAATATCCAGCATAAATTACACACACACGAATGGGGATAACAGTCACCCTAGGACATTCCACCCCTTATCCCCATATCGTCAAACAATTTCCTCCTATCTCATGTCTATACAGTTTAGTGTACAGACAATGGCAATAACATAGCAAACGATATTTGCATATCACTTTCACCCCACAATCAGATCTCCCTGAGGTACGCATCGTGTTGTTCCATCTCTCTGCATTACCCACCATGTGCAGCCTGGTCCCTGAGCAAAGACAACTCCACGGATGGGTTTGTCTGTACTCGAGGCAGAATTGATCCACACTGTCCTCCCTAACAGACCTCTGACATGTACCACTGGGACTTTATCTCCATCTATTATATTCAGGTACTCAGACTGGGCAGGACCTGCTCGGTTAGTGGAACCTCGGGTGTTGACCAACCAGGTAGCCTTTGCTAAATGCTGCTCCCAATTTTTGAAGGATCCCCCACCCAAGGCTTTCAGCTGGGTTTTCAGTAGCCCGTTGTACCTCTCTACTTTCCCTGCAGCTGGTGCATGGTAGGGGATATGGTAGACCCACTCAATGCCGTGCTCTCTAGCCCAGGTGTTGATAAGGCTGTTCTTGAAATGAGTCCCATTGTCTGACTCAATCCTCTCAGGGGTTCCATGTCTCCACAGGACTTGCTTTTCAAGGCCCAGGATGGTGTTCCGGGCAGTAGCATGAGACACAGGGTAGGTTTCCAGCCATCCCGTGGTGGCTTTTACCATGGTCAGCACGTAGCGCTTGCCTTGGCGTGTCTGGGGCAGTGTGATGTAGTCGATCTGCCAGGCCTCCCCATACCTGTACTTGGACCACCGCCCACCATACCACAGGGCTTCACTCTCTTGGCTTGCTTGATGGCAGCACACGTCTCACAGTCGTGGATAACCTGAGAAATACTGTCCATGGTTAGATCCACCCCTCGGTCTCGTGCCCACTTATAGGTGGCATCTCTACCCTGATGACCTGAGGCATCATGGGCCCACCGAGCTAGGAATAACTCTCCCTTGTGTTCCCAATCTAGGTCTGTCTTTGACACCTCTATCCTTGCAGCCTGGTCTACCTGCTCATTGTGTTGGTGCTCCTCATTAGCTCTGCTCTTGGGGACATGGGCATCTACATGGCGGACCTTCACAGGTAGCTTCCCTACCCTAGCAGCGATGTCTTTCCACTCATCAGCAGCCCAAATTGGTTTTCCCCTACGCTGCCAATTGGCCTCTTTCCATCTCTCCAGCCATCCCCACAGAGCATTAGCTACCATCCATGAATCAGTGTAAAGATAGAGCTTTGGCCATTTCTCTCTCTCAGCAATGTCCAGGGCCAGCTGAACAGCTTTGAGTTCAACGAGTTGGCTCGATCCACCTTCTCCTTCGGTAGCTTGAGCAACCTGTCGTGTGGGGCTCCACACGGCTGCTTTCCACTTCCGGTTCATCCCTACGATGCAACAGGAACCGTCCGTGAAAAGAGCATAGCGTGTTTCCTCTGGTGGCAGCTGGTTATATGGAGGAGCCTCTTCAGCCCGTGTCGCTGGTTCTGGTTCTTCATCTGTGACACCGAAATTCTCACCTTCGGGCCAATTTGTAATTATCTCCAAAATCCCAGGGCGATTCAGTTTACCTATACGGGCGCGCTGAGTGATGAGGGCAATCCACTTGCTCCATGTAGCGTCAGTGGCATGGTGAGTGGAAGGAACCTTGCCTTTGAACATCCACCCCAGCACCAGCAGTCGGGGTGCCAGGAGGAGTTGTGCTTCCGTGCCAATCACCTCTGAGGCAGCTAGGACTCCTTCATAGGCAGCCAAGATTTCTTTCTCAGTCGGAGTATAGTTGGTTTCGGACCCTCTGTAGCTTCGACTCCAAAATCCTAGTGGCCGACCCCGAGTCTCCCCAGGCACCTTCTGCCAAAGGCTCCAGGACAAGCCATGGTTCCCGGCTGCAGAGTAGAGCATATTCTTCACCTCTGGTCCTGTCCTCACTGGGCCAAGGGCAACTGCATGGGCAATTTCCTGCTTGATCTGGGCAAAAGCTTGTTGTTGCTCAGGGCCCCAGTGGAAATTGTTCTTCTTGCGGGTGACCAGATAAAGAGGGCTCACGATCTGACTGTACTCAGGAATGTGCATTCTCCAAAAGCCTATGGCACCTAGGAACGCTTGCGTTTCCTTCTTATTGGTCGGTGGAGACATAGCTGTGATCTTGTTAATGACATCGGTAGGAATCTGACGCCGTCCATCCTGCCACTTCACACCTAGGAACTGAATCTCACGAGCTGGTCCCTTTACTTTGCTCTTTTTAATGGCAAAACCAGCTCCCAGGAGGATTTGGATGATTTTTTGTCCTTTCTCAAACACTTCTGTGGCTGTGTTCCCCCACACAATGATGTCATCAATATACTGGAGGTGTTCTGGAGCCTCACCCTTTTCCAGTGCAGTCTGGATCAGTCCATGGCAGATGGTGGGACTGTGCTTCCACCCCTGGGGCAGTCGGTTCCAGGTATACTGCACTCCCCTCCAGGTGAAAGCAAACTGAGGCCTGCATTCTGCTGCCAAAGGAATGGAGAAAAATGCATTGGCAATGTCAATAGTGGCATACCACTTCGCTGCCTTGGACTCTAGCTCGTACTGGAGTTCCAGCATGTCTGGCACAGCAGCGCTCAGTGGTGGAGTCACTTCATTCAATGCACGGTAGTCCACTGTCAATCTCCATTCTCCTTCAGATTTACGCACAGGCCAAATGGGGCTGTTGAAGGGTGAGTGGGTCTTGCTGACCACCCCTTGGCTCTCCAGCTCTCGGATCATCTTATGGATGGGGATCACAGCATCTCGAGTGGTTCTATACTGCCGTCGATGCACTGTGGAAGTGGCAACTGGCACCTGTTGCTCTTCTCCCTTCAGAAGTCCTACTGCAGATGGATTCTCGGACAGTCCAGGCAAAGTATTCAATTGCTGGACACCCTCTGATACCACAGCTGCTATCCCAAATGCCCACCTGAGTCCTTTTGGGTCCTTGAAATACCCACTTCGAAGGTAATCTATGCCCAAAATACATGGGGCCTCGGGGCCAGTCACAATAGGGTGTTTCTTCCACTCATTTCCCGTCAGGCTTACATCCGCTTCCACCAAAGTGAAATCCTGGGATCCCCCTGTCACGCCGGCAATAGAAACAGACTCTGTCCCCACATGTCTCGATGGGATTAATGTACATTGAGCACCAGTGTCAACCAAAGCTTTATACTCCTGTGGTTCCGATGTGCCAGGCCAACGAATCCACACAGACCAGAAAACACGATTTTCCCTAGCCTCTACCTGGCTAGAGGCAGGGCCCCTCTAAGCCTGGTCATGCTTCTTTGCCTGGGCATATGTCTTGGATGTTCCTTCAAGGGGATCGGACATGTCATCATCATCATCGTATCTGGCAGTTCGGCTACGGGCAACTGGAGCTGCTTCCCTTTTGGTGGAGCTCCCTCTCTGAGTCCTGCCTTCCTTCAATTCACGTACCCGTCGTGCCAGAGCAGCAGTAGATTTCCCATCCCATCTCCTCATGTTCTCTCCACTATCACGCAGGAAAAACCACAGCTCAGCTCGTGGGGTGTACCTTCTCTCTCCATCTGGGGAACGTCTGTATTGGGCACTAGGACCTCTGATCTGTACGGCTGAGATTTGGAGAAGGTCTTCCTTAATCTCCTCTCTAAGCTTCTTGTGATTCTCTTCTATCTTATCCTCTAACTTCTGCAGACGTGTTTCCACTGCTGCGATTCTGGCATGTGTTGGGCCATGCACAGCATCTGCATATGCTCGGAGCTTCTTTGCCATATCCAGCACAGTCTCATCCCTCTCATCCCGCTTCATTATGGCTAAGGCAGAAGCATATTCATGTGGCCCAAGTCGTACAAGTTTCCGCCACATCACAGACGTGCATGGCACCAAGTCTGGGTTCCTAGTTGTTACGTCATCTGAGAAGATAATCTCTGCCACTGCCATTTCCCTCAAGCGTTGGATCCCTTGCTCTATGGTCTTCCACTGGGTCTGCTGCATATAAAGATCATCTGCACACAGGTATCTTTGTGCAACACTATCCAAGACCCGTGCCCAGAGGCTGTGAGGATTAACCCCCCTCATCATTCCTTGGTCGATGACAGGATCATGTGACAGGGATCCCAAATGCCTGGCTTCAGTGCCATCCAGAATTGTGGCCTCACCTGCAGCATCCCAGAGACGGACTAACCAACTAATTATGGATTCATCAGGCCGCCGGGTGTAATCTTTCCTTAGGCCACGGAGGTCCTTCAGGGAAAAGGACTCCATATTGGCTTCTGATCTGGCACCTGCTTTTTTGATTTCTGATTTTACATCAGGAGGTGTTGAGGGTCCTTCTCTTGCATCATCATCATCATCATCCACTGGTCGATTGGTCTTGCCTGTGCATTTTCCACTCCTGGTGCTAGTAGCAACAGCCATTGGTTTAGCTGCGGACTTAGGCTCACTATCTAGCTTGGCTGCTGGCTTTGAGCCTGGGGTGCTGGCTGCAGCCTGAGTGACCGGGATAGCTGCTGATTTATCTCCCTGCCCCCCTGCCTCTGTCTGCTGCCCAACCGTATCTAGCAACGCGCGATTAGCATATGCCAAGGCCCAGCTCACTGCAACGATCTTTTTCTCCTTAGGGTCATCCTGGTACTTCTCTTTCAGATATTTCCCCACCTCAGCTGGGTTCTGAATTTGTTCATGGGGAAAGTCCCAGACTATAGGGTCAGAAAATTCCTTCAGGATTTGGCCCATATTCTCCCATTTCCCACACCACTTAGGATTTTCCACACCTGGGTCTATTCCTGAGTCAGGGATCTCATCAGCCCGTCTAGAAATCTCAGCCCTCATTCTAGAGATGCAGCAGACTATGTAGAGGAAGCTTACCAGATTGAGTACCAGAAAGATGGTCTCTTTAACATTCAGGGGAAACTGAACATCCTCCAATAGTGATGTAACAGATTCAGAAGAGAAGAAGGAAAGCAAAGGCTGAAAAGCCTCACCCCCTGCTCCTCCTCTAACCAACTGGATGCATAACCATAACCATGAACCATTCACACCTGGAGCAGACCCCAACATGTTTATAAACTTCTTACAAGCTATTACCACCAAGCCCAGCAGGATAGCTATTCTGGTCACTGCCCCTCTGCTGTAAAAGCTACGTATTAGGGACAATACAAGAGCTATTTCTGGATAAGAAAATAAACCCAGGGACCATAGAGGTATAAAGATCTCAAAAAACCCTAGGGACCAGAAATGCAGGCAAGCCTTCACCCCAATAGACATTATAAATTCAAAAAACATGTCTATTAACTGCTTTATACTAACACAGAATAATGGTAACCAAAATACACTCAAAACAGGGTTTTTCCACTCTCTCTCGAGCCCCACGTTGGGCGCCAAAATTTGTCCTGGTTTAGGGCAAATTTGGGAGAGAATCCCCAAAAAGGGCTTCTCCAAAAAACAAACCCACACGCCCCTCCCCCAACCGGTTCAGGAAGAATTCCTCGGAGAGAAGTGGAAAGAACCTGTTTATTTTATAAGCACAGCACCCCCCAGCACACACAATGAACAATACCGGATGACACCACTCTTCCACTGCTCTGACAAAGATGACAAATTCAGTTTTAAAAGTCTCTCCTGGGGGTTTGCTCTGTTATCAGTCCCTCCGGCGCTGAGGCAGCTGCTGCAGTCACAAGGTGTAAACTCACTCGCTCTGTGTTCCAAATCCCAGTCCGGAGCAGTTGACAGGTCCAACGGGGTGGGGGGAACAGTCCAGAAAGGAATTTGGACTGTTTAGCTAAATTAACTAATGGCGGGGGGGGGGGGTGGAAGAAAGCAAGAGCAAGCAAAGCAGAAGCGAAGCAGAAGCAAGAGCGAAAGCAAAAAGCAGCAACATGCACTGGTGCTATCTGGATGTCCCGCCGAGTGGCTGATAAGAGGCCAAAACAAAACCTTCACTCCACCAGTCTTAAAGGCACAGAACATAATATCCAGCATAAATTACACACACACGAATGGGGATAACAGTCACCCTAGGACAGTGGGTAACGCAAGTGAGCAACAGAAATCACTGCCCTGCCTTGTCTTTTCTTCAGCTCCTTTCCATGGGAGTCTTGGTGAAAACATCACAGCTGGTGAGACAGTGGGCACACCATCATTCTGAAAGAGCTTTGCACAGTAAACTTAGAGGAAGATTCAATATTGAAATGCAGATGATAGATGCTGCCCAATGGACTGTGCTGGTGGAAATCCAATACTAGTCTAGTATTTTGAATCCAAATAATTCCTCCCAGTCAGGCCTGACATCAGGATTGTTTGGCTTTGAATCTGAGCACGTGGACAGTAGTGGATGGTCCACAGGTTGAAAACAGTGTAGATTCTTCTTCTTTTTTTCATTGATGGCTCAGAGACTGAAAAGGCAGCTACAAAATGGTAAATACATCCCTACAGATTCAAAAATTGTTCTTCTTAATTTGCATCTCCACCATAACAACAGATGCTTAGAACTAAATTACCAATGGGAATTTTATAGCTTCTCAGAAATGAAACAGGACCTGGCTAATGGGCCTTAGCAGTAGCTACAAGTTTTTCAGCACAAGGCATCTCAAAAGTATTTTAACCTTACAGTACTTTTCTGTCTTATGCTTTCATCTCAAGGATGCAGGTAAAAAAGAAAAAAAAAAAAAAAACCCAAACCAAAAACCAAACCCCCGCCAAATAGATAATAAGCAAAATCAGTAACATATATAGAAACAGATCCCATGGTTTTTAACTTCCAACCTGGTCTTCTCAACACACTCTCTAAAATGGAATTGCTTCCCTATCTGCCTTGAAACATTTTGCAGCAAAAAACACTCTAAGGTCCTGATAGGTGTTTTGTTCAAAAATCACTTCTTCTGGTTTTCTGTCCATAAGCGGAGTAACGTGACTGTGCTGGCAGCTGGCCAAAGGAGGTAGGAAGAGTAATCATCATCCACAACACTGGGGCTAAAGAAATTTCCACAGAAAATTATCTACCCTATTACTTGTTCATGTGTTGGGTTGAACATTCAGAATCTGTTTCCATTTTTCCCATTCATAGAATGTTCTATTTCACAGAATTCCAGCCCCTCAAACATCAGTCCTGCCAGAACTGCCTGCCATAGGGGGCTGTCATAGGGGTTCTGCTAATGTCCACTGACTCTTACCAGTATAGTGCTTGTCACTGTTGCAGATCAAGAACTTCTGAATAGTTTGGATTCACGCTCTTTGAGGGGTTGAAAACAAGAAAAGAATGACTAGACATTTCTATGATCAAATCCCCTGATGGAATAAAAATAGGAGCATAATAAATGCATTCGTCGTTCTAAGAAGGAAGATGAAGGCTCCAAATGATTACTTGCATACTTCCTGTTCTAAATCCCTTGTTATCTGGCAAATTGCAAAAGATTCCAGGCTTTTGCCAAAATGCAAACCAGGTTAAAATGTGAAGCCTTACAGTTTACTGGATATAAAACTTCATCATCCATTTTTAAATCTTTGAGATTGTTATGTACTTCCTATTACTACCCTGAGGTTTAGAGCTGTAATTCAGAGAGAAAAGAATGCTATCTTGAATTCATTCTAGTAAATCATCTTGTCGGCACTCTCTCCTCTTGGTTTTCACTTCTGAAACTCTGTATGGAAGAGTGCATTAATGCATAGAGCTCTGCATTAATTCTTTACAACAGTTTCCCCTGTAATTCTTCTTTCAAGGCAAACCTATAAAAATCCACACTTTCTTACCCCACCACTTCTAAAATTCTATTGAGAAGCAAAAAAACCCCATTCGAACAACTAAATCTTTGCTCCAATTTGTATAAAAAAAGCAGTCCATTCACTGCTTTCTTAGCAGATTCTTTAGCTTGTATTAATATGGCAACCTTTTCTTGCTCTTCTAGATTAGAACCAAATTCTTACAGTATATAAGGAAACATAGGTTTACTGTATCTGATTCTTAGATACAGAAGTCCAGCAAGGAGTTCACACCTCAAAAGAAGTGTCTGTACAACAAGATTCAGCACAACGTTGAGACATATTAGCTATTTTTCAAGAAAAGCGGCCAGACTGAAACTTTTTAGACTTCTATACTATCATGGCTGCCTGCTTCCAGAACCTGACCTTCATTGCTGGAAACTAGCTGCAACATTACTGTAAACAATGCTGTGAATGTAGGGCATCGTCATTCTTCTCTTCCATTGAAAACCTCAGGTGGAGTTTCGTCACTTGTCTTCAAAATTCTGTATTTCTTTGCAAACTGGTAAAATAAGGATAAATAAAGTGTTCTGTTCATTCAGTTTAAACCTATTGTTCAAAATGAAAAAAAAAAAAAATCCATTCAGATATGGTCTGCAATAATACAGTAGAGAGAAGATGAACCAGACTGGCCTACAACAGAAAGAAGTGAAGCAGAATTTGGGAATTTGGAACAGCTTATGACGTAATATTAAAATAAATAAATAAATAAAATAAAACCTACCCAAATTCAATCAGTGATGCACAGACAGAGAATAAGAACTGAATACTACTAATATTTCTTTCGTTCTCAGACAAAAAGTTAAATGATCCTCTTGAATGCACAGAAGATTCTTGGAAAAGACAGCAGCCTTCATCTTCACCACATACTCCTCAGAACTCCAGGAGACAAATCATTTGAGCTGTGAGGATCTTTCTCTCTGTAAAACTCCCAGAGCATAGCCAATATTCTATTCCTTTAGGGATCCTCGCCTCCCTGGGGGAGTGCTGGATAGTCTACAGGCCCAGTACATCAGCCAGACACTCCGCCTTATTTCCCATGGCTACTGCAGCAAGGACATCATCTACACCGATTTTCTAGCCAAAATATATGCAAGGCACAACAAAGAACATAGCCAAAACCTTGAGCACAGCTTATGGGTTTCGAAAGAAAAATCTCAGGATGGCAATACTGGATCTTCTGATCCAAACCATCAGGAAACATTTCTTTAGAGGTGTTGGGAAAGATGAAAGTTTGACGAGAAAGTCTCACAGATATGTATGCTTGGCAGAAAGATTTTTCAATGTGGAGTCTGAAGAAGGAATAGAGTTGGAAGCAAGTTTTGATCTAGAAGAAAAGAATTGCTGAGCCAGTCTTACTGGATAACCAAGGATACCTTAGTTAGAAGAGGGTTTTATGACTTACAGCAAAGGATAAAGCCACCCCAAACAAAGAAGACGTTTTTACCAAGCAGGAAGCTAGCACAGGCCAACAAGTCAGCAAATGCTGCAAGCAGAAAAAGCTCTCCAAATTTTCCACTGTCAAGAAAACTGAAAAACAACTTTCCGCTTCAACTGTAATATACTGACTTTTAGTGAGTGGAGAATAGCAACATATGGTAATTAGAGTCGTTAGGATAGGCTATAGATAATAGTTAAGGGATAGATTGGTTCTACTGTATGAAGATGCTCAGCAAAGTGCCAAAACCAAAGGGTCTCCAGGCCTGCCTGCAGCTAGAGCTGACAGCTGTAGGCACAGGCTCTGTTGCCCACTACCCTGGACTGCTGCAACGTCTTGGATGGAATAAACTGCATTTTGGAGAGCCGCCTGGACTCTCACATCCCTCCTTTAGGCTCTTCCATGGAGGTGAAAAAAGCCTCTGGGTATTGTACAAAAAAACAGCTATGTAATCTAGAGTTGCATGACCCAATATTTCTACTGAACTGGAACAATTTTTATCAATATTATGGATCCACTTCTTTTCAGTGCATTTGGTAAAAAACATAAAGCATGGTTTAAAAGACATTCTTGGATGCGTACTAAGTACTACGAATTAGTTAAGGTGTTGGTTTGGCATGGCTTGGTTTTTGGTGGGGAGGGAAGAAGCCAGCCACAGAAGTGATTTTTTGTGCAAAGCTCCTAGAAGCTTCCTCCATGCCTGGCAAAGTGAATCCCTACTTGGCACTAAGAACAGGCATGCTGCTGAGCCAATTACAGCAGCTGATAGCGCCTCGGTGATATATTTAAGAAGGAAATCAAAACTGCAGCCAGTTAACTTTGAAGTTGGGAAATGTTTAGGTTGGCACCTCTTCTGGTTTGAAAGCAAAAGCAGTGAGACACTCTGTTGCAATGTGTGTTTCTTATTGTAATGCAGTTCTAGTAGTCCGTTTTATAATCCTTCCTATTTTGTGCTATTATAGCAGATGTTATTATTAATGGACTGTTCCTTTCCCCCCAGTATTGTTGGTTTTTGCCCTAGCTGTCCATCTCCCCAAAGACCTGCCCTTTTCTTCCCTGTTCCTTCTCCCATCGAATATCATCAACCCCTCCCCAAGCCTGCCCTTTTCTCTAGAAACTTCCCTCTCAATTTTGTACCCTTCGAAACCCCATTGGTTTCTTCAAGTTATTCTCCTCCCCTGTAGTCCCCTACTGGTTTCAACATTGTATTCCCCTCCTTGTCTTCCACCCCCAGTTTCTCCCAGTTGGTTAAAGATTATATCCTCCCCTGGGACTTCCCCCCATTTAGAAGTTGATGTATGACTTTGAGTCAGTGTCTTTCTGTCCTTGACCCTCCAGGGAGTAAACTGAAAAATATGCAGAAGACCTCTCCCTGTTCCTTGTCCCTGCCCTCAGCACAGTTCTATCCCCAAGGCAGTCCACCTGTGCCATAGAGCAGTTGTGCCCTACAGCTGCAGCCCGGCTTCGACAGCTTTCCTGGGGCGGCCCACTCCCGCTGTCAGTGTCAGGAGCTAGTCGGGCTGGAGAAATCCGACACCGTAGCAAGACTCCAAGTCAGAAATACAGTTTATTAGGAAAAGGGCAAAAACCCCAAATACATGCAAGAATGCAAAAGAAAAACCATTGACAGAGTCAGAATACAAGCTGACAGGAGGAGTCTGCGGCTTACCCCGTGGGAACAATAGTAGCACATTTCAATTTTAGAAAACCATTCATTTCAGAGGACCAAGCATCAGTGAAAAGAAAAGGTCGAGTAAAGACATCCTAGTGCTCTTCTGATCAGAAGCATCTTCCTCCATATGAGAGTATTTAGGAAAGGACAGTGCGTTCATAAGGAAAGGTGTGCCAGATACAAAACCTGCAGAACAAGGCAAGACAAACTTATACATTTTATTTGCTATTTTTATTTCACCTGCTAAAAAATGATTTTTTTAAGACTGAATTTTATTAATTCTGCAAAGCTATCTTTTTGAACGTCTTCATACCCATATTAAACACCGAGGTGACAAAGAGAGCAGCAGTGGAAGGAAACGATCTCCCCCTCCTTGTAACTTTAGGCCAGTGAGCAATTAGAAGTTGGTCACTTCATTTGAGATAAATAGCTTTACCAAGAGAGAATATTATCCAGCCTCGATCTTTCCTTTTGGAGCTGATCCACTTTGTAGTCATCAATTCTTGACTCAGTAGGGGCGAAACAATGGCATTACGGCCATGGATGTTAGAGTGCGCTGATGGGAAATGAAGTTTTCATCTTCAGGTCCTTGCTTCAGTAAATATTCCAAATTCATCAGAAAGAAAATTCGAAGACCAGGAATCCCCACTCAAATGACCTACTTCAAATAGTCTGCACGCATAAGAGACATCAAGCAGGTGCTCTCATCTGTTAGGGGAATACCCAGCCAGTATATTATTGTCTAGTTAGGAGGCAATAATTTTGGAAATCATTGAATTTTTTGTATTGCAAGTGAATGGTCAACACATTTTATTACTGGATTAGGTAAAATCATGTCTTCTGCATCCTTTCAGAGAGGAAGCTTACCTGGATCTAAAGCTGCTCAGCTCCATGATAGGATGATGTGTCTTCAAGGGGAACTCTAGTCTTCGTCCTTTTGGATTTCTTCCTTAGCTTTTCACTCACTCTTCAGGTACCTGTTAATATGTCCCCTAATCCCATGCAAATTTTTATGGGCATAGTCACTGAATTGGGAAGTATTCCATTAAGTCCACAGGCCCTGTTGAGATGGATGCACAGGTCTCAAGGGTGTTAGCAGATGTTATTCTGAAGCCACTCCTGATCATGTTGGATGGATCATGGTGACTGAGGAAAGTGCCCAAAGACTGGATGAAAGCAAATGTCACCCATCTTCAAAAAAGGCAGCTAGGAGGACCAGAAAAGTACAAGCCAGCCAGCCTCATTTTGATCCCCAGGAAGTTGATGGAGTAGCTATTCCTGGAAAGCATTGCCAGGCACATGAAGGAGGACAAAATAATGTAGTCAGCATCGTTTTACCAGGGGAAATTCGTGCTTGACAACTTTTTAAACTCCTCTGGTGAATGAAGTTGGTAGATAAAGAGAATATCGCCTGCCTGGGCTTCAGGGAAGTTTTTGACGTTTATCTACATCTCAGCGCACATACATACAGGAAAGAATAGTGCAAAGAGCAGGGAACCAGTGTCTTTTCAATGACGCTCAGTGAAAAGACAAGAGGCAGTGGGCACACACTGAAATACAGGAGATTGCCTCTGAACATCACAAAATTATTTTTTACTGTGACGGTGACTGAACCATGGCACAGAGTGTCCAGAAAGATGGTGGAGTCTGGATCATTGAAGACATTAAAAGTAGGCCCAGATGTAATCCTGGGCAACAGGCTCTAGGTATCCTGGTTGAAACAGGGGGATTGGACTTGGTGAGCCCCACAGACCCCTTCTACCTTCATTCATTCTGTGCTAGTGAATTCTCTTAGAGATGCATTTCAAGGACTGGCATGACAAAGCTCTGTGCAGAGTGAGAGCCAAATGGACGTGGGATTTAAGTTCCTTAAGTAGTGTTCAAGAAGAATGTAAAACTCCAGGAAACCTGTCTCTTCCATAATTGAATCCCTTTCAATGGAAAATTCCCCAGCTATAGAAAGATCTTCGGAGACGCATGCTTAAGACTGACACTGGCAGAGCAAATTTCTCCCTATGAGTGTCTAAGACCAGTTAGGATCTTTACCAAAAGTGTTGTCAACGTAGTCACAGAAGGCATATTGTTAAGAAGTGACAACTTACATCAGAATGGTAAATATTGGTCCACCAATGAATTACTGTATGGGAATTATCGACTTGTATTCCAAATAAATAAAAAGGAGTTGGTCTTTATTGAACTCTTTCATTGCAATATTCATAAGGGAAGAAAAAGACCTATGTCCTTAACTTTCTTAACTCTAACAAAGATTTAAAACATTCCTTGTAAAAAGCGTACCTTAATTATCGGTCTATGAAACAATTTGAGTTGGGAAAAAAGTCCTAAAATTGTGTAGACAGTTGCAGAGAAAGCAAGAAAATAGGAAAGAAACAAAAACAGAGAAAAAGAGTCATCTTGAGTCTGCTAGCTAGTTCTAGAAGTAGTCTGCTAGAAAAAGGAAACCCCAGTTGAATTTCAAATGTGTTCATGCACTTGATTCAGTAACTGGTCAATGTAAAAACCAATCCTTTCGTACAACTTCCCCCAGCAACAAAAACTTCAACAGATTGACACCACCATCATGCCTGTCCCAGATGTATTTAAAAGAGAAATGATGATTTTCTTGAAAATCTATTTGCGTCAAAGTTGCAAGACATTGGAGGGATTCTCCACATTCTCCTTCCTCCATGCGGCTTGAAAGTATATTTGATAAAATATGCAACAAAGCATGTGATTTACAAGGTAGAGTAAAATGGAAGACTTGGGAATTGATCTCTTTTGGATATGAAACTTCATATCCACTCTCTGGGAAATTTCTAAAAGAAATGATGGAGCTGAGGCACGAATCTGCCGCTACGAGTGCTAAGCAAACATAAACACTCCCCTTCCCATGCCTCCACCTTCCGCACACACCGAGGCATACACAGAGATCAGCATAGCAGATCATGAACACCTTGGAAAAGACTGAAATGCTAAATAGCTCTCTTTGTGGACAAAATAGCCGGTACACTATTTCAAATATCTGGTACAAAAACTCTGTGGAATATCTACCTCATATTTAAAACACAGGTTTTCATTGAATTCTGTTTGCAGAATATTTTCCTTTCATTTGTTTCTTTAAAATTACTTTAAAGGAACAAATGACAAAATAGCCGGTACACTATTTCAAATATCTGGTACAAAATCTCTGTGGAATATCTACCTCATATTTAAAACACAGGTTTTCATTGAATTCTGTTTGCAGAATATTTTCCTTTCATTTGTTCCTTTAAAATTCCTTTATTCTATGTCTAGGAATATTTTCTT
This sequence comes from Haemorhous mexicanus, assembly GCF_027477595.1. NCBI lineage: Eukaryota > Metazoa > Chordata > Aves > Passeriformes > Fringillidae > Haemorhous > Haemorhous mexicanus. Next base: position 84,458 of record NC_082372.1, on the reverse strand, counting down.
CTAAAAATAGAAAAAATTAGATGATGTCTTTTCAGAAGAAAACATTGGTTTAGACAATTTTTAACCATCATGGTATGGAAGAATTTATTTGTCCCTCACTAAGGAGGAATCAGTATTTTGATCATAGATCATTTACAGTGAAATGCTTGACATTTTTAAGATGCTTTCAATCAATTTTGATCCTCATTGCTTATTCATTGTAAACAGTAAGTTTTCAGTGCATGGAAAGTGTGTGTGGTATGTCTACATTAGTTCAAACACCAATTCCAACTAATGGCCAGGCTGAACTACAGTCAATAATGTCCTGAAGGATATTTTGCCGCCTTCTTTGGCACTCCTTGAAATCCTAATGATTGGCATGAAGTGTTGAAATACAGAGATTTTCTCTCAGAGGGTGTCCCATGGTGAAACCCATCCCATGTGTTTGATGTTGTAGTTCTTATCGCTTTTAAAATGTGATATCTTCTGCACAGTTTTCATGAAGCTTTCTGTTACAGTAGTGAAAATCATAGAGAAATGCAATTTTGTACAACTTTGAATTTACCCCAAGAGTTTAGAGAAAATTTGCTCCTATACTTCAATCTGAGTTTCTTCTATATTCAAGCCGTGTTTATCTACCATCAAGGGTCGCATTGGTTGCTGTTCAAAGCCCCATCCAAGCTGACCTTGAATACGTTCAGGGATGGGACATCCACAACTTCTCTGGGCAACCCGAAGCAGCGTTCCAGCACCCCAACAGCAAAAAATGTCTTCCTTTCATCTAATAGAGATCAGAAATACTAAATCTAGGTATATAAACTTTGAGGAAAGGTTTGAAATTCTATTGATTTGAAACACATTTGATAGGAATACTAACTTCCAGACGACTGAAATATGTTGATGGCCATTTGAGATTGACACTTTTTGAAAAAGTGCATGGAATTGAAAATTAAAACCGGCAAAATTAAAAACTTCTTGCCATTTTCTTTTTCCTCTGATCTTCAAAATTGCATAGGTCAGATATCTGTGCTTCATGCAAATCTCTCAGATACTCTCAGACAAACGCTTTTCTTTCAGACTAAACTGCGGTTTAGGTAGAACACGAGTACTTAGTGAAGGTTTTTCTGGGCATAGGGGGATTTTTGTGCACAAGAGGTTTTATCCTAACTGGAAAATTCATCCCAGCTGCGTTCTGTTCATCATTCCTACTGCATCAGGCCTGAAGATTCTGTGAAAAGTATCCTGTGGACCTTGAACATAGCTCATGTGAACGAGATGAGAGGTGATGGAGAAGTTGAGGGAGAGAATCAAGAGCATATGGCCCAGTAAAGGCACCAGAAGGTATTTTTTCATGTGGTCCACAGCCCAAACAATAGTTTAGCACCGTTTGAAGGCTGTGTTTGACCAACAGGGCTGAAGCAGGTCTTCAAAATATCCAGTAGATCAAAATCCATTGAAGCAAATGACCCTGGCCAGTCACCTTGCTGCTGATCATTCTCCCTCCATACCAGCTGATCAGGCCTAAGAATGCTGCTGCAAAAGTGTTGTGAAAAAGGTAGGCACATTTTCACAGAGGCAGGGGAAAATACCCTTGGATGATGATTCCAAGGGATAACTTGATGGCGCAAGTTAGGTTCTCTTATCTACTGTGCAGTATCGAAGTTGGTGAGTTCACCATCTGTAAGCATCACTTTAGAAAATAAATGTTTGATCCACAAAACGATACTTCCTATGTCCTGTCTACCTGCTTCATTTCAGCCAATGAATAGGTTACGTTCCATCAGCAAAGTGTTCATGATCATATGCTTCTTTAAATTGTGGTCATTCTTTCTTTTTTTCTAAATCAGACACTGTCTATTCCTAAGATTCAGATGTCCATGGGTAGGGGTGTAATTAAGTTCACTGTTAAAAAATATCCTTCTTGTTATCTTTTTAATAAATTACTGAGATGTAACATCAGTCTGAGAGCTGAAAGAAACCCCTTCATTTGCTGTTTGCCAAGTATCATCTATGTGATACATATTATTCTTGATAAATCACACCCATCCATTGCCATCTAATACTACTAGTAATGCCTTCACAACCTTCATCGTTAGGGATTTTGGAGAAGTGAAAGATTTGAACATAAGCAAGGGCATTTGTTCAAGATGCTCCAGAAAGAGCTGCCGTCTGTTCTCTTCCTTGCTGCCTATGTTGGCAGGAAGCTGCAAAAAACCCAAAGATAACTAGAAAGAGTGTTACTTTTAGTCTAAATTTGGAAATGATGTTTGGAATACCCTGTTAAATGACAAGGTGCTCTTTTCAAATATGGCATCTTCAGGGGAAAAGTCAGTTTAAAGAGGTTTCGAGACAGTTGCTTCTGGAAAAAAAAATAAAAATTGAGGTATCCAAGATCTTTAGCCATATCACTTGGAAGATTGGTTCAAAACACAGTTTCTTCATCTAGGAAGAACAGAGGACCATAGATGCAGCCCATTTCAAAACGGAGTTCTTTATGTTTCAGGTTGGGATTTACTGGACATCATTTCTTGTAAAGTCGAGGGACTGCAGTTAGCTCTCCAATAATTTCCTTCCCTGAAATTCATCTGCATTTTCTCCTTTCTCCAGCGTTCCCATTTCTTAGTGCTGGTATACTCCATCTATGCATTAGAATATTCAACTGGAGTGTGTGTCTGATATTTTCTCGTTAAAATTGGCTGGAACGCAATGGATAGTTCCAGTTGCTTGTATACAGTAGTTTTATTTTGACAAGTTTTCTTTGAACAATGTTTAAGCAGCAGTAGTAAATAGGAAGTACAGCTTGCAGCAGGGAAAGACACTTCTGCTTGCTCAAGTTTCCTGTAGTCAGATGGATGTCAAAAGGCTTTTCATAGTACTACTACTGTCTTGTAGGAATACTTGATCTAATCCTACCTTTGATACAATTACGAATGGGCTACTTTTCCACAAGGTGGAACATTTTTCTTTTAATAATATGTTTTTTGTAAGTTGGAAACATGAACTTGTGCACCAGTCAGGTGGAATGTACTCCTACTTCTTCATAAGTTTCACAACATTATTTAGAAAATATTGACTCTGTGTAACTTCAAAAGAAGAATTCTGGGCATCTTCATTCTATGGATGTGATTTTTTTCTACCATGCTGTTCTTGTTTTCTATGGAACTCATTTTTACCAATAGAAATATTTTTCCCTGACACCTATGGAAAATACCTATGTTTACTCAATATTGCAGCCTCAGTACACTGTTTAGAATTATTTCAACATGGTCCCAAGCATATCCGACAGCTAGACAGCAGAGGTTAGCAACAGTGAGTGGGAATAACTTCTGAACCATTTCAGTAGATTTCCCAGGAAGGGCTTGCTTTCTGCCCCTGCAAATTTTCCCAGAGATATTGTCTGGTGAACAGCTGCATCAAAAGAGCAATTTTGCACAAACCTTGGGCCAAGCTCTGTCTCAGATTTACTAGTGAATGCAAAGAGGGTGAAAGTGCTGCTTCAAAGCCCTCTGTGCGCTTACTGTACCAAAAGGGAGGTGACTCAGAAATAAGTTTTTGATCTTTCTTCAAAACACAAGGCATGTCACCAGCTCATTCATCTTTTTCTGGGACTCAGCATCTAAAGACCAAGAAGCCCTCTTGCTTGCTAAAGTGTGTTCAGCAAAAAACCCTTGTCCCATCAGCAAATCTGAACACAACTACAGTCGAGTAAATTCCAATGCTTGCAGGGCAATACTCTAGCCCAGTAGTAACATGCCACTGTTAGAAGATTGTGTAAAACTCTTTGTGTACAAAGTAATGGGAGGGAAAAATAGAATTGGGAAGAACTGCACATTGTTCTGGAAAAAGCCTCCTGCCACAGTCTTACAGATGACATTTTCAGGTATCATTTTTAAGAGTTGGGGTTTTTTAAATTATATACAAGATAAAATATTACTACCCCTTGATGTTTCCCTAATAGAAGTAAAGCCATTTCTTAGTAGAATAGTAATTAGCTATAAATAGAAATTCAAAGGTTTAAAGAGGTTTTGAATAAAGTCTAAGGTGATAGAAGAAGAAGAAAACAGCAGTTTTCTTCTTCTGGTGTAAAAGCAACTCGGGGGACATTGTACTCTACAGGTGTATTATATCACTTCCTGAAAAACTGAGTAGGTTTGCTAGTGCCAATGGTTTTCATTAGGAAAGAAGAGATTCCTTTGGAAAAAAACTTCAAATTGACTTGACATGAATGTTATGACACTTAACTTCACCAATCATGAAGAAAAATTCTCATCACTTGATATGGAAATCATGATGGTAATGGAGACAAGGATGTCTAAGCCATGCCATCAGGAACATAAAAAAGCATTAGAATGCAGGTAAGACTGAGCTCCTGAACTAGTCAGAAGAGAACCCAATCAAGATAATTTCCTTTAAGAGTCTTCAGGATAAACAGCAGATCAAATTTTTTTCCTGTGAAGTATTTATGAATAGAATTAACCTTTAAAATAACATTGTTTTCAAAAACCTATTTCCAGTATCTCTTAGAATGATACGCAGTTCTTTTTAATAGAAAAAAGAAAAGCACTTTTTTCCAAACTGTTGTGCACTTTTAAACGATCTGCAATAAAAAGAGTACTTTTTCATGCTGGGAAAGATGTTCATTACAAAAAAGCCTTGTAGCACGCTTGGTACTCTAGTGTCCTGATTAGCATAGTTTTTTATTCATCGAACAAATTTCACATTGACTATTTTTCACCTTGAAAAGTAGTCAATGTGAAAAAAATAGTCGTCTTTGTACTTATGCAGCATCCATGAAGAATTTCTTGGGTGTCGTTTTGTACTCGATCCTAAATGGCAGGTTCTGCATTCTGCCATCCGTCTAGCTTTCCCATTTGATGCAGTTTCTGAGAGGTCTTTTTAGAATTGAGGACTACTTGCAAGAATGATGCTAAATGCATGCATTTTACTCCTTGGTTTCCGCAAAACTGTTTTTCCTTTACAGCATAATAATAATCGGAAAAGAATGATGGTGGATTCAATTCTTATAGTAATACAAAGAGGACTATCATCATCATTAGAAACCAAGCAAGTCATATTTATTGCTCATGCAGTACAACCACTGATGTAAATTACCCTGTAAATTCAAAATGAATCTGTATCACAGGAGTGGATTGAATGTCTCTCTTGATATTTGCTTAAAGCAGACAATTAATTCTTTTGACAGCCAACTCATAATTGCAACCTAACTTTCAACTACAGCTTTCAAACAGTGGAAACATGTATGTTTATAAAACAATACAGTACCGTACACAAGACCAAAACAGGTCATAGACATTCAAATGAAAGAAAAGATCAAAGGACAGATTAATTCATGTCTACAAGCCCTCAAGGGCGTACAGGTCAAAAGTCCCCAGAAAACTATGCCAGTGGCACAAATTCTCTATGATGGCACCAGCAGAAGCAGCTGCTATCTTTATAGGATGCAATCTTGGTTACGTCATCCTTCAAAGCAATCTTCTGTCCCCCTGCCCAATATGCCTTCTGCTCTACTCCTTGGACTTCACGTTTGCATTTTTACAGAGTCCTGCAAACTGACTCAAAGCTCAGGTAATAGATTTCCAAGATTTAGAAATGTTGTGTTAAGTCTATCTTTCGTATTTCATCCCGTCTAAGCATACTGTAACTTTCTGAAGTGAAATATGTCGAGTATGTCATGTGTAGTTTGCATGTTAGTTCTGCCTCACATTAAAACGTCTCACAGACCCCTGTGATGCCTTATTGCAAAAAGATATAGCTGCAAAGGGTGGTTGTGCAAAGTTAGAAAGGCCAGAAAACCATGTAAACAACCTAACAGTAGAGGCTTGAATTTCTGAATATAATATTGCACCATGTTGTTTTGCGGAGAAAATCAAAAACTCCACAATTTTGTAAAAGTTGTAATGCCGGTATGTTTATTGCAGCGCTGGACGCATGCAGGGATTACTCTCCTTAAAAGTCATGTGTACCTCTGGGATCTTCAGGTCCCCTTTTATCTTTCTCCCCAAATATATATGCATACAATTTCACAATAGGTTCATACATAGTCATTTTACAGACTTCGAGTGACATTTAGCGCTAGTTCTTTTGTTATCAGAAAGAATTCCTAGGCCAAGTTGACCTGTCTCCCCCCCCTTATGTCTGCCCTTCACTGAATCAATTTTTCTGAGTTCAGACTAAACAACTAAAATTCCAAGGCTTAACTAATAGATGTACATTTAACCTAAATCAAAATGGATTTCTACCCTGGAACCTGGAAAATTTCTACTTTGTCTCATTTCCCCCTTTCCTAGAAAATAAGTAAATTCTTTTACTTAATGCAGACCCCTATCACAATAGGTGTCTCTCAATGCTTTGCCATGTACATTTGATAGGGATGTTAACATAGCTAGTTATTGTAGTATTCTCTAATTCCAAATTAGCAAGATCAGTTATTAATATATACAAAACAATTCTGCAAGTGAAAGTATGAACCACTCCCGACTGCAATATAGTCATTTTTGCCCGTGTAAGCTTTAGTCTCAGTTCATTGTCTCTTGATGTCACTCTCCAAGTGGGGGCTTCTGGGGACTTCTTCACTCGAAAGTGGTGGATCCAGGCATTCTGCTCCTTGATCTTGATTGCGGTGAAGGTTGTGAGAAGCACCTGGAACGATCCCTCCTACTGTGGTTCTAAAGTTTTCTCTGTAAGAGTCTTAACATATACATAATCACCAGGCTGTATGTTATGTACTGGCCCATCTAGCTCCTTGCTCAAGCTCCAGCCACGTGTTTCTCAATTTCTCTGAGCTCTTTGCTTAAAGCTACCATGTAGGTGGCCAGTGTTACCTCCCCAATGTGGGTGGACATTCCATTTTGTATTCCATATGGTCTTCCATAAAGCATTTCAAAAGAACTCAGCTTTTCTTTAGCCCGAGGTTTAGTTCGGATTCACAATAGTGCCAGTGGAAGAGCTTGGGGCCAGGGTAGATTAACCTCCTGCCCAAGTCTCACAATCTGCTGCTTAATCAAATGATTCATTTTCTCCACCTGGCCATTTGATTGGGGGCAGTATGGAGTGTGAAGTTCCCAATCTATGCCCAGGTGGCTACTAATCTGTTGCACTATCTTGGAAATGAAATGTGATCCTCTATCCGAGGATATTGTGGCTGGAACTCCAAAGCGTGGTATTATTTCTTGTAATAACACCCTGGTCACCTCTCGAGTTTTGACAGTTCTGGTGGGGAATGCTTCTGGCCACCCTGAAAATGTATCTGTCAATACCAATAAATACCGATATCCCCCTTTCCTTGGGAGTTCTGAAAAGTCAATTTGCCACTGCTGTCCAGGCCCATGGCCTCTCCCAGTCTGGCCGAGTTTCGGTTTGGGAGCATTTTTGGGGTTAGTCTGGAGGCAAAGATCACACTGTCGGGTCACCTGAGTAATAGTGGCATATAAATTCCTAGCAACTATTCTTTCAATCAAGTAGGTGTATAGGGCATCTATTCCCCAGTGTGTTTTCTGGTGCTCTTCCCTTACTAGTGACCACAATAAACGGGAAGGGATTACCAGCTTCTTTTCAATGGTAGCCCACCCTTCTTGGTTATATATCCCTTTTTGATCTTCAGTTAATTTTCTATCTCTCTTACTATATTCTGGCTTACCTTCAAGGGAAATTTGGAATTAGGGCTCCTTCAATAGTTACCTCACCTTTTGCTGCTTCCTTTGCCTCGCTATCCGCCAGCTCATTTCCTTCTTCCAATTCTGAGCTCACTCTTTGGTGTGCCTTGATGTATGTTTGATGTTCTTTCCCTGTGAGGTCAGAAGTCCCCTCTCTTTCCAGATGGCTCCATGTGCATGCACGACCCTGAATGCATACCTCGAGTCTGTGTAGATATTTATCTTTTTTCCTTTTGCCATTTCTAAGGCAAGGGTCAGGGCGATTATCTCAGCCTTCTGTGCAGAGGTGCCTGTTGGTAAGGGTCCGGATTCTATTACCTCTCTGCAGGTGGTCACTGCGTACCCAGCATGTCGCTTTCCATTGGCAACGTAGGTACTCCCGTCAGTGAACCAGGTCTCTGCATCGTCCAAAGGAGTGTCCTTTAAGTCCTGGCGGCTGGAGTAGGTAGCTTCAGTGGTCTCCAGGCAATCGTGGTGCACTGCTTCCCCTTGATTTCCACTGAGAAAGGAAGCTGGGTTGACAATATTAGTCACCACTATTTCTACATCATCTTGCTCTACCATGATGGCCTGGTATTTCAGGAACCTCTGTGGTGAAAGCCAATGCCCACCCTTTACTTCCAGTACTGTGGACACTGTATGGGACACTAGCACAGTCATTCTTTGTCCCAGGGAAAACTTGCTTGCCTCCTGAATATTCAGCACAACTGCTGCTACAGCTCTGAGGCAACCTGGCCATCCTTTGGCTGTTGCATTATAGTTGCTTGGAGAAGTAAGCAACTGCCCTCCGGTATGGACCCAAGTCCTGGGCCAGTATTCCCAAGGCAATTCCCTTTTTTTCATGGGCAAATAGAAAGAATGGTTTACTTACATCTGGAAGTCCCAGGGCTGAAGCTGACATGAGGGCACTCTTTAGCTGGTGAAAGGCCCGTGTGGCTTCTTTCGTCCACAGGAGATCTCTGTTTCCATTGGCAATAAGAGCATAGAAGGGTTTGACGAGCAGTCCATAATTATAAACCCACAGCCGGCACCACCCTGCCATGCCCAAGAAGGTTCGGAGTTCTTTTATTGTCTGGGGTTTTGGGGTTTGGCATATGGCTTCCTTGCAAGCCTGCCCTAGAGTCTGTAGCCCAGCACTCACCTCATACCCCAGGTAGATTACTTTCTGTTTCACTACCTGTGCCTTTTTCTTTGATACTCTGTATCCTTGGAGTCCTAGAAAATTCAAAAGGCTTACCGTCTAGGCCACACACGCTTCTTTCGTCTGAGTGGCTACTAGAAGGTCACCCATGTACTGCAACAGCCTTCCTTCTTCCTGTGGAGCTTCTCAGGACTCCAGATCTTTTGCAAGTTGCTCCCAGAGTGGGGGAATTTTGAAGTCTTGAGGCACACGGACTATGTGAGCTGGGTTTTGCACTGCTTTCAGGGCTTTCTCATTTGAATGCAAAAATTTTTTGGCTGGCTTTGTGGATACGGAGGCAAAAGAAGGCATCTTTCAGGTCTAAAACAGTAAACCAGGTTAGCTCAGGTGTTAAACAAGTTAGTAAAGTATATGGATTTGCTACTACAGGTTATAAATTCCTTGTTATCTTATTGATAGCCCTCAATACAGTACCATTGATTGTTGGGCTGATTTCTTCCCTTTCTTCTTTTCAGGGGGTACTGCTTAATTCTCACTGGTTGATGTTCCTTTCTTAAGCCTTTTTACTATGGGGGGGGTGCATTCTTCACCCTCTCTGATACAGCAGAAGCCTATACCTCTGAAAATACTTGTTCTAATATCTCTTTACTAATTTCTTTCTTAATTTCAATGGCTGTTAATGTTAAGCCTAACATCTTTATATCATTTGCCTCCAGAGTAACCCCCCATTTGAGAATGTTTAGAGAATTGGGCATATACAAAAGCTTCTACGTACACATGTTACTTTAAAGATTTGCAAAAGTATGCCTTCTCAGACTGGTCAGTTGTTCCCCACACTATAACCCAATGGTTCTCCACAGGTACTAAAGCTTTATTTAAAACTGAACATACAGCTCTTGTATCAACTAAAATTTCACCCTTTTCCTTTTCCTGGTCTCACTACCTCTCGAAGAGGGATTTGTTACCTCCTAGTTCTGGATGAATTGCCAGGAGGGGGATGGGTGCGAATGGGTATACCTTTGGAGCCTGAGTCCTCTTCCCTTTTGGGGAAGTCCTCTTTATCCTCTTTTACTTTAGGAGGAGTCTTTAATAAATTATAAGTACTTATTTTGCGAGCTGTAATCGCTTTGCATTTCAGTATGATAAACCTTCTCTGACTTCATACATTGCTATCTTATGCTGCATGCTGAACAACAGTTTCATTTGCTTTCTCTTTGCTTTGTTTTCTTTTTCAAGGGCTAACACCAGTAGGTCAGAGAGAGCTCTGAACCCACAGTTACTCTGCCATTCTGGGTGAATTCTTAAAATAAAACTACATTAACATATGGGACTTTATTTCTTTTCTTATTTTAAAACTGCATTAACTATAATAAGGTATTATAAATCCTTTTCTGAGCCGCCCCTACTGGCAGCTTTCTCCCAGTGAGCCCCTCCCAAAGGGGCTAGTTCAGGAACCCCTTTGCTCTGGTTAGTTCTCATTTTTTCTTTCTCTTTATACAATCTTGTTTCTACCCAAGCCTCACAGTGTCGTCTTTTCTCAGTTTTTCCCACACACACAGACCTTCAGGTGGCAGGCATTAGATGTGATCCTCCACACATGAGCTTTAAGATCTCAAGTTCTGAATTGGCTTGATCAGGAACCTTAAATTTACACTTAAGGTACAGAAATCTGCATTGCACACAAGGTGCCAGCTTCTCAATGCACCAAAGGCTCTCAGGAATTGCTTGTAGGCTATTCCATTTATCACTTCGGCGTATATCACTTAAACTCTACGGCGGGCTGTTTCTAGTTCAAACTTGCTATATTACTAACTGAAGTCTCATAAACTCATTCATCTCTTCTATCTAAACTCTGTTTTACAAAATCTCAGTTTTTTCTAGTTCTCTTCTCTCACAATCTAATTCAAGCATTTTTACTGACACTTACTTTACTGCCTTGCAATAGGCTGTGCTTGTTACAGCAAAAACTTTGATATGCCCACAAACAGAGACACACACTGCTCTCCCCCCTTATCTCAAATTCACAAGTCAGGGCTGAAATTGCTGGGGGGGGGGGGGGGGGTGGAATTCTTGGAATTCCTTTAGTTCGTTTACCACAGTAAAACATAAATCACCATACTCTAGTTCTTCTGTGTAAAATGCTACATTTGTTGCAAACAAAATTTTAAAATGTCCACAAACACCACTACTCAATTCGAGCACCAAATTACCACAATGTGGGAGAAGAACCACACAAACTCACCGGGAAAGGGCTTATCTCTCAAAGTGCCCACTTTTCTCAACAAAACGCAGCATACAATACAGTTCAGCATTTACCTACACTAGCTTCCTCTAGTCTTCACACACTCTGGACACAATCAAAATAACAGCACACAGCAAAATTCTAGAGATAAAGTCTAACTATTAGGGCAGAGGAACTCCCTGAGCTCATACTCACGGTTAAAATGTGCCCGATCTACACAAATCACTACCTTTAAACACAATACATATCTTGACCAACGTTTCTCCACTTGTTCCACATCACCGCAGGGCACTCCTTGCTCCCACAGCCTGCCCCGGCCGGCGCCTCAGGCTTCACTCGGCCCCTTCAGTGGCGGGTAGAAACTCCCCCGCACTGTAGATATACTCCCTTTGTACACCATACACACACAATTACAAACGCACACAAGGCATTAACTACACAGCAATACAGTGTCTGGACACCACACACACACACGAGTTCACTCGAACCCACCTCCAGGGTTGCAAGCGGCTGCTCTATCGGACAGTGAACTCTCACCTCTCAGTCGCTCTATTGACTGGTCTGCCTGCAGGCACAGGCTGAGCACTCAGACGTCTCTGAGTGACTTATTCAGCCTCCCTATCCCCCGGGGGTCCTCTTAATACATACCGAATCCTCTGCACGCCAGCAGGTCCTTGTCTGTCTCCGCAGAAGGCAAAGCAGACAGCGGAGCTCCTCCAGGAAGATCCCGGGGCGCGCCTAGGAGGTCCCTCTATCCCTTCTGCCCTGCGGGGACAGAGACGGAATCTCCTATCTGGCTCGCCAAAATGTTTTGCGGAGAAAATCAAAAACTCCACAATTTTGTAAAAGTTGTAATGCCGGTATGTTTATTGCAGCGCTGGACGCATGCGGGGATTACTCTCCTTAAAAGTCATGTGTACCTCTGGGATCTTCAGGTCCCCTTTTATCTTTCTCCCCAAATATATATGCATACAATTTCACAATAGGTTCATACATAGTCATTTTACAGACTTCGAGTGACATTTAGCGCTAGTTCTTTTGTTATCAGAAAGAATTCCTAGGCCAAGTTGACCTGTCTCCCCCCCCTTATGTCTGCCCTTCACTGAATCAATTTTTCTGAGTTCAGACTAAACAACTAAGTTTCCAAGGCTTAACTAAAAGATGTACATTTAACCTAAATCAAAATGGATTTCTACCCTTGAACCCACAATGTAAAATTTTTACGTTGTCTCAATGTAAAGTCAAAACAGAATATTGAAATGATTTTCATCTAATAATGAGCGTGGGGAAGAGAGAATCCAGATAGGCTTTTTTTTTTTAGAGTCCCAGAAAATACATGGCCGTAACTAGGAAGCATAGCATTAAATATTTTTATACAGCATGAGTTCTCATTACCTAATCATATGATTTGGAGAACTCAATTGGATAGCAGGAAATAAACAAAGAAAAATATTCAAGCTATAAAAAATGTGAGTTTAAAATTTTCTTTGTATTTCTGATTAAAACTATGCTAAATGGTCACCCATTATTTTAAAAAGCATCTGGACATAAAAAATGGAGACATTCCTGCGGGTCTTGGATGTCAGGTATTCCTGAAAAGCTTTAATCCACTGCTTCCCAACGCTGATTCAATCCACTTAAACACAGCTGTATTTCAGTTGCTCAGTGAAACTGTCCATGTAATGCATATAGTTTACAAATAATCTGCAGAAAAACTAGCTAGATTTAAAGATCTTTTTCTGTAAATGACATTCAAATGATTTCTACAAACACACAGCTGGGATTTCTGCTGTCTTCTTCAGGCCACTTCCTGCAGAGACCTCTCCATTAAATCCGTCCCGTTCTACTCTTCTGGTGATCCAAAGTCAGCACAGGGATTGTCCAACTGCATGGAATTACTGTCTGCTAGAGCTGCACACTGAGGGCTTCTGTGTGCAGCATCATGTGAGCCCTGCTAATGTCACCCTGTTGGTATAAACTGAGCTAAGTGGACCTTAAGGGACAAGATTGGGCACTGATTTTGTAATAGAAATTAGGTACTAAGAAGGAGGCGGGAGGATTTCAATGTTTCTGCCTCCAGCTGAAGCAAAACTAAATCTTAGTCTTTATCTGAAAAACGAGGTGAATTAACCCGTTTGGCATTCGTATGCCAAAAAGGTCAGTAATACACTCAGAACTGTCAAAAGAGTAACAATTCCAATCATTACTTTCGAAAAAGAATTCATTTGAAGAAGTCAGAAAGACAGATGAAACATGCAAATATCTGAGAATCATTCTGTTGATCTGCACAGGTTTCTTATTATATTCCCATCTAATGCATTGGACATGTGTGCTTGTGATGACACAAATACTTGCAAAGCTTGCCAGATAAACCATGTTCTCTTCAAACAGCAAAGCATTTCTTGATGGTTGCATTTGCTAATTCCATTTAGACTCAGTGTTCTTCAAGGTCTTTTCCAACCAAAGTGATTCCATCATTCTCTAAGTCGCACATCCTGATTGTCCTGGTTTAGGGCAAATTTGGCAGAAAACCTCAAAAAGACCCACCACCCCCCACCCCCACCCCAACCCCAAACCCGGAGAAAGCCCACCCACACAGCCCCTCCCCTCAACTGGTTTGGGGAAAATTTCCTCAGAGAGAAGTGGGAAAAAGCTGTTTATTTAACAGGCAAAGCACTTCCCAGCACAAAATAATTAACAATACCAGATGACAAAACTCATTTGCCGCACTGAAGAGACAAAAAATCAGAAAGTCTCTCCTGTGGGTGCTCACTCTGTTATCAATGCCTCCGGCAATGGGGAAGGCTGCTGCCCAGAGTAGGCCTCCATAGGCAACAAAGTGCAAGCTCTCAGTGCTCGCCAGGTCCCAGTCTGGGGGAGATTCTAAATGTTCCAAGAAAAGGGAATGAAAAAAAAAAACAAACAAACCAGTCCAGGGAAAACTCTGCCTCAGCCAGCTGAACCAACTAAAAAGCAAATGAGCGCTCTGTTCTGCTCCATCAGTGCCCAGACAACACAGTGCAGAGCAGAATGTGGAGGAGTGTTGCTTTTTAAGGAGTGCAGCCTCTGATAACAAACTCCGTGCTTCTTCTCTCCACAAGAACCAGTCTTGAAGGCAGAGAATATCATATCCAGCATTAAGAGAACAGATGACTGGGGATACAAGCATCATAAAGTCACCCTTGGACACTGCTCTATTGAGATATGTCACCAGACTATGCTAAGACCAAGTTTTGGAACTGCTCATTAAAATTCTACTCTCACAGTGAAGCTGAGGAGGAAACACAGCTCACTACAGTTACCTTGTGGCATGCCCGTACTTCCTTTCAATCACAATGTTCTTCTTTTTTAAGTTCCTGATATCACAGGCATAATGAAACATCCTTTGGGCAGGAAGGAAGATATTATTCATCTCATTTATACTGATGGGTAAGCTGACATGCAGAGCAGTTAATTCAAAGTGAAAGAGCAATAAAGTCAATAGTAAAACTCACCACAGTTTTGTTTACTGCCCTAAATCCTTAGTATCCCAAAATACAAGAACAGCTGTAAAAGCCTTGTGGCTACCTAATTTTTTCCTAGACCTACATGGTGGGGTAAGAGATAAACAATCCCAAACTATGGTAATCCACAACAAAGCATTCTTGACATCATATTCAGGTTTTGCATTGTGAGCTCTTCCTCCTGATCAAGTTATTCCATTGCAATACTTTGGGGAGTATCTCAGAGGGCTGGCTGTTGTTTGCTTTGAAACCGCCTTGATCATTCAGGAACCCAGTAGCAAGGAAAAAGTTTAAAAGAAGATAGTGCTATGCATTGATTTTCATATATGACAGAGATATTTCTACAACACAGAAGGCTGACCTAATGCTTCACGACAACGTGGCTGAAGTGGCATCCTGGTCCCCATAGGTTTTTCTCTTTACTTTTAGCTGCTTTCTTACCAGATTATTGAGCTGAATTAGCTCAAAAAGGAATCAGATAAGTGCCAGAGCTTTCAAACAAACAAACAAACAAACAAAAAAAAAAACCCAAAAAAAAAAAAATCAGATGCAAAACAGTGATTTGTAAGTGCATTTGAAAATAGAAGTTTTTTTGTACTTCTCATAGATACATGGCATTCTATAGAATGATATTGGTCCAGCGCTTTGGGTTTGGTTTTGTTTTTGTTTTTTTCCTCAATTCTAAATGTTACACATTCTTTTTTGGCCATTTTAGTAAACTGATTTTCTGATCCATGTGAAAGACAGTCCGAAGTTCCCCTCATTTGCCTCACGACCGTCCCCAGGACAGACATCGGGACCCTGAGGACCCTGATTGGAATGCTGGCCTGCCGGTGGTGGAGGAATGCCAGAAATCCTGAGGACCCTGATTTGAATGCTGGCCTGCCGGTGGTGGAGGAATGCCAGAAATCCTGAGGCCCCTGAGCAGAATTCTGGCCTGCCAAGTGATTGCTTGCAGCTGTGTCTACAGTGACTGCTTCTAGCAGGGCCTGCCAAGGGGTGATGCGCCCTATATGCTCGCACCTGCTTGGCAAACAACAGTCCAGGAATTTTCCCACCTCTTGGCCAGATGAACTTGCTGGGGCAACTGTGGTAGCCGCCCCATGGAAAATCCTTCATCTGCTCCACTACCACCGTGAGGGATGGAGATTGAAGCCCTCTCCCAAGGACTGAGGCTGAGATCCCTGCAATTCTGATCCAGGGCTGCTGGCCTGACTGAAGCAGGATGCCTGCTAAGTGTTACCTGCAGATGTGTTCGCGGGACCTAGACTGGTTTCCCATAGAAACCAGCTCTGAAACCACGGGTCCCACTCACTGCTGATGTTGATATTGACTTCTCCTGCTGAGAACTTGGACTGTCTGTACCCATCTTCAATACCTTTGTCCCTCTCAGCAATTTCAATAGACTTGCCCTTTATTGCATCTGCTCCCCCTCAGCCATTTCTAGATCTGTTTCCCCCCTCAGGAATGGACTATAATAGAACCTTGAGTTAGCCAGGACTTTGAGATTTTCCCTAGAAGAACTCCATCGGCTCAACTGCGAGGACTTCGTCTCTCTCCATTTGGTAGCTATAATCCTCTTCTAGTTCAGGGCAAATTTGGGAGAGAACCCCCAAAGGGGCTCCTCTAGGAAAGCAGATTTGCTTGGCCCCTTCCCCCAACGAGTCTGGGAGAAAATACCTCCTTGGAGAAAAGTGGAAAAAATCTGTTTCTTAAACAATAAAACCCCTTGCTGCTCCACAAGAGATGACAAACTGAGAAAGTCCCCTCCCCAGGCTGCAGTTCAGCTCACTCAGTCCCTTATCAGTGCCTCCCATGCTGGGAATGTTGCAGGCCAGGCCCCGTCTGGTGGGCCACAGGTGCTAGCTGCCGGTGCTCTTCTGGGTGTTCAGTCCAGAGCAAGTTTAAATAGATCCAAAGAAAAGGGAAAAAAGAAAAACCACAGCCCAGGGAACTTCCTTGCCTTAGCTAGCTAAAGCTGACTAAAAGCAAAGGAGAGCTCATTCCCGCTGTCTGTTCAACCGCAGATAATACAGTCCAGGAGCAGGAATGTGGAGGAATGTATGCAGTGTTTTAAAACAAACTGCACTCTTCTTCTTTCTCCCCTTGACTCTCTGGAACAAGCCTTAAAAGTGCAGAACTTATTATTCAGCATAAACAGAAAAAGACGATTGGGGATAAAAACATCATATAGCCAACCTAGGACAATTCCCTGTCTCTTTCTCCCTCTCTTTTCTGTTCTTTTCCTCTCCCTAATTCCTTTAAGGCATTTGCTGTGGTCATTCTAGAAAGGTGCATTTGTTTTGATTGATACTGCAATCCCCTTTCCATGTTGTCCTTTACACCCCTCAATCAGTTAAGGAACCATCACCAGCCCCGTTCTCATGAGCGGATTGTGACATTAAGCTGGCCTCACGGACAGGATTCTGATAGATAGAGGGGTCTGCAGGGCTGTTTGTAGTCTGTAACAGGGGAAGGAGGATTTCTTTCAGCCGCACCTAGCCCATCATCCCAAAAGGGTTGAACAAAGCTGGATAGCAAGGAAAGCTCTCTGAATTTCCAGCAAACTGCACACGCCCAGGTGAAATACACCCCCATCCTCTATTGAGGGTTCTGTCTTTAGAATTTCACAAAAGATCTCTTGGTGCAAAAGGGAAAACTGTTTTTGTGTATGTGTGAATTTGGACTGTCTGGGAAGGAGGGGACAACTTGAAGGAACTAAGCAGGGCCTCCCAGGCAGTTTTTGTCTCTTCATCCACCCAGGGAAGCAAAGGGGAGCATAGCAAAGGCTGTGAGATTGTGTAACTTAAGTTTGCACCTCCCTGTCGTGGTTTTGGTCCCTTCATAAAATGGCTGAAAACTCTAGCACAAAAGTTAATGCTGAATTTTCTGCTCTGCTTACTAAATACAAGGCCAAGCCTTCTCCGGGGGGGGGGGGGGGGGGGGGGAGGGGGGGTGTGGAGATTTGGGCAGAGAACAACTGGATGTAATTTAGAAAATGCTGTAGATAGAATATGTTCTTTACAACATGAAATAGAATTTAAACTGGGCAAAAATAAAACCATCCTCTGCTCAGTTTTGGGAGCTTGTCTCACAGCAGCCATAGAAACCCGTTTTAAGCGAAGAAATGAGGAAATAGCAGTAATAGATTCCCTTCCAAACCTAGTTGAAATTTTGCAAAAAGAATTAAAGGAAGATAGAAATGAGATCTATATGTTGTGAGCTGCCCTTAGAGAGGAACATGTTAAGAATTCACATAATACTGATTCCTCCACAGAGGCAGAGGAAAAGGAAACTCCTCACATGAAACAAATCTGTCCCCATAAGGAACTTGAGGCAGTAAAAACTTGGGGAGAATACTGCTGTCCTTGCTTGAGACCCTTGGTTCAAACAGACTCGAACTATATTAATGATGAGGATCTTGACCCAGGTGTCACAACTAAACAAATACCATTCAGCGCTACTGAATAAGCTAAGCTGAAAAAAGAATTCGGGCGCCTCCCACAAGAATCAGAGACAAGTCTTCCGAGTATCCCTCACTGGTGGAGATCAAATTAAATTAACTGAACAGGAGGCCAGTGGGTATTGGGGACATGGAGTCTTCTCAACAACAGGAGGTAAGTGTGACGCATGGTCCCTGACACAGCGTGCGGCTTTTTGGCCCAGGGGAATGAATCCTTTGAAAAGGGGTGACCCCCTGGCAATCGTTGGTACCCCCGAGCAGCTCTTTGAAAGTGTCCACAAATCCGCCTGCCCGCAAATGACTGATGAAAAGAAATTCATTCCTGGTTTTGAATCCCCAATGCAATTACCTGTGAAGCCAGAACTAATGACCCCTTGAATTCGTGGGCTTCCAGAAACCCTTAAACCTACAGCAGTCACTCTACAGAAAACCATCATGGCTTTGAGTCCTGTAGAAAGACTAGATAGATTGCTCAGGAACTCCAGTGGCCAAAGTGGATCTAGAGATCCTGGCTTCACTCCATACTCTTCCCCTTCCCAGCCCTCAGCTTCTCAATCTGATTCATCTGCCAGTAGCCGTAAAGTTTGGACATGGAGTGAAGTTGCAGTAGATCTGATGAACTATTGTAGACAATATGGACCTATAAAAACCCCGGAGGAGAAATCAGAAAAAACAAAAGGTGTTGGATTATTTGGGGCTCCTCACAGTGAAAATGTAGAGAAGGGAAAAGAGATCTCTAACCACCATCATTGGTGGTTGTTGGGAGTTAAAAAGGGGGGTCCCCAAAGAGGTGATAGATGGTTTACCCCTTGATAAATCACAGAAAATAAGAAAGAATTGGCACCATCGAAAACCAAATCCATCGGCTCAAGCCAGTGCACCCCTCCCTTCTCAGGAACCAAAACCAACCCTCCCCCAGCCTCTCCCACAGAACACGGGCAACGAGCCAAGATTACCCCTCGGCCAGCTTCTTTCTCAGCATCCTAGCAGCAGAACCCTCCCCTAGCTTCTCCCTCAGAACACAGGCAGTGAGCCAAAACCAACAGGGTTTTTGGGAAACTAATCTCTCTGCCGCTTACAGGTGGGCAAAGGGGCAGACCTTGGGTTTATTTAAGAATGCTCACTAAAAAGAAATCAGGAGATATATTAATCCCAGCTATCAAGGGCCCCAAAAGGCTACTAGTAACCTTTTGGATTGACACTGGGGCTCAAAACTCTGCACTAACAAAAAAGGATGCTCAGAGATGTGGAACTGTTCTAACTAAGAGGCAATGCTGTGTTCTTAATGCTCTGGGAACTACAGAATCTATGAATGTTGCCTTAGTCAAACTGATGCTCCACTGGGGATGAGCATCAATTAGTCGTCAAAAATGGGAATCGGGGACATTCCAAATAATTTATTAGGAATGGATGTCCTTGCTGAGAGGCAGTGGGAAGACTCTGAGGGATTTCTGTGGTCTTTTGGTACACTGCCACTTAACATTAGGCTGCTTCAAAACCTCACCCTCTCTACCGTATAGTAAAAGAACTAAAGTAAAACAATACCCTCTACCTTCTGGTGCCAGAGAAGGTATCAAAGTGGTTATACAGGACTTGAGAAACCAAGGGGTAATAATTCACACACATTCTCCTTTTAATTCGCCACTATGGCCAGTCCAAAAAGCCAATGGAAAGGGGAGATTTAACAGTAGATTTTTGCAGGCCTCATGCCAGCACAGACCCTCTTACAACAGTGGTCCCAAACTTAGCTGAATTAATAACATCAACCCAAGAAAAGGCTCACCCGATCATGGCAACTATAGATGTCAAAGACATCTTCTTTATGATACCTATACAGCCAAAAGGTATGGACCGTTTTGCCTTCACAGGGGAAGGACAGCAATACACTTTCACTAGGCTTCCCCAAGGCTACAAATACTCCCCCACTTTCTTTGGCCCAGCATGCTTTAGCCCAGGAATTAGAAAAAATACCCAAACCTGATCCTGTACCTGTTTATCAATACATGGATGACATTCGGGGGGGGGGGGGGGGGGGGGCGGGGTGCAGATGAAATAGGGGTAGTAGGGAAACATCAGCAGAAAATAATCTCTCACTTAGAAAGTCTTGATTTGCAGATGCCCCCAGAGAAAATTCAGAAGCCTTCTCTGGAAGTGAAGTTTTTGGGAATTCGGTGGAAAGGAGGTACGACATGTATTCCACCCGATACCCTAACCTCTTTAGATCAGATTCAAATGCCTGAATCCAGGAAAGATCTCCAGCAAGCTCTATTAGTGTTCTGGAGAAAACACATCCCTGATTTCTCAATAACTGCTAGGCCGCTTTATGACTTGCTGAAGAAAAGGGTGAGATGGGATTGGACTCCTTCTCAGGAAGAAGCATTGCAATTACTGATTTTTGAGGCAACAGCTCACCAAGCACTAGGACCTATCCATCCCACAGATCACCTTCAGGTGGAATGGGGATTTGCCTCCTCAGGGCTATCTGTACACGTTTGGCAGCGGGGTCCCCAGGGTCCGACTGGGACTCTTGGGTTTTATTCCCGTGGTTTCAAAGATGCTGAGAAAAGATACACTTCCTGGGAAAAGGGGTTGTTTGTTGTTAGCTTAGCTCTCATAGAAGAGGAAAAAGTTGGACAACAACAGCCTATTGTATAAAGAGGCCCTTTCAAAGTTTTCAAAACTGTCACTAATGGGATCCCCCCGCCTGGCAGGCTAGCCCAAAGGGCCTCACTTAGAAAATGGCACACTCAGATGGAACACTACTGTAATACCGTCTCAATAACAGAAGTGGCTGCTAAATATCTAGCAATCCAAGACACTGAGAGCCTGGCTAGCAGCCAAGATAAACCTGCCTCTGGAATCAAAGCTGCCCTTCCTTTCTCCCCTGAACTAGCAGCAAGTTCTTGGTTGACAGATGCCTCTGCAAAACGGGAAGGGAAGGTATGGAGATGCAGAGCAGCTGCATTACACATTTCATCTGGTGAAAGAATCATTACGGAAGGAGAAGGCAGCGCTCAGGTTGGGGAGCTCATAGCTGTTTGGAGTGTTTTCTGACGTGAGGCACAGACCATTTCTCTTGTCTGCATTTACACCGACTCTTATGCAGCATACAAAGTTTGTACCCGAGTGGCTTCCTTTCTGGCAGCAAAATGATTGGGAAGTTCACAGAATTCCAGTGTGGCAAAAGGAAAAATGGCAAGAAATTTTACATATCGCGAGCCAAGGAAATTTTGCTGTTGGTTGATAGCTTCTCACCAAACAGATGGAAATCCAGCTGGAGAGTGGAATAATAAAGCTGATGGACAAGCAAGGCTCAGCCCCCTGAAAAAGGAACTAACTACTGAGGACTGGGATCAACTACTAGAATGGCTGCATGTAAAAAGACAGCACACGGGTGCGAAAAATTTGTACAGGGAAGCTCATGCTCGTGGTTGGCTGGTTACTGGGGAAATGTCTAAAACATGCATATCAGCCCGAGAGCAATGTTGCCGGTGACTGGAAAGACATCCTTTAGAAAATGACCATCTGCATTTAAGAAAGGGTAAAGGCTTATGGGACGCGTGGCAGGTAGACCATAAGAAGTCAGGAGGTAAACACTTTGTGCTAGTAGGAGTACAAATTGTATCTGGGTTGGTTGAAGCTGATGCTTTTAAAAGAGCTACAGGTGATAATACAGTTAAAGCTTTGCAGGGGTGGTTTGGAACTTTCCCAAAGCCACGGGTAATTCAATCTGTCAACAGGTCCCACTTCACTGCTAGAGGTGTACAGCTTTGGCAAAAGGTGAAGGAATGAAGTGGACTTTCCACACCCCTTACTACTCTCAAGCGAACGGAATTGTAGAAAGGACCAAAGGTATTTTGAAATGACTTCTGAAGCCACAGGAGGCAAATTGGGACGTTCGGTTATGGGAAGCTGTCGAAGGAGTAAACAGCAGATGGGGTGTGAATGGATGTCCCAAAATCACTGCCTTTTGCCCGACAGCTCCAAGCATTATTCCCTCACTACGAGGACCTGACGATTCAAAAGATCCAGCACATTACCCTGGACAACCTGTTCTGGTGGACCTCCCTACTGTAGGGGAAGTACCACTAGTGCTGAAAACCCCTCTGAATAAATATGCATGGGTAGCCTCTGATGCTCTAGGGAAGGAGCATTGGATAAATACACGCTGGATAATCCCATCATTTGAACTCTTTTCTGCCTCTCAGTGGCAGGATTTCTGTTGTTTTTATTTTTACAGAAGAACCCCTGGGGACACGAGAATCATCGGAGGCATGAGAACACTGGTGATACTTTTCTGCATCCTACCACAACTCCATGGACACAATCCTGCTGAGTGGTGGTGGTCTGAAGCTACCATCCATCACACTAATGTTCTAGGATCGTATCCCAAGGGTCACCACCTGAACCTAGAGCCCACAGTGCTGCATGACTCTGAGGTATATCGTCCAAGTGAGTGGGGATGGGATCAGAAGGACTGGACTAGAACCCTGACTGGAACAATTGGTGATTCCATTGTGGGAACATACAGAAAAATGGAAGGATCTCTCTATGAGAAAGCCACCTCCATTACAGATGCCAGAAATGTTATGGAACCAGGTGGGAAAAATTATCTGGCTATCCCTTTTGCGAGACTGTGTCCTACAAAGAAGTGGGAGTGTGCCAAAAAAATTCCCCTTACTCTCTGTTGCCGCCAGGAGTATGTTGGTAATTACACTCTACGTCCCAAAACTAACAATGTCGCAATTACAAAGGATTGTAAAAATGAACCAATTGATTGCTGGCATAATTTTACTTTAGCTAAACCAACTTATGTGGCATGCCGCTGGCAAAATAACTCAACCGACCAGTTAGGTTTAAAAGGCTTAGTTCATAAATTTAAGATAAATGCTACAGCAAAACCCACACTGAGTACCATAGTTACATCCCAGTGGATAGAAGGGACTGAGAGCATGAAGCCCACGCCGAGTACCGTAGTTACACCCCAGGGGGTAGAAGGGACTGAGAGGACAAAGCTCACATGGAGTACAGTAGTTACATCCCAGTAGGTAGAAGGGACTTGAGACTACGAAGCCCACGTTAAGTACAAGAGTTCTACCCCAATTGGTGGTAGGGACTGAGTCCCCCTAGTCAATATGTTACCGAATGGCCTTGGTCCCAGGCTTTTGTTCACTTTGCAGGAAGAGGAAAAACAAGGGTTCCAGATGCCTGATCCTTGCGGCCACTTCCTACTGAGTTCACCTGGAGGTCTCTTACTGCCAATAAGTCCGAGTTTGCCAACTAAAACGTGGGCACCACTGTAAGAGCCTAAATGAGAGATGCAAGATTTGAGGTGGATCTCCAAAATGCAGTTTATTCCATCCAAGATGTTGCAGCAGTCCAGGGTCATGGGTGACAGAGCCTGTGCCTACAGCTGTCAGCTGCAGCTCTAGCTGCAGGCAGGCCTGGAGACACTTTGGTTTTGGTTACAATGCATTATATAATTTCTTTGCTGAGCATCTTCAAACAGTAGAACCAATCTATCCCTTATCTATTGTCTATAGCCTATCCTAACTACTCTAATTACCATTTTCATGTTGGTATTCTCCATTCACTAAAAGTCAGTACATTCCAGTTGAAGCTGAAAGTTGTTTTTTAGTTTTCTTGGCAGTGGAAAATTCGGAGACCTTTTTTCTGGTTGCCACATTTGCTGACTTGTTTGCCTGTGCTAGCTTCCTGCTTGGTAAAAATATCTTCTTGTTTGGGGTGGGTTTATCCTTTGCTCTAAGTCATAAAAGCCCCTTCTAACTAACACACCCTTTGCCTCCTTGGTTATCTAGTAAGACTGGCTCAGCAATTCTTTGCTTCTAGATCAAAACTTGCTTCCATCTCTATTCTTTCTACAGTCAAAAATCTTTCTGCTAAGCATACAGATCTGTCAAACTTTCATCCTTCCCAACACCTGGCAGCTTCAAGGGGTAGTGGGAGAAGAAATTAGCATAGGATACTGTATGATTAACGGAACTACCTGTACTAAAGCAGTCTCAATCAGTGTTTTGACAGTTCAGACGAATAAGCATGAACAGGTTTGTACGCACCCAAGCGTACAAGACTGTTGGCAAAATTTTACATTAACACAAACCGCAGTAGTTTCTCTTTGGTCCAAAAATACTGAAGGCCTTTCTTTTAAGTTGATAATAAATGCTATGACCCAACCTTCTACTACCACCACTCCAGCCCAACCACTGCTTATGCTTAGCCCAAGAATTTTTGAAATTGGACCCTATATAATCAGGAAAACTGGTCAACAACAAATATTGTTCAATCCAGCATGGTCTCTTAAACAAGTCACGTTGCTGATGATGCAAAGCAATGTCTCAGAAATTCAGCCCGCCTGTTCGCCTTTTTTGCAGACTTCCTTTGAGGGTTGGACCACCTGGCTGCGAAAACGGAAAGTCCATTTTTTTTAAAAACCAGATGGACACGAAGAGACGTAACCGGTTTTGTGGGAACAGGTTTGGGAATTCTAAATAGTATTGATTCAGAAGTACTAATGAATAAATTGGCTACCACCAATAGAGATTTGACCGAATTACAACAACCACTGCACTCATCCTTATTGGCTTTGGTAACGCAGCAGTGGTTGCTATCAACCATATTACCAGCTTGCGAAACGGTAAATGGAAATGATCACAAATTGGTAACTGATGCACTCGGGGCTACGCAAAACAACCTTTCTTTGGCTCTTTGCTGTATCCAGCCTCAACTGGGGATGCAGTCAGTTGCTGCCTCAATTATAAGAGCAGGTGAAGAAGGCACTTTTCCTACTGAAATTCAGAAAATAATTTGGGACAGTGCCACTGATTTTGAAAGAGAATTCCAATCCTGGTGGAACATGGTGAATTTTACTTACGACCCCATTACAAACACAACCACAGCTCTTGTATTAACCATACGCAATGCCTCAGTGCATTTGATATTTCTCTAGCTTTCTGAACATAGAGAATGGGCCCGTCAAACTGGTGAAAAATGGCAAAATGTTAATTCGGAATCTTATATTGTCCGAGAACAAGGCTTCATCTGTGAAAGTAAAGCAAGTATAGCTCAAGACACATGTTTGGATACAGAGCAAAATATCTGTCCTTTTGAAATTCATCCTAATGAGACTTCTGAAACAGTCCTTATATATATAGGCAATGGGTACGCGTGCTTTAGAACTGCTTGTGATATGGTATTGGTGGAAAATGTAGTAGTGGATACTAAAAATCATTCAAATTTTTGTGCTTGTAACTTTACCAAAACTGCAGGATGGGATTTTTCTGAAGAAGCTCCAGTTACCTCCCATTACCTTTTACAATCCAATTGCACTCCGATTTACAAAGTATTACCTACTCCCATTGGGATGAACATTACTTTGTTGAAGCAATTGTTGCTTCATCATGACTTAATCAAAATATTGGAGAAGATCAAGAAGAATGGACAGAAAACCCTGGAAACTGTTCATCACAATGTGAAAGAAATACACTGTGTCATGGAGCGAGTTAGAAAAGATGCTGAACACAGGTGGTGGGATAATCTTTTAGGGAGCTCCCCTACTGCCACAAGTGTCCTGAACAATATGTGTCATCCCATCATTGTCCTTTTGAGTTTAGTTTGGATTGGGTTTTTTTAATCAGCAATCTTACTCACTAGGAATTGGAGAATGATGAAATGGTTAGCAAAATTGACGTCTATAATTAATGCACACAACTTGGCTGATGTCCTTTTCACTGTGGACATCTCCAAGTAATGACAGAAGGCAATTATAAATTAGACTATGTGTTTTGAAATAATCTTCAATTTTCTTTTGTGATTATACGAAAATTGCCTTTGATTTTTGGTGAATTGTTTTGAAAAAAAATTTATTTAAAATTAACATTTGTTGATTTGTTTATTGCTTTATTGCCTTTGATTATTTGGGATTAGTTTTGATCATTTGAAAAAATTCTTTTAAAATAATATTCTTTAAATTACTATTAATTATATTTGTTTCTTGTTTCCTTCCCCCACCACCCCACCACCCCCCCCGCACATTTTCCTATCTTTTCTTTTCCATCGTTTCTCTCTAACTCTCTCAGTCCTACTGTCTCTGCTTTCTGGGATATGCTACAATGGTACAACGAGTCCTGAAGTCTTTGCAACGATACTACGGAACCCTGCTGATGAAGACCCATGGAAGACTGTCGTGAGTCACGGGGTGATGTGAAAGACGATCCGAAGTTCCCCTCGTTTGCCTCACGACCGTCCCCAGGACAGACATCGGGACCCTGAGGACCCTGATCGGAATGCTGGCCTGCCGGTGGTGGAGGAATGCCAGAAATCCTGAGGACCCTGAGCAGAATTCTGGCCTGCCAAGTGATTGCTTGCAGCTGTGTCTACAGTGACTGCTTCTAGCAGGGCCTGCCAATGGGTGATGCGCCCTATATGCTCGCACCTGCTTGGCAACACCAGCCCAGGAATTTTCCCACCTCTTGGCCAGATGAACTTGCTGGGGCAACTGTGGTAGCCGCCCCATGGAAAATCCTTCATCTGCTCCACTACCACCGTGAGGGATGGAGATTGAAGCCCCCCTCCCAAGGACTGAGGCTGAGATGCCCATAATTCTGATCCAGGGCTGCTGGCCTGACTGAAGCAGGATGCCTGCTAAGTGTTGCCTGCAGAGGTGTTCGCTGGACCTAGACTGGTTTCCCATAGAAACCAGTCCTGAAACAATAGCTCCCACTCACTGCAGATATTGATATTGACTTCTCCTGCTGAGAACATGGACTGTCTGTACCCGTCTTCAATACCTTTGCCCCCCTCAGCAATTTCAACAGATTTGCTCTTTATTGTATCTGCTCCCCCTCCGCCATTTCTAGATCTGTTTCCCCCCTCAGCAATGGACTAGAATAGAACCTTGAGATAACCAGGACTTTGAGATCTCCCCTAGGAGAACTCCATCGGCTCAACTGCGAGGACTTCATCTCTCTCCATTTGGTAGCTATACTCCCTTTCTCTTTCTCCCCCTCTTTTCTATTCTTTTCCTCTCCCTAATTCCTTGAAGGCATTTGCTGTGGTCATTCTAGAAAGGTGCATTTGTTTGGAGTGATACTGCAATCCCCTTTCCATCTTGTCTTTTGCGCTCCGAGATCAGTTTAAGGAACCATCACCACGCCCTTGGTATGAGTGGATCAGAACAATATGTTCTTTCCAGCTGAAATTGGTTCTAGTCAATAGAAGCACACTGG
The DNA here is from genome assembly GCF_027477595.1 of Haemorhous mexicanus. NCBI lineage: Eukaryota > Metazoa > Chordata > Aves > Passeriformes > Fringillidae > Haemorhous > Haemorhous mexicanus. The sequence continues at coordinate 57,212 of NC_082372.1, read as the reverse complement.
TAAGTAAAAGTAGACTATAAAAGATAACCTTCAGAATGTATTTCTCATGTCTTCCCATTCAAGCAAGTGAAGAAAGCAGACAGATCTTCAGATAACATGCTATGCGAATTGAAAGGAATCTTCTTGGAGGCAACTGTGAAACTCACGCAATGAAATAGAGATGAGAGAGATGAAAGGGTCACATATGATGTCAAATCTATTCTTTTAATGTTTGAATGAAACAAGATTTCTTGAAGTACAATCCTACAAAATGAAGGTGAACTTGCAGAAGCAATTGAACTGGGTCTCCTTTAGAAACACAATGTTTTCTAATTAAACTGAGCATTCAGGAAGGCAAGCTTGAAATCCAAAGGATTTAGAAACATACAAATACCAAGACTGGCAGTTCATTATCTTGCTCAGTCTGTTTAAGATAAGATTTATTTGAACTTCCACTTGTAGTAGGTCTGAAGACATTAGGAATGCAATATAAAAACCAAAACAAAACCACGTTCTCAAAAAGCTTTGAGAATCCAAAAAATGATGATTTTTAGTGGTTAGGTAGTCCTTTAAAATTTGTCTTGGGGGGAAAGAGATAAAAAACTGACTGAGACCAAATGACTGTGGAGTATATTCCAAAACTGTAATGAAGAATGTAAGGGGCCTGTAAGAAAAATTCTATGCTGGCTTCATCTGTTGAAAGCATTCCAGAATGGTTGAAATTATGAATCATATCTTGTGGGATTTAAAAAAAAAAAAAAAAAAAAAAAGAGGAAGAAAACATAAGGAAAAAATATTTGGAACATATTTTTTTCCATTCCTGGATGGCATGACAGCTTTATTTCATTTTTGTTCCTATGACCGGTTAATAGCTTATGAAGTGTTTTACAATAGATTGAGAGTGTTCACACTAACCATACAATTTGGATGAATCTCTTTTACTTTATATAGCAGCAGATATGGTTTAGCACTCTACAATTCAGTCCCCAAAAGTGAGTAAGTGTGGCAGATTTAATCTAACTGCCCAGTCCACCAGTGTAGCCTCTCTCCCACGGCCGCGGGGCTGTGCGGGTGCCCGGCTAGGCTGACCGCAGCCCAGCCGAAGATGGCCACACAAAGTGCCACTCCCAGATTCCCTCCGGAACCCTGAGGAGTTGTGTACCATCTGTGGCACGGGTGGCGCATGCGGGATTCTCGGCTACGAGGTACCAAAGCAAAGGAAGGAGGAGGGACGCCTGTATAAGTACCAAGGATCTTTTAATCTTGTTCTTCTTCCCCGGTGGGTTCAGGGAGAGGTGACAAAGGCAGGGTCCTGGGGGGATGCTGATAAAGGGAGTGGGTGTGATAGGAGGAGACACAAAGCTTACCAATAGAAAGGACCCAGGGAGGAGCGTGGGTTACAGCTAAGCCACTGAGGATCACACAGGGGAGGGGAAAATCTCCAGGGGCAAATCATACATCAAATTAATGAATGACTGGCACAGAGAATTCTCGAGATAAGAAGGGTGGTTACCATGACAGGCGGGGGGGGGGGAGCAGCTCTAACAGGGAGAAACCATTGTGAGGGAAGTACATGGTGGGGAACCGAATACCCCGAACCATTATTGAGTTACAAAAGGAAAAACTGATTCTAAAAACTCACAATGCCACACTCCAGAATGCCTAATTATCTTGAAAAATGCTTTGCTATATCTCATTATGTGGATGTGTCTCTCTAGCTCCACTTTGAGCTTCTTGATCTTTCATCTACAGGATGAGATCCAATTTAGCTTTGCAAGGATATAGCCTTTCCAAACCATATCTTTTACCTTCTGTATTCTTACAAGTACATTTCTACTGCAGGGACCAGTTTGGAAGATCCCAGTTGTTTTATTCCTTAGATATGTTGCTGCATTAAATAGCTCTTCTTTGAAGTTTTTTCCCTGCTCAAGTATAGGGTCAGTGCTGAAATGATTGTGATGCTAACTCCTTATGATATATTCTGCAGGCTTACAGAGTATGCAGCAAAGTTTTCTCTTCTTCTGAGGACATTCTACTCTTTTGATGAGAAATGCTGAAGGTTTGACTTCAGTTGCAAAGGTATCTGATTGACAGATTGCAAAATTGTTAAGTCTAGTAAGAGCAGGAAAAGCGTGCTCTTGCTCTGTATGTAAATGTCATGTCAGCTGCTGTTGGGATAAAAAGCATGAGCATAAGCAAAGATATCTGCATGGATAGAAAAGAAACAAAGAAGACATTTGTTGTGATTTCTGCACTAAGGAGCAAGAAGAAGCATGAAGCGCTCATTTCAGTGGCTAAGACAGTATCATCCTTGGGCCAGTTCTCTTCAACTTGGACTCGGCACTTAAAGGAATATTAAGCAAGTTTGCCAGAGACGCTACATTGGGAGGAGCTGTCAACTAACTCCCTTGAGGCCAGTGAGACACTGCAGAGAGATCTTGACAAATAATAGAGATGGGCAATTATGGCTGGCCGGGAGTCTATGCACAAATCACGAAAAGGGCTGTTGTATTTTCCAGCATCAGTCTCATGACATGGTTATGACAGTGGGAAGATGCCAGCAGCTCACATCCAGCAGCAGACAAAGAACTTGATGTTACAACTTACTTGAAAAGCTTTTTGACCAATCCCACAAAGAAAAAGCATATTGACAGTAGTTCTTTCCGATCCCTAGAAGCACACAGAACTTTGGTTCAAAGAACGCTTGCTTCTTTTGAATAAAAGACCTGCTTGTAAGCCTTAAGATAGAATGCACAGAGCTCCATTATTAAGCTTAGAACTTCCTAACATCTGGCTGGATATACTTTGCTGTAGCTTAGGGAGTTCTTCTGGTCAAGCGTTAATACACAGGCCATTGTTCTATTTGTCCTTACTTCTCTACTTCTATCATTTTTCTGCTGACAAACCTTATGACTACTGCTTAGCCCCAAGCACAGTTCTGCTGTCTCTGAGGCCTTCCTTTTGCAGCTTTCCCCAAATCCTCTGTTTTCAAGGATTCCCACAGGCAATCCCCGACCAAATGGAGTTGTACGAGAGCGAGTGCTGAATTCAGCACCTGGGACAGGGCAATCCTAGTGCGTGTGTGTATAGACTAGGGAGCCAGAGGCTGGAGAGAAGCAGTGCAGAAAGGAAGCCAGGCTCCTGGCCAATGGCAAGCTGAATGTGCAACTGCAGTGCCCTGGCCTGATGCATCCCAGGAGGGCCAAGCCTGTCCTGGGGTGCATCAGGCACAGTATCGCCAGCTGGGCAAGAGAGGGCATTGTCCTGCTCTGCTCTGCTCTGCTCTGGGGCGGCCTCACCTCGAGTGCTTTGGGGGCAGCTTTTGGTGCCACAATGAAAACAGGCATGAAGGTATTAGAAAATTCACGAATGAAATTTACAAGGACAGAGCTTGAGGAAATGGCATGCAGCTGAGTCAGGGGAGGGTTAGGTCGGGTAACTGGAAAAAGTCTTTTAACCAGAGGTTGGCTGGGCACTGGAAGAGTCTCTTCAGGGTGTGGTCACAGCATCACGCCTATCTAAAGTTTAGGAAGCTTTTGGACATTGCTCTTAGGCATCTGGTGTGATTCTCGAGGAAGGTCCCATGCAGGGCCAGAAGTTGGACTTGATGCTCCTGATGGGCTCCTTCCAATTCAACTGATTCTACGACTCTATGGTTCTGTCCTGGCCACTCAAGGTATATTGCTTGATCTCACCAAGATTTTGACCTGCTCTTGTTGGTCGGAATTTGTCACTACTGCCTAATGATATTTACCACAAAAGACAAAGTGCCTTTCCTCAATGTTCTCAAGAAAGTTGAAGATGCACCCTAGAATCCTAAAAAAGTCTTTTCCTTGAAACAACACTGTCTCCTGCCCAGTATTCTTTCCAGATCTTAAGGAGAAAGAAGGCCAAATCAGGGGATGCATTACAATGAAGCACTGTCAATTTTCCGGAACTTTAGCAGTTTATTTGTACTTCCACTATTCTTTTCTATAAAATCATGGTTTTGTAGTGCATGTCATTTTCTAGCAAGACACGTTTTTGCAACTGAGCCCATCAGTCTCTGTGAGAATATATTGTCAAAAGCACAAAACATATGAATGGGCAGTGGCAAGTGAGGGGAAAAAACAGTATGGGAAGCAGGTCCATGATACTAAAGTGAGACAAGAAGGAGGAGGAGGAGGAGGTGTTCCAGTTGACAGAGCAAAGAATCGTCCACAGTCCGTGGAAACATCCTAGTGAAGCAGTCCCTAGAGAACCATGGAGGAACACATACCTACAGTGCAGCTGCTGGAGAGCTCCATGCCACAGCAGGTGAAAGTGCCTTGAAGGAAGCTGCAGCTCATGGAGGGAGGGCCAGAAAACCATCCTTGACCTCTTCTTTAGCGGAAGAGTATGTGCAAATGTTCAACAGCTGCTAACTCGAATCTATCCTCTTTCCAGTTCTTGTCCTAGGTAAGTAGGACAATACAAGAATTAGAAGCCTAAATTGTTTTGCCTGAGGCTCCCATTCTCTCTGCCACTCCCTTAAAATTTACTTTGAGATGAAATAAAACTCATGATCAAGTTCCTAAGGCTTGATGGTCAGGCTTCTCAGAAAACAGGGAGTGCAAAGAACTCTTGTCACTGTCATTTTTTTTCATAGAACTAAAAAGTTAAATTACTATTTTCTAAGAACTTACAAAAATCAACTGGTAGAGGTGGTGAGAGTGAAGAGTATAATTAAGCTGGAAAGAGACTATCATGTAGCTACCTCATCTGCATATAAGTTTTTTACCAGGAACTCTAGATTTTTAAACAGACTTGGGACACAATAGTTATCTCTGGGAATGTTTTAGTATGTATAGAACATTTGTATTTAAATAGCTCAATCTGTTTTACAGTTATGACTGATGTTTTAAATTTTATTTGAGGAGAAATATTTGTGATTCAGATCATTTCAAGTTCTGAAGCATTTCAGTTGTTGACAGATTTTACTGTCTCCTGAGGGCAGGAAAATAGTCTTGGAACCAATACTGTTAGCGTTGAGGAACACATAATCACGAGAAATGATTATATGCAGGTGCTTTTATTGAAGAGCTCTGGGTGTCAGGGGTAAAGACCCAAATCTGACTCCGACATAGGTTCGGGATGGATATGCTTTTATATTCTATCGTTATATAACTTTCATGTTAATTATTAAACTTACATTGTTCTATAGTATACATAGATTTCAGCCAAGCATGGCCACCTTAGACTAGGAACATACAGTTTCTCATTGTTCTTCTTATGATTATACAATAATTATTTTAATCACAAAACAATCACTTCAGCTAGCAATTACACTACTTACGCAGGTAAAACACAAGGCTTAACATTTCAGAGTTTATCTTAGCATTTTCCAGGGCGCCACTATCATTATCCCCCCTTTGAAAGCATTTTCTCTTCACTATAGGTGTAAATGCTTTCACTTGATACAGTCCTTTACTTCTCAATTTATGTTTGATGTTCTTCAAATCCAGGGTTGATGTAAAATTTGTCATGGATGCTATCACGGGCTGGAGAACCAGAAGATAGTGGGCGTGGATCTCGTGTCAGTGCCTTTATTATTTTCTGGTTCCAGGAAGATTTCTTCTGTATTTCTCTCCTTAAAATGCTGTAAACTAACCAAATTGCTAAGAATACAATTAGTAAGATTATCACACTCTCAATGATAGATTTAATCCATGAACTCACATTCCACTCTAACCCTTTAAAGATTTTTCCTAACCAGCTTGTAGTCAAATCTTTTTGCTCTTCTTGTGCTTCATGCTCTATTTGTTTCAACTGATTGATGTCATATTCTACATCTGCAGTTACATTTGGGATGTGAACGCAGCAATGATCAACTCGTCTCTTTAAAAATCCACATACTCCATGCTCCTTCAGGAGTAACAAATCTAAGGCTAATCAATTTTGCAAAGTCATTTTTGTGGTGGCTTGTAATTGTACATTTAATTTTTAAATCTTTCCCGGGTGATTCTTGCTAGTCTATCTACTTGGCCTGTAAGTTTGTACAACATCTCTCTATTCTGATAGTTTGCTATAGGACCGAGTAAAGATTCTAGGGCCCACCTAAGTTTCACTCCACTAGAGGGTTCTTGCCAAGTGTCATTTGTTGTCTAGAACTTCTCGTCTTGCTCTTATCTGCAGAAGTTCCTGTTTTCCATTAAATGGGGACTTTTTCCAAATTGGACATAAGGTTGGGAGGCCCAAAGTAATTTCCTTTACTTTCCCATCTACAGGCAGATGTGTTGTCCAGGTACCATCGCTTGTTGCCCATACAAATTGTCCTGGACTTTTAATTGTACTCTTGGTACATCCTATAATCACTTTATAATTCATTTTGCCGTGTTTATGTTTGATCTCTCTGCAAGCACAACCAATCTGTATAGCTATTACCAGGGGTGGTATCTGTTTTATCTCTGCATCATCAGAAGTGCAGTCCTAAGTTTTATTGCATGCCCACTAACTTACTTTGTCTGCCCACGTTCTGCTACTAGTGGCACTGTATGTTACTGCTGGATCTGTTTCACTCTCAGAACTTTCCCACTCAATACACCAAGGGGTGTTTGTCATATATTGGAATTTTTGAAGTATACTCACAGACTACGCACTGTCCTAAGGCTCTATCTGATCTTTCTGATCTTCGGCCTCACACTTCCATACCAGAGTAGTTTCTGTAACATTTTCTATGATCTTTTTATAATGTGGCAAATAGCATTGCCATTGTGTGATGCCTCCTGACTGTCTCAAAGGGGTTCCTAGTATGCCATCACTTAGAATACAGTCTTTCTGGCTCATAGGTCTCATCTCTGTTCTTACTTTCTCCCAAGTTTCTTTGACTACCTGTCTCGGTTCGAGTACCTGTTTGCATGCAATTGTTTTGTTCTTTTGTATTTCAGGTAGTTTTGATGTTATGATTCCTCAATTTACTGGATCTCCTGCTGCCTTAGGTATTGGCAGACAGGCAGTTATTCTACTGCTGTTTTGTATTTTGGCAAAATCTTTGACTAATCTAATCATTACATTCTCAGCTTGAACTGCGTTAGAAATTTTTATCATTTGAGTTTCTGCCTCTCTCTTCATTCTAGAATGAAGAGTGGTTAGTTGATCTTTTTGCATTCCACATCTCAAAGACATTAATGACCATAATATTAGCACAATTACTAATAGCATTCTCAAAGTAATTAAACACATCTTATCTGCAGTCTTGGTTCCACAGTTTACACAGTCTGTGATCCAGGATGGACTTTCTTCACTCGGGTATAGTGAATCCAGGGGTCCACACCGGCTACTTTCACTGCTGTAAAGGTGGTCAGCAGTACCTGATAGGGTCTATTCTACTTTTCTTTCAGCAGTTCTTCATTCCAGTTTTTAATGTACACCTCGTCTCCTGGAAGTATGTTATGAACTGGGTTCTCGAGAGTTATTGGTCTATTCCACACGAGGATGCTCCGGAGCCGAGCTAAAGTTTTCCCAAGAGACATAACATAATTATACACTTCCTGTTTTCCTGTAACGTGTACATTAGGGTTAGGCTCAGGAGATTTATATGGTTTCTCATACAATATCTCATAAGGACTGACTGACATCCCACTCTTAGGTTTTATCCTAATCCTCAACAGTGCTATTGGCAAAGCCTGGGGCCACTGCAGCTTGGCTTCTTGGCATATTTTACTGATTTGCCTTTTTAGTGTCTGATTCATCCTCTCTACTTGTCCACTTGACTGGGGTCTCCACGGTGTGTGGAGGTCCCAAGTTATCCCCAGCAATCTACTTACTTCTTTTACTACTGTAGCTATGAAATGGGGCCCCCTATCTGGTGATACCCCTAGGGGTACCCCGAACCTGGGAATAATTTCCTGTAGTAACCACTTAACTGTTTCTTTTGCTTGGTTTGTGCGACAGGGAAGGGCTTCTGGCCATCTGGAAAATGTGTCAACCCCTACTAACAGGTATTTGAATCCTCGAGTTCTTGGCAATTCTACAAAATCTACCTGCCAATAATCTCCTGGCTCTATTCCTATCCGAATTCTTCTTAGCTGTGCCTGTTGCCTAGCCACTGGGTTGTTTTTCAAGCAGATATCACATTTTGACATGACTGATTTTGCCATTGTTAACATCTGTACCGAAATTAAATTCTGCTTTAGCAATTTTACCAATGCCTCTGCACCTCAATGACATTTGCTATGTTTAATTTGTAGAGCTTCTCTCATTATCAAGGGGGGTACCACTATTTGTCCTTGTGCAGTCAAATACCATCCTTCCTAGTTCTTTTGTGCATTTAGTAAATGTGCCAGTCTCTTATCTTCTACTGAATATCTTGGTTTTGGAGGCAGATTAAATTGGGATATATTGAGCTTTGAAGGTATCAATGCCATTGTTGTTTGCACCTCTCGAGCAACTTGTCGGGCTGCCCAGTCTGCCTTCTGATTTCCTTCACAGATTTTGGAGTTTTCTGATTGGTGTGCTTTACAATGTATAATTGCCACTTGCTCAGGTTTTTGTACTGCTTTTATCAGTTGCAGGACTGCATCTTGGTGTTTAATGTGTGTACCTCGAGAAGACAATAATCCCTTCTTTCCACAGTGCTCCGTGTACATGCACTACCCCAAAGGCATATTTTGAGTCAGTCCATATATTTACCTTTTTCCCTTCACTTAATTCTAGTGCTCTGGTTAGAGCAACCAGTTCTGCCTTCTGGGCAGATGTATTTGGTGGTAATGCCTTTGCTTTCACTACTGCGCTGACTGTTGTTACTGCATATCCAGCGTATCTGGTTCTGTTTTCCACGAAGCTGCTCCCATCTGTAAATAGCTCCCACTCCGGCTGCTCTAGCGGGACGTCTTTCAAGTCTTCTCTTGCTGAATAGGTGTACTCTATTACCTCTACACAGTCATGTTCCAATGGGCTTTCTTCAGTTGTGGTACCTAGGAACAAAGCTGGATTCAAAAGGTTAGTTGTTTTTAATGTGACATCATCTTGCTCAGTCAGGACTACCTGGAATTTTATCATCCTGCTTGGAGATAGCCAATGGCCCCCCTTCTGTTCTAAGACAGTGGTTACCATGTGTGGTACATAGACATCTATGTGTCTTCCCATAGTAAGCTTCCTGGCTTCTTGTATCAGCATCATAGTGGCTGCGACCGCCCGCAGACATGGAGGCCACCCCGCACTTATGTTGTCAAGTTGTTTGGAAAAGTAGCCCACCGGCCTTTTCCAACTTCCCAGACATTGGGTCAGGACTCCTAGTGCTAGGCATAGCCTTTCATGTACAAACAGCTGAAAATCTTTAGACAGATCAGGTAACCCTAATGCTGGAGCAGTCGTCAGTGCCTCTTTTAGTTTTAGGAAGGCTTCCTTCTGTGGCTTGCCTCAGGTGAATGGCTGCGTCTTCTGAGCTTCGTACAGGGGTTTCGCAATCAGTCCATAGTCCACGATCCACAAGTGACACCATCTTGCCATCCCAAGGAAGACTCGTAGCTCATGTAAGTTCTGGGGCTCTGGAATAGCACAGATAGCTTGGATACGGTTAGTACATAGTTTTCGTTGCCCTTGTGAAATTTCACATCCCAGGTAGATCACAGTCTGTTGGATAATTTGTGCCTTTCCTCTGGATACTTGGTAACCTCCCATTCCCAGTGAATTTAAAATCTCAATGGTTACCTTTATACAGGTTGCTTTTTCTTCTGTAGCTATTGGTATATCATCAACATACTGCAACAATAGGTATTGGTCTCTTGGTACTTGCCCATTTTCGGTCCAAATTTCCAGCTCCTTTGCCAGTTGGTTTCCAAATAAGGTCGGACTGTTCTTAAATCCTTGTGGTAATCGTGTCCAGGTGAGCTGGGTCTTTCTTCTGTTCCCTGGGTTTTCCTACTCAAAGGCAAACAGTTTCCTACTTTCTTTGTCAAGGGGAATGCAGAAAAAGGCATCTTTTAAATCAATTACAGTAAACCATTTATATATCTCCTTTACGGATGTTAGCAATGTGTAGGGATTTGTTACCACTGGATAAATGTCTTTTGTTATTTTATTTATTGCTCTCAAATCCTGCACTAATCTATATTCTCCATTTGGTTTCTTTACTGGAAATATTGGTGTGTTAAATTCTGATTCACATTCTTCTAAAATTTGATACTTCAAGAATTTCTCAATAGTCTTTACTATTCCTTGCCGTGCTTCTGGTTTTATGGGATACTGTTTGATTTGTACAACTCTTGCCCCTTCCTTTAATTCTACATGCACTGGTTGTGCCAATTTAGATTTCCCTGGTATATCCGTTTCCCATACAGAAGGAATCACTGCATCATCTACCTTCCTAGGGATAGAGGGAACTGGTTTTTCTTTGATCATTAAAATCTGTCCCGTCTTTGATTCAGGTATTTTCATTACAAGTTCCCCGTTTTCAAAGGTTATTACCGCATCAAGTTTCGCCAGCAGATCCCTCCCTAAAAGCGGAATTGGACACTCAGGTACATATAGGAATTCATGCGTTAAAGTCTTGTTCCCAAAGCACAAATCTAGGGGTTGCAAGAATGGCCGATTTTCCTCCTTCCCTGTAGCCCCAACTATTGTTGTTTGCTTATTTCCAATTTTTCCTTGTAGATCATTCGGCACAGAGTAGGTAGCTCCAGTATCCACTAGAAATTTGACTTCCTTATGCCCTAGCTGTATAGTTATGACAGGTTCTTTAACCTGTTTTACGGGTTCCATGTCTAGTCAGCTGTTATATTCACCTAACACCATTGCCTTGGCAATGTTTTCCTGCTGGAACTGATTGCCCTGGTGGAACCGGTTGTTTGGCTTGTTTGGGCACTCTCTCTTCCAATGCCCCTCTCACTTGCAATACGCACATTGATTTAGGCTTAACCCTTGCATAACTGGTCCTCTACCACGACTACCTCCGCCACGTCCCCCGAAATTTGGGTTCCCTTTTCCTTCTACTACTGCCAAAGATTTTGCTGCTGCCCCACACCAGCTTCTCTTTCGCAACTATTATACACCCTCCAGGCCACCCTCAAGATTCTGAGTTTTCATAACTATTTTCACTACTCGTGCTACCTTACCAGGACCTTCTCTACAAGTTCTAGCTGACCACCTCTAAATAATTAAATCTGCAGGAAAAAAGGCACTTCTACAAACACTGACCCCTCCACTCCCACACCTTGTCGCAAGGGAACAATCACAGTCCGTTTTTGTCTGCCTATGTCTTTTCTTTCTACAACCAGGGCAAGCACCGACCGGCTTCGGGTTCCGCGGGCCACTGGGATCGCTGATTCATTACCACCACCATCTTTTTCACCTGCATCCCTCTCTCTCCTTTCTATCATAGCCAGGCTTTGCCCAGCTTTCGAGGAAGAGGAATCAGGTGATGATGGGAGAGTAGGATAAAGAGAGAAAGGTGTACTAGATGAGACAGGCTTAGGATCAGGTGAGGTAGGGGCAGGCAGTGGGACAAGGACAGATGAAGCAGGTGGATAGGGTTAGGTTCTCTTAGTCTTATTAGAGCTACCTGTAAATCAATATCTGTATAATTTTCCCTATTCAACGCCAAATGTTTTAGACAATGTTTCTCGCAAACTCCACACTTATCACTTGCCGATGTTCTAACCACCATTAATCTACATGCATCCAGCCATTCTGGCTTTCCCGTAAATAGAAAAACAAATCAACATACGAAACCTCATCCATTGTGGTTTTTTGGTTTTTGTTTTTTTTTTTTTTTTTCCTTCTTGCTTACGAGACGACATTAAGTGTGAAATACTGTTATATTGCAAAGTCCCGTATTTTGGCTATTTTTCACCATTCTCCAAGACACATGCTGGCCAGCATGTATTACAGTAATTAATCAACTTAGCTTTACATAATTCTTCCCCAAAATTACCCTGTTTCCAATGTGCTATTAAGCACCCCAAAGGAGAAGTTTGCAGAATAGAGGCATTGCTGCCCAAAATTCCTTTGAGCTTCTCCAACCAAAAATACCAAAGCCGAACCAGCAACGCTTTCGCGATTGTCTTACGGACGGTGCCTAGGCAATACCACCAGGAATTCCTTAGCCCAACCAAGCGTAGCTTTCGCTGCGTCTTACTGGCAGGCACCCAAACCAAAATAAAAGCACCTTACCTCTCTCCAGAGGACGTTGTGAGCGGCAGAAGCGGTCGTGGCCGATGGGCTCCTCGAGAATCCCTTGGTGCCGGCTGGAGCGTGATCGAGTCGCGAACTCACTCAGCAGCACTCACAGGGTCCCATCTGGGTCGCCAATACTGTTAGCGTTGAGGAACACATAATCACGAGAAATGATTATATGCAGGTGCTTTTATTGAAGAGCTCTGGGTGTCAGGGGTAAAGACCCAAATCTGACTCCGACATAGGTTCGGGATGGATATGCTTTTATATTCTATCGTTATATAACTTTCATGTTAATTATTCAACTTACATTGTTCTATAGTATACATAGATTTCAGCCAAGCATGGCCACCTTAGACTAGGAACATACAGTTTCTCATTGTTCTTCTTATGATTATACAATAATTATTTTAATCACAAAACAATCATTTCAGCTAGCAATTATACTACTTACACAGGTAAAACACAAGGCTTAACATTTCAGAGTTTATCTTAGCATTTTCCAGGGCGCCACTATCAATACTGAAAGAAACTAGATGGAAAAATTAGTTTTCCTCATTCTTTTCTGTCTATTCTAAGAGGCACAAGGGCAAAACCACTGCTATGAGTCTGAGTTGCCCTACCACTCACGGATGACAACCTTGTAGTGACTAGTCTATTATTTGCAAACATTTCTGATGCTGGTTGGTAAACGTTGTGCAGAAAGATCTGTAAACTATTTTCATGGAAAGACATTCCTGAATTGCTTCACTTATCTCTGAAGCAGAGAACTAAGCTGGGACTCTACTTCGGAGATCTTCCTGTGCTCTTCCACAAACCCATTTCCTTCAAATGCATTTTACTTTCAACCAAAGCACTTCATTACTTCATCAGGTAATCCCTTGTTCTTAATGTTCGGGGGATTGTTTTAAAACGGTAAGAACATATTCTAGTAAGAAGGTAGAACGTCTGTCTTAAGTAGTATACATCTCTTGGCTTTGGTTCATGCATCATAACATCAGCAAGGAAGGTCATTTACAATCAATAGATGGGTTGTGGTAACAGGCCACAAGTTTAGGAATCTTTCTCCAATTAATTTTGCTTTAAAATTTGGCTCTTATCATTTCAAGTGTGTCTTTATTAAAACAATCAACTATTTATTACCTGTATCACAATGAAGCACCATCAGCAGTGCTTGTGCATCCTTCAACAAGTCCAACAAGAAGAATGGTATGAGCCCCCAGTGTAGCTCTGGGAGTCTGTCATCAAGCCAGAGTGCTCCAGGCATCTTCTCAGCCTGGAGAAGAGCAGACTCTGAGCAAATGTTAGAGCAGTCCTCCAGTATCTGAAGGCAGCCTAGCAGAAGGAGGCAGATGAGCTTCACAAGGGCATGGAGCAATAGGAAAAGTGTTGATGGCTTTAAACCCTGAAGAGTATATGTTTCCTTTGGGTATTGGGAAGAAATTCCTTGCCAGGAGGCTGGTGAGACACTGGAACATGGTGTGGGTGACCCATTCCTGGAAGTGTTCAAGGCCAGCTTGAATAGGTCTTTGAGCTTAAGGCGGTCTAGTGGAAGGTGTCCCTGCCAACAACATGGGGGGTAAATTTAGGTGAACTTTAAGGTCCCTTCCAATGCAAACCATTCTATTATTCTGCGGTAATATTCATTCTGTGCAGTAGCAGTAACTAGCTGAAGATAGAAAAACAGACTATTGATTTTGAAAAACTGCCATCCAGTTTATCTGTTTTGGACTCACATAGAAGCTCCTTTTATCATTATTATATGTAGGAAAAGTTTTGGCACTTAAATATCATGAACAAAAATATTTTATTCTTTTTAATGCTTCTGACATTTGGGAATTTCCTTTCACTCTCTGTTTTTTTCTTCTATTCTTTCTTTCTTTCTTTCATCCTTCCTTCCTTCCTTCCTTCCTTCCTTCCTCCCTTCCTTCCTTCCTTCCTTCCTTCCTTCCTTCCTTCCTTCCTTCCTTCCTTCCTTCCTTCCTTCCTTCCTTCCTTCCTTCCGCCACTTCCTTCCTTCCTTCCTTCCTTCCTTCCTTCCTTCCTTCCTTCCTTCCTTCCGCCACTTCCTTCCTTCCTTACTTCCACCACTTCCTTCCTTCCGCCACTTCCTTCCTTCAGCCACTTCCTTCCTTCCGCCACTTCCTTCCTTCCTTCTGCCGCTTCCTTCCTTCTGCCACTTCCTTCTGCAACTTCCTTCTGCCACTTCCTTCCTTCCGCCACTTCCTTCCGCTACTTCCTTCTGCCACTTTCTTCCGCCACTTCCTTCCTTCCTTCCTTCTTTCTTTCTTTCTTTGAATATCTTCCTCCCTTTCTCCCTCCCTCCATTGCAATGTCAATTTGTTAAACAGGAAGTAGTTTCAGGAATTTTCTCTTACCTGAATATAATTTTGAAGCTTAGAAATGGATCAAGAAGAAAATTGTGTGAAGACAGAGCATTAAAAAAGATTTTAACATCAGATTTAGAGTTAGTTATTGAAAATTCAAAAAGACAACATTGAAATGATGCAATGGATGATTTTAAGGGATTTTTTTTTTATTTCTTTGATACCAATTATGATCTCAATTTTTTCACCTTCGAAAAATACAGCTTGAAAATTGCTACTTTGAAAACCTAAAATATTTCCAAAACAAGGAAATGGATTGATGCAGATGAAAATATCATCTTCTAAATAGTCATCATCTAGTCCAAAGGATTCTTCCCACACAGTAAGGTTTATGGAGATTTCTATTCTCACACAAACACAGAAGAATTTTTCAACTGACTAGAAAATCTGTAAAAACAAATGAACCTTTGAAAAAAAAACATCAATAAAGAGCAGGAAATTATATGCATCCATCCTTATGATATGTTGGTTACTAAATATTGCCTCTGGTTTATGGGTGAGTACACTTCCCATTCACACACACATTACACCTCCCCGCCTGCACACAAATGTGTGATATTGGGTCTCAAAGAAGGGATTATCCTTTTTCTATTCAGTAGACATTGCTTCTCAAAGTCAAGGTGCATTCTTCTTGGATTCTCCTATTGCCTGGATTTATAACCTACAAGGTAATGTGCCTGTGTCTATTCACATGGGGTAGGAGAGGTCATGGAGGGCGGCGATTTGAAAACAACTAGCAGCTTAAGAAAGAGGAGTACTTCTTGAATCCATTGCAAAGGCAAAATATGAAGCCATAATCAGGGTCAGTTTGCTGTACTGGCACAGTTTCTTCTTGAGAGAAAGCTTGGAAAAGCTTTTCACTAAGATGTAGGCGACAAGAGATGCAGAAGACGGGCATACGCAGCTCTCCGAAGGTGCTGGTCCCCGGCGTCTTTCGGCAGAAACCGTGCTCCGGAGCGCACCGTGACGTGCACAATGCTCAGTGCGCAAAATAGCGGCTTCTTCACCTCTGAAAAACGGAGAGCTCGGCAGATGATGAGATGCGAAGAGCAAAGCCTCACAGCACCGGGATTGATTGTGCAGCTTTCAGACTGAGAGAGGACAGGAGGTAACCAATTTCCAGCAGTTTAAACTTACATTAACATTCAAAAGGAAAGAGTTCTTGGATAACTTTCCCTTTGCATCCTTCTAAACCTTATCTAGCACTCCTTTGTCAATCTTACTTTTTCTTTTCGCCTCGGAGGTGGTAAGAACTCAAGTAACATCATGAAAAACGTTTTTGGACGCTTGCTGTGTTGGCACAGTTCCTCCTTGAGAGAAAGCGTGGAAAAGCTTTTCGCTAAGATGTAGACGGTTAGACATGCAGAAAATGGGTCTACGCAGCTCTCTGAAGGTAGGTGCCGGTCCCGGGCTTCTTTCGGCAGCAGCCGTGGTCCGGAGCACTTTGTGACCTTCGCAATGGTCTTTGCACGTGTCCGGAAATACCAAAAGAACAAGCACAAGTTTAAGACCTGATTGCCACCATTGTGTAGAGTTTTGCTCGTTCTAGCAGGAATAACTGCATCAATTTTTACGCTAGGTGTGGCTGCCTATAAAGGTTTGGCTGCTTTTAATCATTTGAGATGCTGGATGTTCAAACATTTAAACATAACATCTTCTGTTTTAAATCAGGTGCTCACTAACGTAGATACTATTAGACATAACACACTGCAAATAAGAGCTGTAATAGATTTATTGTTATTAGCACATGGGCACGAGTGTAAGGAATTTGAAGGAATGTGTTGTATGAATCTTTTTGACCATTCTGCAGCCATTCATACGAAACTCACACAAGGACAAGATAACATGAAGAAATTGACTGGGAACGAGTGGGGTTTGCATCAATGGTTTGAGGGATGGGAAAGAACTGGGTGGCTGAAAGATCTCGTAAATGGAGCTTTGTTTTTACTAGCAGTCATTATTTCATTGCTTTGTGTTATTCCATGCATCGTGAAACTGGTGTGCCTCTTGGTAGAAAATACGGTGGAAAGGGTCCGGCTGGTGCAAGAAGAAGGGGCAATTGTGGCAATGTATCTGAAACGCTTAGACTACAGGGTGCACCAGCCAGAGGCTGAACTCAAGGGGAAGGATTCAAAGAATCCCAAGAAAAATGACCAAAGACTAAAAGAATCCCAAGAAAAATAGGGGCAACTGACCTGTTTAAGCTTTCAGGAAGTCATTGGCCGCTGATTTAGATAGGCCATTCAAGTTCATTTACTGGTGCACCTTCCACTCCTTTTTCACCTGTCAGCATCACAGGGTGAATTGGGACCTTGAAATCAAGATTATTTGGGATTCTGTTCTTAGCTTTAGGAGAGAAGTACAGCAGCTGAAGTACCTATTACTGATGCGATACCCAGGAACAAAGAGTTGACACATTTCATTGAAGTCCAATCACAGCTAGCAATACTAAGAGGACAGGACAGGACTCTTCTAATGACGCTCTTCTTGTTATACAGCCTGCTCTGATTCTGGTGAAACTGTTTCATTAGCTTCTCTCTAGGAAGGAGAAAAACCAATTAAATGTCCCTCCCTGCTGATGCAGGTTTGCCATTCGGTTTGTCGAGCCTAAAAGTAGAATTGGAACTAGCAGGAATTACTGTGTTTTAAGCCACCGGTCCGTTAAAACAATCTCAGGTTGATAAAAGCCCACATGCTATTGGCTAAATACTCGGTTTCCACAAGAGCAGATGCATGCAATTTAATCCAACTTTCTGTAACAAAATCCACTAGTACAAAAGAGTCACAAATAGCAGGAATAATTTTTGGACCATTAAAGGAAGAACACTTCTCACCTCCTTTTGGCGAGAGCATAATCTGCTAGCTGAAGTAACTAACTTGAGGACAGAAATCTCCCTGCTCCTGAGAAACTGCCGAAAAGGGAACCACCTAAGCTCTGTGACTTTCCCCTTTCCATTCATTGGTCAAGCCTAGTAGCCTAAAATTTAGGGGGTCAATCAAATACAAATGCTAATCGAGTCAGAGGTCTATGAAAGGGCCAAAAATATTGGGAATTCTTCTTAGACAATGGAAATGGAAGCAGAGCTACCAATCTATTTCCTTGCAACATATCCCTAAAACTCATTCCCTTCTATTCATAACTTATGTATAGCCAGCAGTACATTCAGGAAAAGATGAAACTGACTGATGTCAGCAAGGGAAGCATTTGAAAGAACTATTCCCATGAATCATCGTATAGACAGTAACTCTAGCATTAAAATCAGAACCCTTTTAGTAAGTATCACTTATGGGAAATTCAGGACTCCTGCACAATGGACCAAGAGGATTAAGCAGAAGCCGTTTATGGTTTACATGATGCACTTACTCATTCTGACTCTCTGCACACGCTAGTCACGCTTTTCTTATTGGTGCCTTTGTCTTGTCCACGCATTCTGCGTGCACCTCTCAGAAGATGTGTTTCCTTACAGTCCAGGTACTTTGCCCCTCCCCCCCCCGCCCCGTTTTGGAGTTCTTGTGGTCTTGGAATTTAGTTTCTCAGCTTTTCCTCTCTTGTTTTAGCATGGCTTATGTCTTGATGAATTCCAGAGGGCCCTGAGAAAATTCTGAGAAGAACCGTTCCACGCTGGATGGCTGGTGCAGCCCGTAGTCTAAGCGGTTCAGATACATTGTCACAATTGCCCCTTCTTCTTGCACCAGCCAGATCTTTTCCAAGGTAATTTTTAGCAAGAGGCACACCAGTTTCACCATGCATGGAATAACACAAAGCAATGAAATAATGACTACTGGTAAAAACAAAGCTCCATTTACGAGATCTTTCAACCACCCAGTTCTTTCCCATCCCTCAAACCATTGATGCAAACCCCACTCGTTCCCAGTCAATTTCTTCATACTGTCTTGTACTTGTGTGAGTTTCGTATGAATGGCTGCAGAATGGTCAAAAAGATTCATGCAACCTATTCCTTATAAAATTCCTAACACTCGTGCCCATGTGCTAATAACAATAAATCTATTACAGCTCTTATTTGCAGTGTGCTATATCTAATAGGATCTACGTCAGTGAGCACCTGACTTAAAATAGAAGAAGTTACGATAAGTCGTTTGAACATCCAGCACCCCAAATGATTAAAAGCAGCCAAACCTTGATAAGCATCGCCACCTAGCGTAAGGAAGAACGCAGTTATTCCTGCTGGAACGAGCAAAACTCCACATAATGGTGCCAATCGCGTCTTAAGCTAGTGTTGCTCTCTAGGTATTCCCGGAAACGAAAAAGCGGCTTCCTCCAGCAAAACCCATTATGAAGGTAAGAGAGCCCTCCGAAGAGCGGCTTCTGTTAAAAGAATCCGGCTACCGGCACCTACCTTCGGAGAGCTGCGAATGCCCGTCTTCTGCGTCTCTTGCCGCCTACATCTTGGCGAAAAGCTTTTCCAGGCATTTTCTCAAAAAGAAACTGTGCCAGCACATCAAGCGTCCCACGACGTTTTTCATGAAGGTACTCGAGTTCTTACAATCTCCTAGAGAAAAGAAAAAGTAAGATTGGCCAGGAAGTGCTGCAAATGGCTTAGAACGATGCAAAAGAATGTTGTCCAAGAACTTTCTTTCCGGCTTATGGTAATGTAAGTTGAAACTGTTGGAAAGTGGTTAGTTATCGTTTTCTCTCAGTTTGAGAGCTGCGCACTCAATCCCGGTGCTGCGCGGCTTCGTTCTTGGCGTCTCAGCATCGGCCGAGCTCTCCGGCTGCCGGAGGCAAAGAAGCGGCTTTTTCGCGCACAGCGCTTTCTGCCGGTCGCGGTGCGCTCCGAACCGCGGCTTCTGCCTAAAGACGCCCGGGACCGGCACCTACCTTCGGAGAGAGGCATATGCCCATCTTCTGCATCTCTTGCCGCCTACACCTCAGCGAAAAGCTTTTCCACGCATTTTCTCAAAAAGGAACTGTGCCAGCACAGTAAGCGTCCCACAACGTTTTTCATGAAGGTACTCGAGTTCTTAGAATCTCCGAGGAGAAAAGAAAAAGATTGGCCAGGGAGTGCTGCAAATGGCTTAGAACGATGCAAAAGAAAGTTGTTTGAAAATTATTTTCCAACTTAGGTTAATGTAAGTTTAAACTGTTGAAAAGTGGTTAGTTATCGTTTTCTCTCAGTTTGAGAGCTGCGCACTTAATCCCCGTGCTGTGTGGCTTCGTTCTTGGCGTCTCAGCATCTGCCGAGTTCTCCGGCTGCCGGAGGCGAAGAAGCGGCTTTTTCACGCACAGAGCTTTCTGCCGGTCGCCGTGTGCTCCGGACCGCGGCTTCTGCCGAAAGACGCCCGGGACCGGCACCTACCTTCGGACAGCTACGCATGCCGGTCTTCTGTGTCATTTGAGGCCCGCATCTTAGCGAAAAGCTTTTTCACGCATTCTCTCCAGAAGAAATTGTCCCAGCACAGCAAACTGCTCTTGATTATGGCCTCATATTTTGCCTTTGCTATGGATTTCAGAAGCAGTCTTCTTTCTTATTTAAGCTCCTAGTTGTTTTCAAATCGCCGCTCTCCATGTCCCCTCCGACCCCGTGCCAATAGACACAGGCACATTACCTTGTCGGTATTAAATCCAGGCAACAGGATAATCCAAGAAGAATACGCCTTGAGTTTTAGAAGCAATGCCTATTGAATAGAAAAAATATAATCCCTTCTTTGAGACCCATTATCAGACATCTTGGGGGCGGGGGGGGGAGTTGTATCTGTGTGTGTGAATGGAAAGTGTACTCACCCACAAACCAGAGGCAATATTTTGTAACCAACATATCATAAGGGTGGATGCATATAATTTCCTGCTCTTTATTGAACTTTTTTTCCCAAGGTTCATTTGTTTTTACAGATTTTCTAGTCAGTTGAAAAATTCTTCTGTGTTTGTGTGAGAATAGAAACATCCATAAAGCTTACTGTGTGAGGAGAATCCTTTGGACTAGATGATGACTATTTAGAAGATGATATTTTCATCTGCATCAATCCATTTCCTTTTTTTGGAAATATTTTTGGTTTTCAAAGTAACAATTTTCAAGATGTATTTTTAGAAGGTGAAAAAAAGTGAGATCCTAATTGGTATCACAGAAATAAAAAAAAAAAAATCTCTTAAAATCAGCCGTTGCATCATTTCAATGTTGTCTTTTTGAATTTTCAATAGCTACCTCTAAATCTCATATCAATATCTTTTAAATGCTCTGTCTTCACACAATTTTCTTCTTGATCCATTTCTAAGCTTCGAAATGATATTCAGGTAAGAGTCAATTACCGAAACTACTTCACATTTTACAAATTGAAATCACAGTGCAGGGAGGGAGGGAGGGAGGAAGGGAAAGGAGGAAGAAAAGAAAGAAGAAAGAAAGAAAGAAAGAAAGAAAGAAAGAAAGAAAGAAAGAAAGAAAGAAAGAAAGAAAGAAAGAAAGAAAGAAAGAAAGAAAGAAAGAAAGAAAGAAAGAAAGAAAGAAAGAAAGAAAGAAAGAAAGAAAGAAAGAAAGAAAGAAAGAAAGAAGAAGAAAGGAAGGAAGAAAGAAAGAGAGAAAGGAAATACTCAAATGCCCGAAACCTTAAAAATTATAAAATATTGTGTGGATGATATTTAAGTGCTGAGACTGTTCCTACATATAATAATGCTAAGAGGAACTTCTATGTGAGTCCAAAACAGATAAACTGGATGGCAGTTTCTCAGAATCAATAGTCTGTTTTTTCTATCTTCAGCTAGTTACTGCTACTGCACAGAATGACTATTACCACAGAATAACAGAATGGTTGGGATTGGAAGGGACCTTAAAATTCACCTAAATTCACCCCCCATGTCATTGGCAGGGACACCTTCCATGAGGCCCCCTTAAGCTCAAAGACCCATTCAAGCTGGCCTTGAACACTTCCAGGAATGGGTCACCCACACCATGTTCCAGTGTCTCACCAGCCTCCTGGCAAGGAATTTCTTCCCAATACCCAAAGGAAACATATACTCTTCAGGTTTTAAAGCCATCAACACTTTTCCTATTGCTCCATGCCCTTGTGTAGCTCATCTGCCTCCTTTTGCTAGGCTGCCTTCAGATCTTGGACAGTGCTCTAACATTTGCTCAGAGTCTGCTCTTCTCCAGGCTGAGAAGATGCCTGGAGCACTCTGGCTTGATGACAGACTCCCTGAGCAACACTGGAGGCTCAGACCATTCTTCTTCTTGGACTTGTTGAAGGATGCACAAGCACTGCTGCTTGTGCTTCATTGTGGTACAGGTAATAAATAGTTGATTGTTTTAATAAAAACACACTTGAAATGATAAGAGCCAAATTTTAAAGCATAATTAATTGGAGAAAGATTCCAAAACTTGTGGCCGGTTTCCCCAACCCATCTATTGATTTTAAACGACATTCCTTGCTGTTGTTATGGTGCATGAACCAAAGCCAAGTGATGTCTACTACTTAAGACAGACATTCTACCTTCTTACTAGAATATGTTCTTACCCTTTTAAAACACTCCCCCGAACACTAAGAACAAGAGATTACCTGGTGAAGTAATGAAGTGCTTTGGTTGAAAGTAAATTGCATTTGAAGGAAACGGGTTTGGGGGCGAGCACAGGAAGATCTCAGAAGTAGAGTGCCAGCTTAGTTCTCTGCTTCAGAGATAAGTGAAGCAATTCAGGAATGTCTTTCCGTGAAAATAGTTTACAGATCTTTCTGCACAAGAGGTAACAACCAGCATCAGAAATGTGTGCAAATAACAGACTACTCACTACAAGGTTGTCATCCATGAGTGGTAAGGCAACTCAGACTCATAGCAGTGGTTTTGCTCTTGTGCCTCATAGAATAGACAGAAAAGAATGCGGAAAACTAATTTTTCCATCTAGTTTCTTCCAGTATTGGTTCCAGGACTATTTTCCTGCCCTCAGGAGACAACAAAAACTGTCAAAAACTGTAATGCTTCAGAACTTGAAATGATCTGAATGGCAAATATTTCTCTTCAAATAAAATTTAAAACGTAAGTCATAACGGTAAAACAGATTGAGCTATTTAAAGATGAATGTTCTAGACTTACTAAAACATTCCCAGAGATAACTATTGTGTCCTAAATCTGTTCAAAAGTCCAGAGTTCCTGGTAAAAAAACTTATATGCAGATGAGGTAGCTACATGATAGTCTCTTTCCAGCTTAATTATACTCTTCACTCTCACCACCTCTACCAGTTGATTTTCGTAAGTTCTTAGAAAACAGTAATTTGCCTTTTTTAGTTTTATGAAAAAAAATGAGAGTGACAAGAGTTCTTTGCACTCCCTGTTTTCTGAGAAGCCTGACCATCAAGCCTTAGGAACTTGATCATGAGTTTTATTTCATCTCAAAGTAAATTTTAAGGGAGTGGCAGAGAGAATGGGAGCCTCATGCAAAACAGTTTAGGCTTCTAATTCTTGTATTGTCCTACTTACCTAGGACAAGAACTGGAAAGAGTAGAGATTGGAGTTAGCAGCTGTTAAACATTTGCACATACTCTTCCGCTAAAGAAGAGGTCAAGGATGGTTTTCTGGCCACAAGCTGCAGCTTCCTTCAAGGCACTTTCACCTGTTGTGGCATGGAGCTCTCCAGCAGCTGCACTGTAGGTATGTGTTCCTCCATGGTTCTCTAGGGACTGCTGGGAGACAACCTGCTTCACTAGGATATCTCCAGGGACTGCGGGGGATTCTTTGCTCTGTCAACTGGAACACCTCCTCCTCCTTGTCTTACTGTAGTATCACGGAGCTGCTTCCCATACTGTTTTTTCCCCTCACTTGCCACTGCCCATTCATATGTTTTGTGCTTTTGACAATATATTCTCACAGAGACTGATGGACTCAGTTGCAAAAATGTGTCTTGCTAGAAAATGACATGCTCGACAAAACCATGATTTTATAGAAAAGAATAGTGGAAGTACAAATAGACTGCTAAAGGTCCGGAAAATTGACAGTGCTTCATTGTAATACATCCCCTCATTTTGCCTTCTTTCTCCTTAAGATCTGGAAAGAATACTGGGCAGGAGACAGTGTTGTTTCAAGGAAAAGACTTTTTTAGGATTCTAGGGTGCATCTTCAACTTTCTTGAGAAAATTGAGAAAAGGCCCTTTGTCTTTTGTGAAAAATATCATTAGGCAGTAGTGACAAATTCTGACCAAAAAGAGCAGGTCAAAATCTGGTGAGATCAAGCAATATACCTTGAGTGGCCAGGACAGAACCACAGAGTGGTAGAATCAGTTGAATTGGAAGGGGCCCATCAGGAGAATCAAGTCCATCTTCTGGCCCTGCATGGGACCTTCCTCAAGAATCACACCAGATGCCTGAGAGCAATGTCCCAAAGGTTCTTGAACTCAAGATAGGTGTGATGCTGTGACCACACTCTGGAGAGACTCTTCCAGTGCCCAGCCATCCTCTGGTTAAACAACTTTTTCCTGATACCGGACCTGACCCTCCCCTGACTCAGCTGCATGCCATTTCCTCCAGTTCTGTCCTTGTAAACCTCATTGGAGAACTTTCTGATACCTTCATGTCTTTTTTCATTGTGGTACCCAAAACTGCCCCCAAGCACTCAAGGTGAGGCCGCCCCAGAAAACAGCAGAGCAGAGCAGAGCAGAGAAGGACAATGCCCTCTCTTGCCCAGCTGGTGATACTGTGCCTGATGCACCCCAGGACAGGCTTGGCCCTCCTGGCTGCCAGGGCACTGCTGATACACATTTAGCTTGCCATTGGCCAGGAGCCTGGCTTCCTTTCAGCCTCTGGCTCCCTAGTCTATACACACACAGAGCAGGATTGCCCTGTCCCAGGTGCTGAATCCAGCACTTGCCATCGCACAACTCCTGAAGGTTGGGGATTGCCTGTGGGAATCCTTGAAAACAGAGGATTTTGGGAAAGCTGCAAAAGGCAGGCCTCAGAGACAGCAGAACTGTGCTTGGAGCTAAGCAGTAGTCATAAGGTTTGTCAGCAGAAAAATGATAGAAGAAGTAGAGAAGTAAGGACAAATAGAACAATGGCCTGTGTATTAACGCTTGACCAGAAGAACTCCCTAAGCTACAGCAAAGTAGATCTAGCCAGATGTTAGGAAGTTCTAAGCTTAATAATGGAGCTCTGTGCATTCTATCTTAAGGCTTACAAGCAGGTCTTTTATTCAAAAGAAGCAAGCGTTCTTTGAACCAAAATTATGTGTGCTTCTAGGGATTGGAAAGAACTACTGTCAATATGCTTTTTCTTTGTG
This sequence comes from Haemorhous mexicanus, assembly GCF_027477595.1. Classification (NCBI taxonomy): domain Eukaryota; kingdom Metazoa; phylum Chordata; class Aves; order Passeriformes; family Fringillidae; genus Haemorhous; species Haemorhous mexicanus. The sequence continues at coordinate 32,503 of NC_082372.1, read as the reverse complement.
GGATTGGTCAAAAAGCTTTTCAAGTAAGTTGTAACATCAAGTTGTTTTTCTGCTGCTGGGGAAGTGAGCTGCTGGCATCTTCCCACTGTCATAACCATGTCATGAGACTGATGCTGGAAAATACAACAGCTTGGGACTCCTTCCCCTGCAGTCCCGCCCCTTTCATGATTTCTGCATAGACTCCCAGCCAGCCATAATTGCCCATCTCTCTTATTTGTCAAGATCTCTCTGCAGTGTCTCACTGGCCTCAAGGGAGTTAGTTGACAGCTCCTCCCAATGTAGTGTCTCTGGCAAACTTGCTTAACATTCCTTCAAGTGCCGAGTCCAAGTGGTTCCAAAGATGTTGAAGAGAACTGGCCCAAGGATGATACTGTCTTAGCCACTGAAATGAGCGCTTCATGCTTCTTCTTGCTCCTTAGTGCAGAAATCACAACAAATATCTTCTTTGTTTCTTTTCTATCCATGCAGATATCTTTGCTTATGCTCATGCTTTTTATCCCAACAGCAGCTGACACGACATTTACATACAGAGCAAGAGCACGCTTTTCCTGCTCTTACTAGACATAACAATTTTGCAATCTGTCAATCAGATACCTTTGCAACTGAAGTCAAACCTTCAGCATTTCTCATCAAAAGAGTAGAATGTCCTCAGAAGAAGAGAAAACTTTGCTGCATACTCTGTAAGCCTGCAGAATATATCATAAGGAGTTAGCGTCACAATCATTTCAGCACTTGAGCAGGGAAAAAACTTCAAAGAAGAGCTAATTAATGCAGCAACATAATCTAAGGAATAAAACAACTAGGATCTTCCAAACTGGTCCCTACCGTAGAAATGTACTTGTAAGAATACAGAAGGTAAAAGATATGGTTTGGAAAGGCTACATCCTTGCTAATCTAAATTGGATCTCATCCTGTAGATGAAAGATCAAGAAGCTCAAAGTGGAGATAGAGAGACATGTCCAGATAATGAGATAGAGCAAAGCATTTTTCAAGATAATTAGGCATTCTGGTGGACTGGGCAGTTAGGTTAAATCTGCCACACTTACTCACTTTTGGGGACTGAATTGTGGAGTGCTAAACCATATCTGCTGCTCTAGAAAGTAAAAGAGACACATCCAAATGGTATGGCTAGTGTGAAGACTCTCACTCTCTATTGCTAAACACTTCATAAGCTATTAACCGGTCATAGGAACAAAATGAAATAAAGCCATTATACCATCTTGGAATGGAAAAATATGTTCCAAATATTTTTTTTCCTTCTGTTTTCTTCCTCTTTTTTTTTTTTTTTTTTTTTTTAATCCCACAAGATATGATTCATAATTTCAACCATTCTGGAATGCTTGCAACAGATGAGGCCAGCATAGTATTTTTCTAAACAGGCTCTTGCCCCTTACCTTCTTCATTACTGATTTGGAATATATTCCACAGTCATTTGATCTCAGTCAGTTTTTTATCTCTTTCCCCCCAAGACAAATTTTAAAGGACTACCTAACCACTAAAAATCATCATTTCTCTGGTTTCTCAAAGTAGTTTTGTTTTGGCTTTTTCATATTGCATCATTCCTAATGTCTTCAGACCTACTACAAGTGGAAGTTCAAATCAATCTTATCTTAAAGAGACCGTGAAAGATAACCAACTGCCAGTCTTGGTATTTGTATTTTTCTAAATCCTTTGGATTTCAAGGTTGCCTTCCTGAATGCTCAGTTTCATTAGAAAACATTGTGTTTCTAAAGGAGACCCAGTTCAATTGCTTCTGCAAGTTCACCTTCATTTTGTAGGATTGTACTTCAAGAAATCTTGTTTCATTCAAACATTAAAAGAATAGATTTGACATCATATGTGACCCTTTCATCTCTCTCATCTGTATTTCATTGCGTGAGTTTCACAGTTGCCTCCAAGAAGATTCCTTTCAATTCGCATAGCATGTTATCTGAAGATCTGTCTGCTTTCTTCACTTGCTTGAATGGGAAGACATGGGAAATACATTCTGAAGGTTATCTTTTATAGTCTACTTTTACCTACCAGTGTGCTTCTATTGGCTAGAACCAATTTCAGCTGGAAAGAACATATTGTTGTGATCCGCTCATACCAAGGGTGGATGATGTTTTCTTAACTGATCTCGGAGCGCAAAACACAAGATGGAAAAGGGATTGCAGTATCACTCCAAACAAATGCACCTTTCTAGAATGACCACAGCAAATGCCTTCAAGGAATTAGGGAGAGGAAAAGAATAGAAAAGAGGGGGAGAAAGAGAGAGGGAGTACAGCTACCAAATAGAGAGAGATGAAGTCCTCGCAGCCCAGCCGATGGAGTTCTCCTAGGGGAGATCTCAAAGTCCTGGTTATCTCAAGGTTCTATTCTAGTCCATTGCTGAGGGGGGAAACAGATCTAGAAATGGCTGAGGGGGAGCAGATACAATAAAGAGCAAGTCTATTGAAATTGCTGAGGGGGAAAATGGTATTGAAGACGGGTACAGACAGTCCATGTTCTCAGCAGGAGAAGTCAATATCAATATCAGCAGTGAGCGGGAGCTAATGTTTCAGGACTGGTTTCTATAGGAAACCAGTCTAGGTCCAGCGAACACCTCTGCAGGCAACACTTAGCAGGCATCCTGCGTCAGTCAAGCCAGCAGCCCTGGATCAGAATTACGGGCGTCTCAGCCTCAGTCCTTGGGAGGGGGGCTTCAATCTCCGTCCCTCACGGTGGTAGTGGAGCAGATGAAGGATTTTCCATGGGGCGGCTATCACAGTTGCCCCAGCAAGTTCATCTGGCCAAGAGGTGGGAAAATTCCTGGGCTGGTGTCGCGAAGCACGTGCAGGCCCATAGGTCGCCTCGCCCCTTGGCAGGCCCTGCTAGAAGCAGTCACTGTAGACACAGCTGCCAACAATCACTTGGCAGGCCAGAATTCTGCTCAGGGGCCTCAGGATTTCTGGCATTCCTCTCTGACCGGCATGCCAGCATTCCAGTCAGGGTCCTCAGGGTCCCGATGTCTGTCCTGGGGACGGTCGTGAGGCAAATGAGGGGAACTTCGGACTGTCTTTCACATGGATCAGAAAATCAGTTTACTAAAATGTCCAAAAAAGAATGTGTAACATTTAGAATTGAGGAAAAAAACAAAAACAAAACCAAACCCAAAGCATTGGAGCAATATCATTCCAGAGAATGCCATGTATCTATGAAAAGTACAAAAAACTTCTGTTTTCAAATGCACTTACAAATCACCTTTTTGCATCTGTTTTGGTTTTTTTTGGTTTTTTTTTTTTTTTTTTTTTTTGTTTGAAAGCTCTGGCACTTATCTGATTCTTTTTTGAGCTAGTTCAGCTCATTCATTTGGTAAGAAAGCAGCTAAAAGTAAAGAGAAAAACCTATGGGGACCAGGATGCCACTTCAGCCACGTTGTCGTGAAGCATTAGGTCAGCCTTCTGTGTTGTAGAAATATCTCTGTCCTAGATGAAAATCAATGCATAGCACTATCTTCTTTTAAACTTTGTCCTTGCTACTGGGTTCCTGAATGATCAAGATGCTTTCAAACCAAACAACAGCCAGCCCTCTGAGATACTCCCCAAAGTATTGCAATGGAATAACTTGATCAGGAGGAAGAGCTCGCTATGCAGAACCTGAATATGATGTCAAGAATGCTTTGTTGTGGATTACCATAGTTTGGGATTGTTTATCTCTTACCCCACCATGTAGGTCTAGGAAAAAATTCGGTAGCCACAAGGTTTTTACAGCTGTTCTTGGATTTTGGGATAGTAAGGATTTAGCGGAGTAACCATAACTGTGGTGAGTTTTCCTATTGACTTGATTGCTCTGTCCCTTTGAATTAACTGCTTTGCATGTCAGCTAACCCATCAGCATCAATGAGAAGAATATTTTCTTCCTTCCTGCACAAAGGATGTTTCATGATGCCTGTGATGTCACGGACTTAAAAACAAAGACCATTGTGATTGAAAGGAAGCACTGGCATGCCACAAGGTAACTGTAGTGAGCTGTGTTTCCTCCTCAGCTTCACTGTGAGAGTAGAATTTTAATGAGCAGTTCCAAACCTTGGTCTTAGCATAGTCTGGTGACATATCTCAAAGGAGCAGTGTCCTAGGGTGACTTTATGATGCTTGTATCCCCAGTCATCTGTTCTCTTAATGCTGGATATGATATTCTCTGCCTTCAAGACTGGTTCTGAGAGCAAAGGTGGGGAGAAGAAGCACGGAGTTTCTTATCAGAGGCTGCACTCCTTAAAAAGCAAGACTCTTCCACATTCTGCGCTGCACTGTGTTGTCTGGGCACTGACGGAGCAGAACAGAGCACGCATCTGCTTTTTAGTTGGTTTAGCTGGCTGAGGCAGAGTTCTCCCTGGACTGGTTTTTTGTTTCCTTTCCCTTTTCTTGGAACGCTTCGAATCTGCTCCGGACTGGGACCTGGGAAGCACTGGGAACTTGCACTTTGTGGCCTACTGGGGCCTACCCTGGGCAGCAGCCTTCCCCATTGCCGGAGGCATTGATAACAGAGTGAGCACCCACAGGAGAGACTTTCTGATTTGTCGTCTCTTCAGTGCGGCAAATGAGTTTTGTCATCTGGTATTGTTCATTTTTTTGTGCTGGGAAGTGCTTTGCCTGTTAAAGAAACAGCTTTTTCCCACTTCTCTCCCCAAACCAGTTGAGGGGAGGGGCTGTGTGGGTGGGCTTTCGGTGGGGGGGAGGGTGCAGTGGCCCTTTTTGAGGTTTTCTGCCAAATTTGCCCTAAGCCAGGACAATCAGGATGTGCGACTTAGAGAATGGTGGTTGGAACTTTGGTTGGAAAAGACCTTGAAGAACACTGAGTCTAAATGGAATTAGCAAATGCAACCATCAAGAAATGCTTTGCTGTTTGAAGAGAACGTGATTTATCTGGTAAGCTTTGCAAGTATTTGTGTCATCACAAGCACACATGACCAATGCATTAGATGGGAATATAACAAGAAACCTGTGCAGATCAACAGAATGATTCTCAGATATTTGCATGTTTCATCTGTCTTCCTGACTTCTTCAAATGAATTCTTTTTCGAAAGTAATGATTGGAATTGTTACTCTTTTGACAGTTCTGAGTGTATTAGTGACCTTTTTGGCATACGAATGCCAAACGGGTTAATTCACCTCGTTTTTCAGATAAAGACCGAGATTTAGTGTTGCTTCAACTGGAGGCAGAAACATTGAAATCCTCCCGCCTCCTTCTTAGTACCTAATTTCTATTACAAAATCAGTGCCCAATCTTGTCCCTTAAGGTCCACTTAGCTCAGTTTATACCAACAGGGTGACATTAGCAGGGCTCACATGATGCTGCACACAGAAGCCCTCAGCGTGCAGCTCTAGCAGACAGTAATTCCATGCAGTTGGACAATCCCAGTGCTGACTTTGGATCACCAGAAGCGTTCTTAGTAGAACGAGACAAATTTAATGGAGAGGTCTCTGCAGGAAGTGGCCTGAAGAAGACAGCAGAAATCCCAGCTGTGTGTTTGTAGAAATCAGTTGAAGGCCATTTACAGAAAAAAGATCTTTAAATCTAGCTAGCTTTTTCTGCAGATTATTTGTAAGCTATATGCATGACATGGACAGTTTCACTCAGCAACTGAAATACAGCTGCATTTAAGGGGATTGAATCAGGCTTGGGAAGCAGTGAAATAAAGCTTTTCAGGAATACCTGACATCCAAGTCCCGCCAAAATTGATCCGTTTTTTATGTCCAGATGCTTTTGAAAATAATGGGTGACCATTTGGCTACCTCATCGTTTTAATCAGAAATACAAAGAAAATTTTAAACTCACATTTTTTATAGCTTGAATATTTTTCTTTGTTTATTTCCTACTTTCCAATTCAGTTCTACAAATCATATGATTAGGTAATGAGAACTCATGCTGTATAAAAATATTTAATGCTACACTTCCAAGTTAAGGCCATGTATTTCCTGGAACTGTTTCAAAAAAAAAAAAAAAAAAAGCCTATCTGGATTCTTTCTTCCCCACGCTCATTATTAGATGAAAATCATTTCAATATTCTATTTTGACTTTAGATGGTGCAAGATTATATTCAGAAATTCAAGCCTCTACTGTTAGGTTGTTTACATGGTTTTCTGGCCTTTCTAACTTTGTGCAACCACTCTTTGCAGCTATATATTTTTGCAGTAAGGCATCCCAGGGGTCTGTGAGAAGTTTTAATGTCAAGCAGAATTAACATGTAAACTACACGTGACCTACTCGACATATTTCACCTCAGAAAGTTACAGTATGCTTAAACGGGATGAACTACGAAACAAATAGACTTAACACAATATTTCTAAATCTTGGAAATCTATTACCTGAACTTTGAGTCCGTTTGCAGGACTCTGTAGAAATGCAAACGTCAAGTCCAAGGAGTAGAGCAGAAGGCATATTGGGCAGGGGGACAGAAGATTGCTTTGAAGGATGACGTAAGCAAGATTGCATCCTATCAAGATAGCAGCTGCTTCTGCTGGTGCCAACATGGAGAATTTGTGCCACTGGCCTAGTTTTCTGGGGACTTTTGACCTGTACGCTCTTGAGGGCTTGCAGACATGAATTAATCTGTCCTTTGATCTTTTCTTTCATTTGAACGTCTAGGACCTGTTTTGGTCTTGTGTACGGTACTGTATCGTGTTATAAACAGACATGTTTCCACTGTTTGAAAGCTGTAGTTGAAAGTTAGGTTGCAATTATGAGTTGGCTGTCAAAAGAATTAATTTTCTGCTTTAAGCAAAATATCAAGAGAGACATTCAATCCACTCCTGTGATACAGATTCATTTTGAATTTACAGGGTAATTTGCATTAGTGGTTGTACTGCATGAGCAATAAATATGACTTGCTTGGTTTCTAATGATGATAATAGTCCTCTTTGTATTACTATAAGAATTGAATCCACCATCATTCTTTTCCTATTATTATTATTATGCTGTAAAGGAAAAACTCTTTTGCATTAACCAAGGAGTAAAATGCATGCATTTAGCATCATTCTTGCAAGTAGTCCTCAATTCTGAAAAGACCTCTCAGAAGCTGCATCAAATGGGAAAGCTAGACGGATGGCAGAATGCAGAAGCTGCCATTTAGGATTGAGTACAAAATGACACCCAAGAAATTCTTCATGGATGCTGCAGAAGTACAAAGACGCCATTATTTCAAGGTGAAAAATAGTCAATGAATAAAAAACTATGCTAATCAAGACACTAGAGTACCAAGCGTGCGACAAGGCTTTTTTGTAATGAACATCATGCCCAGCATGAAAAAGTACTCTTTTTATTGTAGATCGTTTAAAAGTGCACAACAGTTTGGAAAAAAGTACTTTTCTTTTTTCTAGTAATAAGAACTCTGTATCATTCTAAGAGATACTGGACACAGGTTTTTGAAAACAATGTTCTTTTAAAGGTTAATTCTATTCATAAATACTTCACAGGAAAACATTTGATCTGCTGTTCATCCTGAAGACTCTTAAAGGAAAAAGTTTTCGTTGCGTTCTCTTCTCACTAGTTCAGGAGCTCAGTCTTACCTGCATTCTAATGCTTTTTGATGTTCCTGATGGCACATCTTAGACATCCTTGTCTCCGTTACCGTCATGATTTCCATATCAAGTGATGAGAATTTTTCTTTATGATTGGTGAAGTGAAGTGTCATAACATTCATGTCAAGTCAATTTGAAGTTTTTTTTTCCAAAGGAATCGCTTCCTTCCTAATGAAAACCTTTTGAAATAGCAAACCTACTCAGTTTTTCAGAAAGTGATATAATACACCTGTAGAGTACAATGTCCTTGGAGTTGTTTTTTCAGCAGAAGAAGAAAACTGCTGTTTTCTTCTTCTTCTATCACCTTAGACTTACTTTATTCAAAACCTTTTTAAACCTTTGAATTTCTATTTTTATAGCTAATTCCTTTCACAGTGTGCTATAGCATATGTATTTTGAAAGGCCATTTGTACATATTCAAAGGGCTTACTTCTATTCTACTAAGAAATGGCTGTACTTCTAGTAGGGAAACTTCAAGGTCCAGTAAGATTTTATCTTGTACAAAATTTAAAAAACCCCATCTCTTAAAAATGATACCAGAAAATGACGTCTGTAAGACTGTGGCAGGAGGCTTTTTCCAGAACAGTGTGCAGTTCTTCCCAATTCTATTTTTCCCTCCCATTACTTTGTACACAAAGAGTTTTACACAGTCTTCTAACAGTGGCATGTTACTACTGGGCTAGAGTATTGCCCTGCCAGCATTGGAATTTACTCGACTGTAGTTGTGTTCAGATTTGCTGATGGGACAAGGGTTTTTTTGCTGAACACACTTTAGCAAGCAAGAGGGCTTCTTGGTCTTTAGATGCTGAGTCCCAGAAAAAGATGAATGAGCTGGTGACATGCCTCATGTTTTGAAGAGAGATCAAAAACTTATTTCTGGGGTCACCTCCCTTTTGGTACGGAAAGCACACAGAGGGCTTTGAAGCAGCACTTTCACCCTCTTTGCATTCACTAGTAAATCTGAGACAGAGCTTGGCCCAAGGTTTGTGCAAAATTGCTCTTTTGATGCAACTGTTCACCAGACAATATCTCTGGGAAAATTTGCAGGGGCAGAAAGCAAGCCCTTCCTGGGAAATCTACTGAAATGGTTCAGAAGTTATTCCCACTCACTGTTGCTAACCTCTGCTGTCTAGCTGTCGGATATGCTTGGGACCATGTTGAAATAATTCTAAACAGTGTACTGAGGCTGCAATATTGAGTAAACATAGGTATTTTCCATAGGTGTCAGGGAAAAATATTTCTATTGGTAAAAATGAGTTCCATAGAAAACAAGAACAGCATGGTAGAAAAAAAATTACATCCATAGAATGAAGATGCCCAGAATTCTTCTTTTGAAGTTACACAGAGTCAATATTTTCTAAATAAGGTAGTGAAACTTATGAAGAAGTAGGAGTACATTCCACCTGACTGGTGCACAAGTTCATGTTTCCAACTTACAAAAAACATATGATTAAAAGAAAAATGTTCCACCTTGTGGAAAAGTAGCCCATTCGTAATTGTATCAAAGGTAGGATTAGATCAAGTATTCCTACAAGACAGTAGTAGTACAATGAAAAGCCTTTTGACATCCATCTGACTACAGGAAACTTGAGCAAGCAGAAGTGTCTTTCCCTGCTGCAAGCTGTACTTCCGATTTGCTACTGCTGCTTAAACATTGTTCAAAGAAAACTTGTCAAAATAAAAGTACTGTATACAAGCAACTGGAACTATCCATTGCGTTCCAGGCAATTTGAACTAGAAAATATCGGACACACGCTCCAGTTGAATATTCTAATGCATAGATGGAGTATACCAGCACTAAGAAATGGGAACGCTGGAGAAAGGAGCAAATGCAGATGAATTTCAGGGAAGGAAATTATTGGAGCGCTAACTGCAGTCCCTCGACTTTGCAAGAAATGATGTCCAGTAAATCCCAACCTGACACATAAAGAACTCCGTTTTGAAATGGGCTGCATCTATGGTCCTCTGTTCTTCCTAGATGAAGGAACTGTGTTTTGAATCAATCTTCCAAGTGGTATGGCTAAAGACCTCGGATACCTCCAATTTTTATTTTTTTTTCCAGAAGCAACTGTCTCGAAACCTCTTTAAACTGACTTTTCCCCTGAAGATGCCATCTTTGAAAAGAGCACCTTGTCATTTAACAGGGTATTCCAAACATCATTTCCAAATTTAGACTAAAAGTAACACTCTTTCTAGTTATCTTTGGGTTTTTTGCAGCTTCCTGCCAACATAGGCAGCAAGGAAGAGAGCAGACGGCAGCTCTTTCTGGAGCATCTTGAACAAATGCCCTTGCTTATGTTCAAATCTTTCACTTCTCCAAAATCCCTAACGATGAAGAAAAGGTTGTGAAGGCATTACTAGTAGTATTAGATGGCAATGGATGGGTCAAATAGAATTCGTATCACATAGATGATACTTGGCAAACAGCAAATGAAGGGGTTTCTTTCAGCTCTCAGACTGATGTTACATCTCAGTAATTTATTAAAAAGATAACAAGAAGGATATTTTTTAACAGTGAACTTAATTACACCCCTACCCATGGACATCTGAATCTTAGGAATAGACAGTGTCTGATTTAGAAAAAAAGAAAGAATGACCACGGTTTAAAGAAGCGTATGATCATGAACACTTTGCTGATGGAACGTAGCCTATTCATTGGCTGAAATGAAGCAGGTAGACAGGACATAGGAAGTATCGTTTTGTGGATCAAACATTTATTTTCTAAAGTGATGCTTACAGATGGTGAACTCACCAACTTCGATATTGCACAGTAGATAAGAGTACCTAACTTGCGCCATCAAGTTATCCCTTGGAATCACCATCCAAGGCCATTTTCCCCTGCCTCTGTGAAAATGTGCCTACCTTTTTCACAACACTTTTGCAGCAGCATTCTTAGGCCTGATCAGCTGGTATGGAGGGTGAATGATCAGCAGCAAGGTGACTGGCCAGGGTCATTTGCTTCAATGGATTTTGACCTACTGGATATTTTGAAGACCTGCTTCAGCCCTGTTGGTCAAACACAGCCTTCAAACGGTGCTAAACTATTGTTTGGGCTGTGGACCACATGAAAAAATACCTTCTGTTGCCTTTACTGGGCCATATGCTCTTGATTCTCTCCCTCAACTTCTCCATCACCTCTCATCTCTTTCACATGAGCTATGTTCAAGGTCCACAGGATACTTTTCACAGAATCTTCAGGCCTGATGCAGTAGGAATGATGAACAAATACAGCTGGGATGAATTTTCCAGTTTGGATAAAACCTTTTGTGCACACAAATCCCCCTATGCCCAGAAAAACCTTCACTAAGCATTTGTGTTCTACCTAAACCGCAGTTTAGTCTGAAAGAAAAGCTTTTGTCTGAGAGTATCTGAGAGATTTGCATGAAGCACAGATATCTGACCTATGCAATTTTGAAGATCAGAGTTAAAAGAAAATGGCAAGAAGTTTTTAATTTTGCCGGTTTTAATTTTCAATTCCATGCACTTTTTCAAAAAGTGTCAATCTCAAATGGCCATCAACATATTTCAGTCGTCTGGAAGTTAGTATTCCTATCAAATGTGTTTCAAATCAATAGAATTTCAAACCTTTCCTCAAAGTTTATATACCTAGATTTAGTATTTCTGATCTCTATTAGATGAAAGGAAGACATTTTTTGCTGTTGGGGTGCTGGAACGCTGCTTCGGGTTGCCCAGAGAAGTTGTTGATGTCCCATCCATGAACGTATTCAAGGTCAGCTTGGATGGGGCTTTGAACAGCAACCAATGCGACCCTTGATGGGAGATAAACAAAGCTTGAATATAGAAGAGACTCAGATTAAGGTATACGAACAAATTTTCTCTCAGCTCTTGGGGTAAATTCAAAGTTGTACAAAATTGCATTTCTCTGTGATTTTCACTACTGTAACAGAAAGCTTCATGAAAACCGTGCAGAAGATATCACATTTTAAAAGCGATAAGAACTACAACATCAAACACATGGGATGGGTTTCACCGTGGGACACCCTCTGAGAGAAAATCTCTGTATTTCAACACTTCATGCCAATCATTAGGATTTCAAGGAGTGCCAAAGAAGGCAGCAAAATATCCTTCAGGACATTATTGACTGTAGTTCAGCCTGGCCATTAGTTGGAATTGGTGTTTGAACTAATGTAGACGTACCACACACACTTTCCATGCACTGAAAACTTACTGTTTACAATGAATAAGCAATGAGGATCAAAATTGATTGAAAGCATCTTAAAAATGTCAAGCATTTCACTGTAAATGATCTAGGATCAAAATACTTATTCCTCCTTAGTGAGGGACAAATAAATTCTTCCATACCATGATGGGTAAAAATTGTCTAAACCAATGTTTTCTTCTGAAAAGACATCATCTAATTTTTTCTATTTTTAGAAGAAAATATTTCTAGACATAGAAGAAAGGAATTTTAAAGGAACAAATGGAAGGAAAATATTCTGCAAAACAGAATTCAATGAAAACCTGTGTTTTAAATATGAGGTAGATATTCCACAGAGTTTTTGTACCAGATATTTGAAATAGTGTACCGGCTATTTTGTCCACAAAGAGAGCTATTTAGCATTTCAGTCTTTTCCAAGGTGTTCATGATCTGCTATGCTGATCTCTGTGCATGCCTAGGTGTGTGCGGAAGGTGGGGGCATGTGAAGGGGAGTGGCTATGTTTGCTTAGCACTCGGAGAGGCAGATTCATGCCTCAGCTCCATCATTTCTTTTAGAAACTTCCCCGAGAGTGGATATGAAGTTTCATATCCAAAAGAGATCAATTCCCAAGTCATCCATTTTACTCTACTTTGTAAATCACATGCTTTGTTGCATATTTTATCAAATATACTTTCAAGCCGCATGGAGGAAGGAGAATGTGGAGAATCCCTCCAATGTCTTGCAACTTTGACGCAAATAGATTTTCAAGAAAATCATCATTTCTCTTTTAAATACATCTGGGACAGGCATGATGGTGGTGTCAATCTGTTGAAGTTTTTGTTGCTGGGGGATGTTGTACGAAAGGATTGGTTTTTACATTGACCAGTTACTGAATCAAGTGCATGAACACATTTGAAATTCAACTGGGGTTTCCTTTTTCTAGCAGACTACTTCTAGAACTAGCTAGCAGACTCAAGATGACTCTTTTTCTCTGTTTTTGTTTCTTTCCTATTTTCTTGCTTTCTCTGCAACTGTCTACACAATTTTAGGACTTTTTTCCCAACTCAAATTGTTTCATAGACCGATAATTCAGATACGCTTTTTACAAGGAATGTTTTAAATCTTTGTTAGAGTTAAGAAAGTTAAGGACATAGGTCTTTTTCTTCCCTTATGAATATTGCAATGAAAGAGTTCAATAAAGACCAACTCCTTTTTATTTATTTGGAATACAAGTCGATAATTCCCATACAGTAGTTCATTGGTGGACCAATATTTGCCATTCTGATGTAAGTTATCACTTCTTAACAATATGCCTTCTGTGACTACGTTGACAACACTTTTGGTAAAGATCCTAACTGGTCTTAGACACACATAGGGAGAAATTTGCTCTGCCAGTGTCAGTCTTAAGCATGCGTCTCAGAGGATCTTTCTAGAGCTGGGGAATTTTCCCATGAAAGTGATTCAGTTATGGAAGAGACAGGTTTCCTGGAGTTTTACATTCTTCTTGAACACTACTTAAGGAACTTAAATCCCATGTCCATTTGGATCTCACTCTGCACAGAGCTTTGTCATGCCTGTCCTTGAAATGCATCTCTAAGAGAATTCATTAGCACAGAATGAATGAGGGTGGAAGGGCTCTGTGGGGCTCCCCAAGTCCCATCCCCCTGCTTCAACCAGGATACCTAGAGCCTGTTGCCCAGGATTATATCTGGGCCTACTTTTAATGTCTTCAATGATCCAGACTCCACCATCTTTCTGGACACTCTGTGCCATGGTTCAGTCACCGTCACTGTAAAAAATAATTTTGTGATGCTCAGAGGCAATCTCCTGTATTGCAGTGTGTGCCCACTGCCTCTTGTCTTTTCACTGAGCATCATTGAAAAGACACTGGTTCCCTGCTCTTTGCACTATTCCTTCCCGTAGGTATGTGTGCTGCTGCCATGTAGATAAACGTCCAAAACTTCCCTGAAGCCCAGGCAGATGATATTCTCTTCATCTACCAGGCAAGTTCATTCACCGGAGGCGTTTAAAAAGTCGTCAAGCACCAATTTCCCCTGGTAAATCCATGCTGACTACATTTGGTCTGTCCTCCTTGGTGTGCCTGGCAATGCTTTCCAGGAATAGCTACTCCATCAACTTCCTGGGGATCAAAATGAGGCTGGCTGGCTTGTACTTTTCTGAGTCCTCCTGGTTGCCTTTTTTGAAGATGGGTGACATTTGCTTTCATCCAGTCTTTGGCCACTTTCCTCAGTCACCATGATCCATCCAACATGATCAGGAGTGGCCTCAGAATAACATCTGCTAACACCCTTGAGACCTGTGCTTCCATCTCAACAAGGCCTGTGGACTTTATGGAATACTTCCCAATTCAGTGACTATGCCCATAAAAATTTGCATGGGATAAGAGGACATTTTAACAGGTACTTGAAGAGTGAGTGAAAAGCTATGGAAGCAATCCAAAAGGACGAAGATTAGAGTTCCCTTTGAAGACAAAGCATCCCATCATGGAGCTGAGCAGCTTTAGATCCAGGTAAGCTTCCTCTCTGAAAGGACGCAGAAGACATGATTTTACCTAATCCAGTAATAAAATGTGTTGACCATTCACTTGCAATACAAAAAATTCAATGATTTCCAAAATTATTGCCTCCTAACTAGACAATAATGTACTGGCTGGGTATTCCCCTAACAGATGAGAGCACCTGCTTGATGTCTCTTATGCGTGCAGACTATTTGAAGTAGGTCATTTGAGTGGGGATTCCTGGTCTTCGAATTTTCTTTCTGATGAATTTGGAATATTTACTGAAGCAAGGACCGGAAGATGAAAACTTCATTTCCCATCAGCGCACTCTAACATCCATGGCCGTAATGCCATTGTTTCTCCCCAACCGAGTCAAGAATTTATAACTACAAAGTGGATCAGCTCCAAAGGAAAGATCAAGGCTGGATAATATTCTCTCTTGGTAAAGCTATTTATCTCAAATGAAGTGACCAACTTCTAATCGCTCACTGGCCTAAAGCTACAAGGAGGGGGAGATGGACCAGCTTTCCTTCCACTGCTGCTCTCTTTGTCACCTCGGTGTTTAATACGGGTAGGAAGACGTTCAAAAAAGACAGCTTTGCAGAATTCATAAAATTCAGTCTTAAAAAAAATCATTTTTTAGCAGGTGAAATAAAAATAGCAAATAAAATATATAGGTTTGTCTTGCCTTGTTCTGCAGGTTTTGTAACTGGCACACCTTTCCTTATGAACGCACTGTCCTTTCCTAAATACTCTCATATGGAGGAAGATGCTTCTGATCAGAAGAGCACTAGGATCTCTTTACTCGACCTTTTCTTTTCACTGATGCTTGGTCCTCTGAAATGAATGGTTTTCTAAAATTGAAATGTGCTACTATTGTTCCCACGGGGTAAGCCGCAGACTCCTCCTGTCGGAGCTGTCACTAATCAGCTATTCTCCTATCTGCCTTTAGTAGTTGAATGTTCTGGTCTAAAAGTAGCATCTTCTGTGTAGCCATGCTCTTAGTTGCCAGTGTCATCCTAAATCCAAAGACCCTCCTGCAAAGGACCGCTGGTTCTGTAGTCAACTAAGGAAAAATGACCCGTCCATCCACGCTTTCTGATTTAAAATATTAGGGTATAATGTCCCTAAACAATTCTCTGCAGTTGAACACTACTTATCTTTGGCGTGTTCCTTCAACTCACTTGCAAGTCATTCATGCCTTAGGTTATTGGGAGAATTGCTTCCTTTGAAGATGATTCAAAGGGGTATGAGAATACTTTTGTGCTTCTGCTATGAGGATAATTTTCAAACCCATACAAACTTCCTGCAAATGCAAAAACCTGCATCCTGTATTGTCCTAGCTTACAATATCAAAATGCATCCTAGTCCCACCCTCAAGAGCTGCGGAAACCAGGGGTGGCATCGTGTTTTACTTCTCTCCTGTTAATGGGCCCATCAATGTCTTGCCACATGACTCCGAGATAACTCCCTCCAGGAGCCATTTCTGTTTCACGGGTAATCAAGGACCCACATCATGACTCGGAATGATATCAGCCCATTGGGAGATGCTCTGCCCAGCGGGTAGGAGCTAAGCATCCCCACCTGGATATAATCTGGGTTTTGGAAGGCAAGAAGCACCATTTCTACTGCATTGCCAGAGGAACGGCCACCCTTAGCCCCTGGTTTTCCAGAGGACGAGAGGTACCAGATGGTTTCTACAGAATCACCACTTCAACAAGACCATTTCATCCAAACTGCTTTCACCACCCTAACTAGCAGGACGTCAGCTTGTATTCTGACTCTGTCAGTGGTTTTTCTTTTGTACTCTTGCATGGATTTGGGTTTTTCCCCCTTTTCCTAATAAACTGCATTTCTGACTTGGAGTCTTGCTGCGGTGCTGGATTTCTTCAGCCCAACTAGCTCCCGACACCGACAGCGAGAGTGGGCCGCCCCAAGAAAGCTGTCGAATCCGGGCTGCAGCTGTAGGGCACAGCTGCTCTACGGCACAGGTGGACTGCCTTGGGGATAGAACTGCGCTGAGGGCAGGGACAAGGAACAGGGAGAGGTCTTCTGCATATTTTTCCGTTTACTCCCTGGAGGCTCAAGGACAGAAAGACACTGATTCAAAGGCATCCATCAACTTCTAAATGGGGGGAAGGTCCCAGGGGAGGATACAATCTTTAACCAACTGGGAGAAACTGGGGGTGGAAGACAAGGAGGGGAATACAATGTTGAAACCAGTAGGGGGACTACAGGGGAGGAGAATAACTTGAAGAAACCAATGGGGTTTTGAAGGGTACAAAATTGAGAGGGAAGTTTCTAGAGAAAGGGGCAGGCTTGGGGAGGGGTTGATGTTCAATGGGAGAAGGAACAGGGAACAAAAGGGCAGGTCTTTGGGGAGAGGGACAGCTAGGGCAAAACCCAACAATACTGGGGGGAAAGGAACAATCCATTCATAATAACATATGCTATAACAGCACAAAATAGGAAGGCTTAGAAAACGGACTACTAGAACTGCAGTACAATAATAAACACACACTGCAACAGAGTGTCTCACTGGTTTGGCTTTCAAAGCAGAAGAGGTGCCAACCTAAAAATTTCCCAACTTCAAGGTTAACTGGCTGCAGTTTTGATTTCCTTCTTAAATATATCACCAAGGCGCTATCAGCTTCTGTAATTGGCTCAGCAGCATGTCTGTTCTTAGTGCCAAGCAGGGATTCACTTTGCCAGGCATGGAGGAAGCTTCTAGGAGCTTTGCACAAAAAATCACTTCTGTGGCTGGCTTCTTCCCTCCCCACCAAAAACCAAGCCATGCCAAACCAACACCTTAACTAATTCGTAGTACTTAGTACGCATCCAAGAATGTCTTTTAAACCATGCTTTATGTTTTTGACCAAATGCACTGAAAAGAAGTGGATCCATAATATTGATAAAAATTGTTCCAGTTCAATAGAAATATGGGGTCATGCAACTCTAGATTACATAGCTATTTTTTTGTACAATACCCAGAGGCTTTTTTCACCTCCATGGAAGAGCCTAAAGGAGGGATGTGGGAGTCCAGACGGCTCTCCAAAATGCAGTTTATTCCATCCAAGACGTTGCAGCAGTCCAGGGTAGTGGGCAACAGAGCCTGTGCCTACAGCTGTCGGCTCTAGCTGCAGGCAGGCCTGGAGACCCTTTGGTTTTGGCACTTTGCTGAGCATCTTCATACAGTAGAACCAATCTATCCCTTAACTATTATCTATAGCCTATCCTAACGACTCTAATTACCATATGTTGCTATTCTCCACTCAATAAAAGTCAGTATATTACAGTTGAAGCGGAAAGTTGTTTTTCAGTTTTCTTGACAGTGGAAAATTTGGAGAGCTTTTTCTGCTTGCAGCATTTGCTGACTTGTTGGCCTGTGCTAGCTTCCTGCTTGGTAAAAACGTCTTCTTTGTTTGGGGTGGCTTTATCCTTTGCTGTAAGTCATAAAACCCTCTTCTAACTAAGGTATCCTCGGTTATCCAGTAAGACTGGCTCAGCAATTCTTTTCTTCTAGATCAAAACTTGCTTCCAACTCTATTCCTTCTTCAGACTCCACATTGAAAAATCTTTCTGCCAAGCATACATATCTGTGAGACTTTCTCATCAAACTTTCATCTTTCCCAACACCTCTAAAGAAATGTTTCCTGATGGTTTGGATCAGAAGATCCAGTATTGCCATCCTGAGATTTTTCTTTCGAAACCCATAAGCTGTGCTCAAGGTTTTGGCTATGTTCTTTGTTGTGCCTTGCATACATTTTGGCTAGAAAGCCAGTGTAGATGATGTCCTTGCTGCAGTAGCCATGGGAAATAAGGTGGAGTGTCTGGCTGATGTACCGGGATGTAGACTATCCAGCACTCCCCCAGGGAGGCGAGGATCCCTAAAGGAATAGAATATTGGCTATGCTCTGGGAGTTTTACAGAGAGAAAGATCCTCACAGCTCAAATGATTTGTCTCCTGGAGTTCTGAGGAGTATGTGGTGAAGATGAAGGCTGCTGTCTTTTCCAAGAATCTTCCGTGCATTCAAGAGGATCATTGAACTTCTTGTCTGAGAATGAAAGAAATATTAGTAGGAATTAGTACTTTTTTCTCTGTCTGTGCATCACTGATTGAATTTGGGCAGGCAATATTTTTTTTATTTATTTATTTGAATTATTCATCATAAGGTCTTGCAAATTCCCAAATTCTGCTTCACTTCTTTCTGTTGTAGGCCAGTCTGGTTCATCTTCTCTTCTACTGTATTATTGCAGACCATATCTGAATGGATTTTTTTTTTTTTCATTTTGAACATTAGGTTTAAACCGAATGAACAGAACGCTTTATTGATCCTTATTTTACCAGTTTGCAAAGAAATACAGAATTTTGAAGAGAAGTGACGCGACTCCACTTGAGGTTTTCAATGGAAGAGAAGAATGACGATGTCCTACATTCACAGCATTGTTTACAGTAACATTGCAGCTAGTTTCCAGCAACGAAGGTCAGGTTCTGGAAGCAGGCACGCATGATTGTAGAGAAGTCTAAAAAGTTTCAGTTTGGCCGCTTTTCTTGAAAAATAGCTAATATGTCTCAACGTTGTGCTGAATCTCGTTGTACAGACACTTCTTTTGAGGTCTGAACTCCTTGCTGGACTTCTGTATCTAAGAATCAGATACAGTAAACCTATGTTTCCTTATATGCTGTAAGAATTTGGTTCTAATCTAGAAGAGCAAGAAAAGGTTGCCATATTAATACAAGGTAAAGAACCTGCTAAAAAAGCAATTAATGGACTGCTTTTTTTATTGGAGCAGTGATTTAGTGGTTTGATGGTTTTTTTTTTTTTTTTTGCTTCTCAATAGAATTTTAGAAGTGGTTGGGTAAGAAAGTGTGGATTTTTATAGGTTTGCCTTGAAAGAAGAATTAAAGGGGAAACTGTTGTAAAGAATTGATGCAGAGCTCTATGCATTAATGCACTCTTCCATACAGAGTTTCAGAAGTGAAAACCAAGAGGAGAGAGTGCCGACAAGATGAGAGTGCCGATTTACTAGAATGAATTCAAGATAGCACTCTTTTCTCTCTGAATTACAGCTCTAAACCTCAGGGTAGTAATAGGAAGTACATAACAATCTCAAAGATTTAAAAATGGATGATGAAGTTTTATATGCAGTAAACTGTAAGGCTTCACATTTTAACCTGGTTTGCATTTTGGCAAAAGCCTGGAATCTTTTGCAATTTGCCAGATAACAAGGGATTTATAACAGGAAGTATGCAAGTAATCATTTGGAGCCTTCATCTCCCTTCTTAGAACAATGAATACATTTATTATGCTCCTATTTTTATTCCATCAGGGGATTTGATCATGGAAATATCTAGTCATTCTTTTCTTGTTTTCAACCCCTCAAAGAGCGTGAATCCAAACTATTCAGAAGTTCTTGATCTGCAACAGTGACAAGCACTATACTGGTAAGCGTCAGTGGACATTAGTAGATCCCCTATGACAGCCCCCTATGGCGGGCAGTTCTGGCAGGACTGATGTTTGAGGGGCTGGAATTCTGTGAAAAGGAACATTCTATGAATGGGGAAAATGGAAACAGATTCTGAACGTTCAACCCAACACGTGAACAAGTAATAGGGCAGGAAATTTTCTGTGGAAATTTCTTTAGCCCCAGTGTTGTGGATGATGATTACTCTTCCTACCTCCTTTGGTCAGCTGCCAGCACAGCCACGTTACTCCGCTTATGGACAGAAAACCAGAAGAAGTGATTTTTGAACAAAACACCCAGCAGGGCCTTAGAGTGTTTTTGCTGCAAAATGTTTCAAGGCAGATAGGGAAACAATTCCATTGTAGAGAGTGTGCTGAGAAGACAAGTTTGGAAGTTAAAAACCATGGGATCTGTTTCTATATATGTCCCTGATTTTGCTTATTATCAATTTGGTGGGGTTTCTTGTTTTGTTGGTTTTTTTTTTTGTTTTTTTCCTGCATCCTTGAGATGAAAGCATAAGACAGAAAAGTACTGTAAGGTTAAAATGCTTTTGAGATGCCTTGTGCTGAAAAACTTGTAGCTACTGCTAAGGCCCATTAGCCAGGTCCTGTTTCATTTCTGAGAAGCTATAAAATTCCCATTGGTAATTTAGTTCTAACCATCTGCTGTTATTGTGGAGATGCAAATTAAGAAGAACAGTTTTTGAATCTGTAGGGATGTATTTACCATTTTGTAGCTGCCTTTTCAGTCTCTGAGCCATCAATGAAAAGAAGGAGAAGAATCTACACTGTTTTCAACCTGTGGACCATCCACTACTGTCCATGTGCTCAGATTCAAAGCCAAACAATCCTGTCGGGCCTGATTGGGAGGAATTATTTGGATTCAAAATACTAGACTAGTATTTGATTTCCACCAGCACAGTCCATTGGGCACGAATTTGGTATCAATAGAACCTTTCACGGGGATCCATCTTTCTCACCTGCATCACATTTTAAAGAGAAGAGGCATTGTTGCATGGCTTCAGTGGAAAAAAAATCTTAAATGCACTCTGAATGGAATTGAGATCCAAAGGAGCCAGTATTTCAAGAAAGCCTGAGATGTTGTCTGCCATGAGATCCCTTCTAAGAGGTTCTATTAAGGTAGCAAATTCTCCATCAAAATACTGGCAGATTGGTCAGAGGGGAAAAGCAAACTTTTTGAATGGTCCTTTGGGAAGACAGGGCTTGCAGCAAATTTAGTACTTGCTGCTAGGTTGCCTACATTCCAGGAAAGAGTATTAAATACTGAAATTCGACCGATGGTGGATGAAGTCTTTGTGACTGTGAAAGTCCAGTGCATGGCAATCTCAGAAAGGAACCCATCAAAGCCCCTGAAATGCCAACACACAAGTTGTGAGTTGGCAGTGCATGCCAGGTTTTAGCAAACCACAGCAAAATGCTGATTGCAAAACGAGGCCATCAAGTCACATCCGGTATGAAGCAGTAGGAAAGAGGAAAGCAGCTGAGAGCGTCAACCCTGCTAAGTAGTCTCAGTATTCTTATTGCCATTAGCAGAAATGTGAAATGAGTCTATAAAAATTACAAAGGAGGCAAAAGAAAAGGGAGTGATGACTCCTCTGGCATAGTGTTTCCTAACAGGGATCTTCAAAATCCTGTAAAGATTCTCTCATCCTTGAAACTGAAGGAAGGTATTAATGGCAGTAAGGAAATGGCATCAAATGCTAGAAAGACTCTGGGCAGTGTACTTCTAGACAGAAATGCCACTGATGGAAAACCGACTAAACTGGCACCAATGCAGCAGCATTGTACTAAAGCCCAGAAATTGTCCACGGCTTCACTCTCTGCCATTCCTTTCATATGCACACAGCAGCTCTGCAACATTCCTACTCATCATCTCCTTGGCAAACTGGGCGTGGTAGTCCGTAGTGACGCAGAGTCCCCAGGCAGGTGCAAAGGAGAGCCGCTTTCTTGCAAAAGCCAGGCTTTTGAAGCAGTCAGGCCTTTATCACTTGCATAGCTTTAAGCCGCAACAAACGTAATTCAACCAACCGTCATACCCCACGCTGTGAACACGCAATGCTTCTAGAACTTCTTGATCTACCTCTAATTCAGCTGTCTCACTTTCCCCTAGTCATTTTCTACTTAGCCAAAGTAACGGGCCTCAGCCACGATTTTACAAGGCCTTCCTTTCGGAAAGTTCTACCTATATGCAACAGCATACCACTAGTTTCTTCACCACCAAGAGTTTAGGTAGATGATTGGCATCTGCCCTTGCGGTGAAACACAATGGGGAGAGAAAATCCTGTCGGAGATGTTCAGTCATTCCATTTTCTAGACAGGCCAAATCAAAAGAAAGGCTAGCTATAGGATCGTGTACTTGCTCTTACAGAACACCTGCTGCCATCTGACAATGAACTAGCAGAAAATCAGCAAGAATGAGACTTGAGGCAAACAACCTTTGGAAGGGAATAATGGGTTGATAAATAAAGACAACAGGTTTCCAGGCTCTTGAGATACTTTAAATGACAGCAAAGGATTTGAGAGCAGAGGCTGAACTGGTGGGGAAGGATTCAAAGAATCCCAAGAAAAACATGACCAAAGAATAAAAGAACCCCAAGAAAAGTAGGGGCAACTGACCTGTTAAGGCCTTCAGGAAATCAGTGGCCGCTGATTTAGATCGGCCATTCTAGTTCATTTACTGGTACACCTTCCACTCCTTTTTCACCTGTCAGCATCACAGGGTGAATTGGGACCTTGGAATCAAGATTATTTGGGATTCTGTTCTTAGCTTTAGGAGAGAAGTACAGCAGGTGAAGTACCTGTTACTGATGTGATACCCAGGAACACAGAGTTGACACATTTCATTGAAGTCCAATCACAACTAGCAATACTAAGAGGATAGGATTGGCGCCTTTTCATGACGCTCTTCTTGTTACACAGCCTGCTCTGATTCTGGTGAAACTTTTTCATTAGCTTCTCTCTAAAAAGGAGAAAAACCAATTAAATGTCCCTCCCTGCTGATGCTAATCGAGTCAGAGGTCTATGAAAGGGCCAAAACTATTGGGAATTCTTCTTAGACAATGGAAATGGAAGCAGAGCTACCAATCTATTTCCTTGCAACATATCCCTAAAACTCATTCCCTTCTATTCATAACTTATGTATAGCCAGCAGTACATTCAGGAAAAGATGAAACTGACTGATGTCAGCAAGGAAAGCATTTGAAAGAACTATTCCCATGAATCATCGTATAGACAGTAACTCTAGCATTAAAATCAGAACCCTTTTAGTAAGTATCACTTATGGGAAATTCAGGACTCCTGCACAATGGACCAAGAGGATTAAGCAGAAGCCGTTTATGGCTTACATGATGCACTTATTCTGACTCTCTGCACACGCTAGTCACGCTTTTCTTATTGGTGCCTTTGTCTTGTCCACGCATTCTGCGTGCACCTCTCAGAAGATGTGTTTCCTTACAGTCCAGGTACTTTGCCCCTCCCCTCCCCCCCCCCCCCCCGCCCCCCCTCGTTTTGGAGTTCTTGTGGTCTTGGAATTTAGTTTCTCAGCTTTTCCTCTCTTGTTTTAGCAAGGCTTATGTCTTGATGAATTCCAGAGGGCCCTGAGAAAATTCCGAGAAGAACCGTTCCACGCTGGATGGCTGGTGCAGCCTGTAGTCTAAGAGGTTCAGATACATTGTCACAATTGCCCCTTCTTCTTGCACCAGCCAGATCTTTTCCAATGTAATATTTAGCAAGAGGCACACCAGTTTCACGATGCATGGAATAACACAAAGCAAGGAAATAATGACTACTGGTAAAAACAAAGCTCCATTTAGGAGATCTTTCAACCACCCAGTTCTTTCCCATCCCTCAAACCATTGATGCAAACCCCACTCGTTCCCAGTCAATTTCTTCATATTGTCTTGTACTTGTGTGAGTTTCGTATGAATGGCTGCAGAATGGTCAAAAAGATTCATGCAACCTATTCCTTATAAAATTCCTAACACTCGTGCCCATGTGCTAATAACAATAAATCTATTACAGCTCTTATTTGCAGTGTGCTATATCTAATAGGATCTACGTCAGTGAGCACCTGACTTAAAAGTGAAGAAGTTACGATAAGTCGTTTGAACATCCAGCACCCCAAATGATTAAAAGCAGCCAAACCTTGATAAGCAGCGCCACCTAGCGTAAGGAAGAACGCAGTTATTCCTGCTGCAACGAGCAAAACTCCACATAATGGTGCCAATCGCGTCCTTAGCTAGTGTTGCTCTCTAGGTATTCCCGGAAACGAAAAAGCGGCTTCATCCAGAAAAAAACCACTATGAAGGTAACAGAGCCCTCTGAAGAGCGGCTTCTGTTAAAAGAATCCGGCTACCGGCAACTACCTTCGGAGAGCTGCCTATGCCCGTCTTCTGCGTCTCTTGCCGCCTAACTCTTGGCAAAAAGCTTTTCCAGGCATTTTCTCAAAAAGGAACTCTGCCAGCACAGCAAGCGTCCCACGACGGTTTTTCATGAAGGTACTCGAGTTCTTAGAATCTCCGAGGAGAAAAGAAAAAGATTCGCCACGGAGTGCTGCATAAGGTTTAGAAGGATGCAAAAGAAAGCTGTCCAAGACCATTATCCCTACTTACGGTAATGTAAGTTGGAAATGTTGGAAAGTGCTTAGTTATCGTTTTCTCTCAGTTTGAGAGCTGCACACTTAATCCCGGGGCTGTGCGGCTTCGTTCTTGGCGTCTCAGCATCTGCCGAGCACTCCGGCGGCCGGAGGCGAAGAGGCTTTTTTGTGCACAGAGCTTTCTGCCGGTCGCGGTGCGCTCCGAACCGCGGCTTCTGCCGAAAGCCGCCCGGGACCGGCACCTACCTTCGGACAGCTGCCTATGCCCGTCTTCTGCGTCTCTTGCCGCCTACATCTTGGCGAAAAGATTTTCCAGGCATTGTCTCAAAAAGGAACTCTGCCAGCACAGCAAGCGTCCCACGACGTTTTTCATGAAGGTACTCAAGTTCTTACCATCTCCTGGAGAAAAGAAAATGTAAGATTGGCCAGGAAGTGCTGCATAGGGATTAGAAGGATGCCAAAGAAAGCTGTCCAAGAACTTTTTCCCTACTTATGGTAATGTAAGTTGAAACTGTTGGAACGTGGTTAGTTATTGTCTTCTCTCGGTTTGAGAGAAGGGTTAGGGTTAGGGTTAGGGTTAGGGTTAGGGTAAGGGTCAGGGTAAGGGTCAGGGTCAGGGTCAGGGTCAGGGTGAGGGTCAGGGTCAGGGTTAGGGTCAGGGTCAGGGTCAGGGTCAGGGTTAGTGGTTAGGGTTAGGGGTTAGGGTT